>NC_069661.1:217963500-218272000 GCF_027244095.1 Hemicordylus capensis | reverse complement strand
CATGCACAGAGATTGCCTCAATAGTGAACCAGTTTAAAACTGGTAAGGCCCCCGGCTCAGACAATTTGCCGGTGGAGGCCATCAAGAATAACATGGATTGGTATCTGCTGGTATTAGCCTCTTTGTTTACAGAGGAAACAAAGGAAACAAACTGGAAACTGCTGATTAGGATGAGTTTATGTCTGTTTATATCATGTATATATTATGATGATGATGTATGCTTTAAATTTTGGTCTATGACCGTAAATAAACATGACTGACTGACAATCTGGGTTGGGAAGAATGATGGTTGGTTGAAGCCAGTAGAGAGCTGGATAGGATGTCCATTGTAACTTCCTAGTCCAGGATTGCACAGAGAAAAGCCTGTGGCTGCAGAGAAGCTAATCTGGCCTATCACAATCCTTTTCTATGTCACAGTATTCCTACAAGGAACTGTTGTTGTCTACAACATGTATGAATTGCTCCATGTGCCTGCAGGTGCCTTTTTAGTGCAAGAATTGTGTAACAAGTGAAGCAGCCTTCAGCCACCATCTGATTCTGACTCTGAACAGTCCTTGACTGTAGATGGAAGTGTTTCACCCCTGGCTTTTAGTTCACATCTCCTCCAGAATGGAGGTGTGCATTCACATATCGGCCAAATTTACCCCGAAGTCCCTGAAGCTATCGGTGAGCACTTTATACACGGTTTGGGTTTTTCATTGCATGTTAGACTGTAGCCCGCTTTATATCTGAGGTTAAAAAAATCCACTCTTTGCATCATTTTTTTGTGGCAACTTTGAACTCGCAGTAAAGCCTTGCAGTAAGCCCACGGTACAGCCTGCTGTCTGGGAAAGCTCATGCTGCTTGCTCCACCCATTCCCCAGTATTGCTGTCATAATGTGCCACCTCATTGACTCTTCACTTGCGGCTGAGAGTGTGATATGCTGTGTTGGCATGCATTTAACCCTGCATAATTCCATGCAGTTGTCTAATGCAAATAGCATTTGCATCATTGCATTGTTGGTATTCTTTCCTCCACCCTGATCACAGAATTTGTGTTACTTTATAGAAGAATTTTGAAATATTGAGAGGTGGAGTGGAACATTCCCAGGTTGCTCCTGATCATAACTAGGGAAGGTTGCATGTTAAGTTAGGCATAACATAAATAGCATACCAATACACCGAGGGGAAACTGTCCTTTTTCTAAAGGGTGCTATGTAACCTAAGCTTAAGATGACAGCGTGGAAGGGAGTACATTGCGACAACAGATGTGCTGCTGAGCAAGATCAGCAACTGCCTCTGCCTCCCATCTGCTTGGCATATTGAATGAACATGGAATAGGTGATAACTTGCCCATATTGTACACGGGCATTGTTGATATTAGTGTTCTCTTTTCCTTAAGGTGATTGAAGCTGTTGTAATAAGGTTAGCTTCTTGCTGTTTTGTGAGCCACCCAGAGAACAATGTTATGGGGCAGCAATATAAAGGAAGTTGTTGTTGTTTGGTTTTTTTATTATGGCATAGCAAATACTCAAACTACCACTTTCTTATTTTAGTGATCTAATTGTTCCAGATGAATTGCTTCCAAAAACATCATTTTCAGTTGCTGGGAAAATAAAATAAGCAAGTGACTTTGGAGCAAACTACACATGTTCTAAAGTGGTGTTAGTCCTTGGTGGATATAATTTTTCTCTAATGGTGGCCGGATTGAGTCTGCAACCAGGGGGTAGCTTCAATCCTACCCCTGATCCGTAGGAGGAGCTCGATCCAGCTGCTGTTCAATAATGAAAAACTATAAATGTCACACGTAGTCTGATCCTTTAATTTCAGAGTGTTCTTCTCTTCCTCAATTTGGTCTATTCCAGAATGGGCAAACTTATTTCTTGGCCTTACATTACAGCTGACACCATGTGCAGACTCTGTTATTTCAATGGACTTGACTACACTAAACCCTGCAAGGATTGGCATAAAAGGGTGACAACTGGAGGTTCTTCCATTCTGAACAGAGAGTTTTCCACGCAGAGCTTTTAGCTCACATCTCTTCCAGAATGGAAGGTGTGCGTTCACATATTGGCCAGATCTACCCCGAAGGCACTGTGAGCTATCGGGGAGCACTTCACATATGATTTGGGTTTTTCATTGAGCGTTGGAATGTAGCCCAATTTATATCGGGTAAACAAAATCCACTTCTTGCGTTGGGTTTTGGGGGGCAACTTTGAATTCGCCGTAAAGCCTCGCAGTAAACTTGCGGTAAAGCTTGCTGTGTGAAAAACGCCCAGGAGGGTTTTATTTTTATGGCATGTTGCACCTGCCAATTAAGAATGTAGTTAAGCTTATTACAATGCATGTCAGAAGACCTGGAACTGATCCTCTGCTTCTGTGATTAAGAGAATCTTTGGTTGCTAAGCTCCACTTTCTGGGACCTCAAGCAGAAGCCTAACATGTGAAGCAGCATTATACCAAGTGAGATCATTGGCCAGCCTAGCTCAGCATTGTCTGGCATTGGCTCTCCAGAGTTTCAGACAGAGAAAGAGTTATTCCCAGCCCTAACTGGAGATGTCGGTGATTGAACCTGGGACCTTCTGTGTACAAGGAAAAGGGGTGGCCGGCATGTTGGAGTCACCAATATTTATTTATTTATTACATTCTATATCCAAGGAGCCTTTCATTAGGGATGTGCACGAACTGGTCCGGAGCCGGACCGGTCCGGCACCAAGGGGGGGTCTACCTTTAAGGGCGGGGGGGTAGAATTTACCCCTCCCGCCGCTCTTCCCCCTCCGGCGCTGCAGTTTCAAGCGAAGTTTTTGGGGCGGCAGCGTTCCTCACTGCTGCCCCTGCCCCCATTGTCGCCTGGAAGTCTCCATAATAGCAGCATGCATGCGCGCGTGGCGGCGAGCGCCTGTCGCTACTGTGCATGTGCGCGCTGCCTACGTCACACGCAGTTTCAACTTCGCTTGAAACTGCAGCGCTGGAGGGGGAAAAGCGGCGGGAGGGGGAAGTTCTACCCCACCGCCCTTAAAGGTAGATCCCCCCCCCCTCGGAGCCGGTCCAAACCATGCACATCCCATGCAAATCCCAAAACATTTCGTTGTTTTGCTTACCAGCTAGCCTAATTAAGGGTTCTGTTGGACTTGAATACTTAGCGTCTGATGCCTTTGTTCCTTTTTGGTTGGTCCTAATAAAAGTATTACCTACCCTGGGTTATGTTTTCTCAGGGATCAACATGGCCATCTATTATTTTGTTATGTGACAACTCACTTGTGCAACCAGAACAGTGATAGAAATCTCAACAGAAAATGTTGCAATCCCTTAGTGTTTGAAGCTGATAAATGAGAACTTCCTTCAAATGTAGGGCAGCACAGCCAAGAGAATGAAATTGTTTTTCCAATTATGTTTTGACCCTGGAAATGCAGTTGTAAGCAAGGATACTGCTGGCTCACCTGGGCAATCAGGTGGAGCTCCACTGCAAACCCCCCCCCCCAATATATTTTCCCCTCTGAAGAAAATATAGTTTGTGTGCTCCCTTCTTAGCTTTTTGGTGTGTTCTAGGGAGGTGATCAAGGCCCTGGAGTCTTCTGTATGACCAGAACTGGGAGTGCTTACAGCACAGTAACACAGATGCTACATAGTAGATCGAATGCAGCAAACAGGAGATTGAATTTACAGAAATCATCTGAAGAGAGTTCTGGGCCTGTCCAGTACCTTGGATCAAAAACTCCCTCGGAACCCAACTGTCACTTAGAGCTCTGTTGAGGGAAGGGTGGGATACAAATGGAGGTGGGGCGGAAGCAGAGAAAGATTAAATTGGTGGCATTTCACCCTTCTGAAAGAGAGTGTGTAAGAGTGAAATTTTAAAAACTAGCAAATCCTTTTGCCCTCTCTTTTGAAAAAGAAGAAACATTGGAATGTATGTCCTCTACTATTTACGACTGTAAGCAGGAATTGCTTACAATTCCTTTCTAGCTTTATGGCATACTTAGCATTCTCTAATGCTATGATTCGCCATGTGATGCATGCCGGGGTGCAGATGGAGGGAAAGCTGGAAGAGCAGCAACTCGCGTAAAATTCTTGAGCAGGAAGAGAAAAAGTTGGGAGGGGATTGAAGATCTGGACTATTTAGTGGAGGGACTTGGTAAAAGAGGGGGAGGGCTCTTCAAATACTTAGGGTGGATCTGCACCCCTGAATGCATGCATCTTAAGGATGTGAAAGTCATGTTTATGTAAAGCTAGTGTAGTGTGGTAAAGGTAAAGTGTGCCATCGAGTCGGTGTCGACTCCTGGCGACCACAGAGCCCTGTGGTTGTCTTGGGTAGAATACAGGAGGGGTTTGCCATTGCCTCCTCCCACACAGTGTGAGATGATGCCTTTCAGCATCTTCCTATATCGCTGCTGCCCAATAGAGGTGTTTCCCATAGTCTGGAAACATACCAGTGGGGATTTGAAACAGAAACCTCTTGCTCCCTAGGCAAATTACTTCCCCACTGTGCCATTAGGTGGCTCATGTCATGTGGTAGTGAATATGAATTCTCCCCTTTGCTCAGCAAGGTCTGCCTTGGTTTGCATTTAGATGGGTGACTACTTGTGAGTGCTATTAAGATGTTCCCCTTAGGGAATGAGGCCATAGCTCAGTGGGAGAGCATCCCAGGGATTTTTACACACAGCAGCCTTTACTGTGAGTTTAGTGGGAGGCTTTACTGCAAATCCGAAGTTGTCCCAAAAAACCCAACACTATTAGTGGATTTTTTTTTAACCCCAGATGTAAACTGGGCTCTACTCTAACACACTGTGGAAAAACCTGAATTGTGTGTGAACTGCTCCCTGACAACTCGCAGGGACTTTGGAGTAAATCTGGCCGATATGTGGATGCACTCCTTCATTCCATAGGAGTTGCAAGTTAAAGAACTTCAAAAGCCCCCTGTGAAAAAACGTCTAGGTTCACTCCCTGGCATCTCCAGGTAGGGCTGGGAGTCAGAGAGATTCCTGCCTGAAACCTTGGAGAGCTACTGCCAGTCAGTGTAGTAGGCAATACTGAGCTAGATGGACCCACAGTTTGACTTGGTATAAGATAGCTTCCTATGTTCCTATAGCTTCTCTGGTTCAAACCTTACCTCGGTTATGAATTTACTAGGAAGCCTTAGGCAAGCCACTCCCACTTCAGCCCCCCCCCCCCATCTGTGATGCAGGGATAATATACACACAGGGTGATTCATTATGATTACAACCAGATTAGGCATGTGAAATGTTTGAAAGCACTATGCTAAGTATTAATATTATATGCATATAACTTTAGACACCAGGTAAAATTTTGTTCATTCAGGCCCTTTAAATTGAGACTTTCAATTTTGATTTTTAACTGATTTTAAAATGCTTTGTGTATTATATTTCCCCCCTTTTTAGTCTGTTATGATTTAATGTGTTATGTGGTTTTTATTTCATGTTGCTGTGCTATGAGCTGCTCAGAGAACAATTTGTTATGGGGCGGCTAACAAATGTTGTTATAAGATATAATATGTGTATAAGGTTTTTAGTTTATAGGCCAGGTAGCATGTCAAACTGTTCCATGCCGTAGTGTGAATCCATGCAATATGGGTAAATGCAGTTCAGTTTGCAGTGCTGAGCGCTGGTGAGGGTAGCCTGTATTCAGAGAATTTCTACTTCTTTTCAGTTGCTACTTCAGGGACTTTGAGGCTCATTCAGCCCAAATATATCTGGATTCTGGACATGTGTGTGTTGGTGTGCGAGTTGCCAGCAAAGGCATTTTAATCTTGTTTGCATTGGCATGTTAACCCCCAAATTGAGAGTTTAACTGTAACAAAACTCCTACTCTAATAAACTTCCTCCCACTCCGCCCTTAGGAGCTATGTCTATTCTTTATCATTCTTAAGTGCTGCAGTGCACAAAGTACACAATGATTTTTATATAGAGAAAAACAAATAAAAGATGTCCTACACGGAAGACATCTAAGAGCTAGCTAAAAATTTTAGGAGCCAGATCTATGGGGGGAGCAGATTCACTCTTGCCTCCAGCAATGCCCTCCACTCCATGCTGGTGGGGGGATTCACCCCCACCCCACACACAGCAATGCCCTATGCTTTGGGATCAGAGTGGACTCCACACCTTGCTTGCTCTTTTCCCTTGTGCCTGTTTGGCTCAGGGAGGCAATGGATCAATGTGACCAGGAGGAGGAGGGAGTAACCCACCCCTGCCTTGCTTGCTGCCTTTTCCTTCTGGTTGTATCCATCCATCAGCTGCCCCAGGCACCATGCTTCAACTTCCAGGTGCCCTGGTGAGCTGCTGCCTGGGAATTGTGGAGCCCAGCTATATGGAAACCATTCTGGCTGCATATTTGTGAGTAAACACACTGACAGCCTGATCCTGTCCATTTTTGCTCCAAAGTTGCATTTCTTTCAATGGGTTGTGGCAATGGAATTGGACTACCAGTGATGCACAGAAGAGCAGCCAGTTGTACTTTCTCGAGGGCCTGCTAAATACTGTTTTTCTGCTTTCTCCTGTTCCTCTCAGTCTTTTTGATTTCTCTTGCAACTCTCTGGACGGAAGGAGTGAATAGATGGAAGGCATTAATTGGTAGGTTCACCCTTTCCCTTCCATAAACTGCAACCAGATGCTGCCCCCTGCCCCCAACAACTTGTAGCATGAGACAAAGGTATGGGACCAAGATGGATAAAGTAGGGATATAGAGCGGAAAGAAACAAGCAGAGCCTGTACTGTATGTATTAATATGCCAGAGTCTTGTGAAACATTAAAGACTTCTTATTTTATTGTAACATAAGCTTTTGTGGACTTAATGGAGGCTTGAATCAAGATAATGGCTTCCAGTCGTGTCATAGCATTAATTAACTTAGCAAAACTAAGAAAATGTTGTTGCGTATGTGTAACTTATGCAACATACATTTTTAGTACTAGCTAAGGTGCCACAAAATTTTTTTGTTGTGGCTGCTGCAATAGACTAATTTGGCCAGTTTCTCTCTGGAAGTGTATATTCATATTTTATATTTAAATCTTGTCCTCAGCAATTTTGCTGGGATTATTTATTATTTACTTAACAAATTTATATACTGCCTAAAACTTCTGATTGTATCCATCCATCAGCTGCCCTGTCTCTGGGCAGCCTATAATAAACACAGTACATATTAAAACCTTAAAATAATTAACAATTTAACCAATGTTAAAACTGTTAAACTATTAAAAACTGTAAATCTAAACAAAGCCTGGGTCAACAAATGTCTTAACTGCCTTTTTAAAAGTTGCCAGAGATGGGGAGGCTCTTATTTCAAGTGTGCTCATTCCAAATTAGGCAGTAATAGGCTGCGAGACTGTGGTGTTGCATAAATTATTAGAAAATATTTATATATCATGCTTCAACTAAAAAAAACACACCACGTTTCTCAGAGCAGTTTACATGGCAGAATGTATCAGAAAATGGTTTCCTGTTCCAAAAGGGTTCATTATATATCCCAAAAGTAAGAGATACTAACAGTCATTGAAGAGAGTATGCTGGGCTGAATAGGAACTGTTGTTTTCCAGTGCTACATAAAAGATCCCCCACTTCAGAAGGTGCCCGTTTGTCCAGTTAGCAGAGGTAGGTTACGCTGTTTGTCCGTCCAACCTGCCTACGGAGCCGCTCCTTCCTCTCGCTATCCCAACGGGCTGACACATCGACTACACTGGCGCGCGCCCTCTGGATTCTGGAAAGGAAAGGGGACTCGAGTCCCCGGCGCCTCTCTGCCGAAGTCCCTCCCACTTGTCCTGAAGGTCTCTCTTTTTTCTTTCCCCTTTCCAGTTTCCCCCCACCTCCCCATTGGCTACGCTCCCAACCCTTTTTTTGCATTTGGCAGCCAGACTCCGCCCCATGTTCTTCTTCATTGGCTGTTTACAATTTGAGACTCGCGAAAGTTCCAATTCGATGGCTTTCCATTGGCTGGAAAGGGCCCTCCCAGGAAGTTTTGAAAAAAGCAAGAGAAAAAGTTTGTTCTGGGCGGATAGAAGAGGTTGGAACGACAAGCGAAGAGGGAGAGAGCGAGGCGAACGGGGGAGGAAATGGGCATCGCTGCTGCTGCTGGGGGCGAGCTCGGCTTGTCTTCATTTGGCCGGTTTTAAAACATACAAGGAAGGAGGCGCTTTGCTGCTGGATCCAGCTCCCACCATGACGGTTAGTTAGTGTCCTTCTGCTGGGCTGCTTTTTCTCCATTTGTGGAAATGTTTCTTAGGAGGATGTATAGAGGTAGGGATTGTTGCGCCCCAGTTAGTTGCCCCCAAGACTGGGATTCCCCTCGGAGGACTTGGCGCGAATGGGAATAGGATGCGGGCCAAGCCTCTTTGTTTCTCGAATGGCTCTGCTGGTTCTGCTCAAGATTTTTGCTCCCAGGGTGAGCCTAGAACTTTCTTCCTACTTCTGCTCCATTCGGCATAGCGTGTCCTCAGTGTGATCGTGCAAGGGGGCTGTTGTCTTCTAGGGCGATACACGCGCTGTAGGTAGCGCAGTATCTTCTCGGCCGCTTATTGTATTGGACGGTGTATGTCAGTTTAGATGACATACATTTTATGCCTCCGCAAAAGGTGACTGTCTTCGATTTAAAGAGGGGGGAAAACTGTCCATTTTTTCTCTCCTTCCTCGGCCCCTTAAAGGTGGGGGGGGCGGGAGGTACAGCTGGCATGTTTATAACCAGGAAGAGCCACTAGCTTTGTTGCTAGGTTAAGGGAATATTGTTTGCATGTCTGGGAAGGATCGTGCGGAAACCGCTTTCTGTCCTGGCCGCCAGAGGTGCTCAGAAAGCGAGCTTTGCACAACTGCAGCCCTTCCTCTGGCCTCCCGGGAGTGGGTGTGCGATAGTCACGGAATGGAGTGGGTCGACTCTCCCTCTTCATTTTGAAGAGATTCAGCTGATTGGGAGAGGATCCCGGAGCCTTGGGTGGCTGTCTGTCGGACAAAATGGTTGAAAAATGCCAAAATTCTTTCTTTCAAAAGCTGCCAAAGGATTAGAGAGACATGACCTCTGGGTCTGCCTCACCTCTTAACCTTCCTGTTGTTTTCCGTTGTACTCTGTGCGGGATTTCTCTCTAGCTCTAGGTAGAAGTTTTAAAGGTTCAGCCCCCATTTTGGGTGTTCTTGTGTACAAAAACAGCAAACACCCTATGCTATTTGCTCTGTCTCTGCTCCCATAATCTATTTTAAAAAGGGCTCATTGACTTTGAGGGAGGGGAGTGGCCTTAAGAGGCAAAAAAGCTTATTCAGACATTATGTTGTATATGCATACGGGTGCCTGTATGTGTTTTTCTGTGAATGTATCCGTGATCACTTTAGAAATGAACCTAGGAACAGGGCCCCTCAAAAGCAGGATGCAAATAGGGAGTGTACTACTATATGTGCGTGTAACTGCATGAGCCTGCACTCTACACAGACTTGTACGTGCGCTGAGCAAAATGCATAGGGGTGTGTACAATTTGTGGGAGATGCTGATGAGGCAGCAAGAGGGTATGGCTGGTCTGGGGGAGGGGTTTGTTTCTGCAAAGGTGAGTGAATCTGGAGCACGTTGGGAAGCAGTTTCTTGCAACTTTCCAGCAGACCTACCCAACCAGGACTGTGCAACTTCAGGGGCCCCCCCCCAGCTATTTTGGGTTTCAATTCCCATCATCCACAGCCAAAGTGGCCTACAACCAGGGATTATGGGAGTTGTAATCCAGCATCTGCAGGGGGACTGAAGTTGTGCAGCTATGTAATCCGTATGGACACACCAAGCTGCCTTCTACGGAGACAGATGATTGGTCCATCTGACTTGGTATTGACTACACTGACTGGCAGCTGCTCCCCAGGATTACAGAGAGGAGCCTTTCCTACCTGAAAATTAGGGGTGTGCACAGAACCGTCTGGTTCGGTTCGAGGCCAGACCGGCCTCGAACGGAACTGGGCCAGTTCGGTCCGGCCCCCATTGAACCCCCCCCAGACTAGTCCGCGAACTTTAAAAAATAAAATAAAATAAAAGTGAAGGAAGTACCTGTATTCCCTTTGGGGGGGCTTGCTGAAGCCGCGGGGGTGTGTGTCCGCGCGGGTTCCCTCTCCCCCCCCCCGGCCTTCTTCATAACTGCCGCGGCCGTGGCCTCACAGAGGGCATTTGCACATGTGCGGCGGCCGCTTGCTCTTATGGAGGCCCGAAAAGGCCAAAAACACTTCACACCCGGCCACGGTGGTGATGAGGAAGGCCAGCGGGGGGGCGAGGGAACCCGCGAGGACACACACACACCCGCGGCTTCAGCAAGCCCCCCCAAGGGGCTACAAGTACTTCCTTTACTTTTAAAACTTAAAAAAAAAAAAAAAGCTCGCAGACCTGCCAGACCAGACCCGGCGGTCTGGTTCTGGTCCGATGGAACCAGCGGGGTGGGTGGTTCGGTTCGACCGCCGGACCAATCCGCACATCCCTACTGAAAATGTCTCAGTTTCTCCCCAAGACCTTCTGTATGCAAAGTTTGGAAACTTTTGTTGAAAAGCGGTGTTCCCTGGCCATCTATTTAATTTATTGATTTGGTTTGATTTATATCTCCTAACTGCTCTGAGCCATTTTTGGAAGGGCGGTATCGAAATCAAATTAATAATAATAATAATAATAATAATAATAATGAACTTCGCAGCCCGGCCCATCAGCCCTGTATTTGCCTGGATTCTTAGGGGTGTGACTGTGACAGCCCCCACTATTTTTGGAGTCCCCAGCTATCAGTAAAGGTAGGAGGCCCTGGTGGAGCTCTGTTCATGGCTCATGGGCAGTATTTGGTTTCCTTGGTTGAAAAGCTACAATCATATGGATATTTTCTGTGTTATTGATAGCATGGGGTTGTGAGCAAGCCAAATTAGCTCTCAGACAAAGATTGTTAGATAACGCATGTCAAAGCGAGTTAAGTTGTGTTTCAAATAAGTTTTATTCTTAAAGGTAAAGTGTGCTGTCAAGTCAGTTTCAACTCCTGGCACCCACAGAGCTCTGACCAATTATTCAACACTAAACCAGCAAGGTACCTTATTTGCTTACAGTACTACGTACAGAATGTGTTTGCTGGCATGTTTCAATGCTCTTTCGTCAGTGGTGCTGGTTTAAGACGACCTGCCCTCCAGGTTGAAGAAGACCATTCAGAAGAGTTTTGTTTTGATTTCTCCTCTCGGACCAGGATTCTGCTGTTTTGTATAGTGTGGCCAAACTCTTTGTAGTAGCCAATAAAACGGGACAGATATTTGGGCCTAACTTAAATGATATAGTCTAGAATGGATTATTAATGCAGCTTATTAAACATCATTCAACCAATAGTGGACTTTTGTCTACTCTTGTTTTGCTGATTAGATACAAAAATAATTGATTTGAACTAAAGCTTTCTTGGCCATGAGATGAATAAACCTGCTGTAGGAGAAGTGGCAAAAATAATCAGAACCTTTCTTCTCTCTCTTATCCATAGTTGTTGGCAGTGTTCTCTCTAATTTTTTGCACCTGTGTGCGGAATGAGTTTTGTTCTGGGCGGCAGTATCAAGGCAGTGTGTGTGCTTAGGCATTCAGAGTGAGACCTTCCTGATTAAACTTGAGCGGGATCTAAAATTCACTGAGCGGACATAAAAAAAGTGTGAGCACACGTGCACACCTTAGAGGGAACAATGGTTGTTGGCATAAACTGTAAGCATGTGTGTCTGTGCACGAGAGAGATACCCAAATAGGGTTGAAAGAAGACTTCAAGACTGGCTGGGCCATGAGGGTTGTCTAGTGTAGGGATTCTCAATGTTGGGTCCCCAGATGTTGTTGGACCTCAACGCCCATAATCCCCAGCCCCAGTGGCCTTTGGTTGGGGATAATGGGAGTTGAAGTCCAGTAACATCTGGGGACCCATCATTAGGAATCTCTAGCCTAGTGTAACGGTGTCTGCATTGCAGTTAGCTGCATGAAGAACGGAGGCACCAAGTGATTTACATCCCTATCGGAGGAAAGCAGTAACCCTGAGCTCTCAGCGTGGGCTTCCTACAGCCTTGCAACATCCTGCAGCCCTTCCTATCCTTCCTGGAGACACCACTCCTTTTCCTCTATTCTCTCCCCCCCCCCTTCGCCTGGCACTCAAACCAAAGATAACTGCTGATTGAGGGAGAGAGGAAGAAACTGACATTTGAAATGGTTTTTCTCCTCTTGAAGCCTGAGGGTGGAATTGTATGGAATTCTCGCTCCTTCATATAGCAATGGCATGGAACCTACCTAATCCTGTCTACCCTTTCTATGTTTATTTTTCTTCCTCCTTGCTGGGGGTTGGGTGGGGGCTGGATGCCATTGGTCCTTAGCCAAGCCTTGGCTGAGAGTGCAGGAACAGAGCTGTGTAATCTCTCCAAGAGTGCTGGATTCCATCTAATCAGATACGCAAGGTTGGAGTAAGGCAAGTGATGTCTCTCTCTTGCTAGCTTGGGCTTGTTCCCACTAAAGTATCTGGATGCCTGTGCCCAAGATCATTTCATGGTGGCTGATTACTTTATTTTAACATCCTTCCAATTGGCCTACCATTCACAGAAAGCATTTTGAAGGTGAACTCCTTCTGCCCCACCCTTCATACCTTGGGTGGAATGGAGACACAAATCCCACTACTGTATTTCCATTAACAAAGCCATTAGGTTTAATCAGGAGGGCAGTAGCTATCGATACAAGACCTTCAAGAATACCCCACACAGTGTGCATTACAGTAGCCTAATCACAATGTAACACAGGCAAGAATGGCCAAGCCTGACTGAGAAATAAATGGACACAGCTGGAATACCAGCCAAAGTTGAGCAGAAAGTCCCCTTGGACCTCAATAGATGTCAGAACATCAGGTACAATACTGTATCCAGTTATTATATAAATTAAATAAGCAGTTCAAACACAGCATACAGACATACAGATTAACCTCACCAACATCCACATATCCATAATCACTTGACCTTGGAATATGCAGGGAGGGGGGATGACTACAAAGAGTTAATTTTAGCATATCTGTGGTTTGGGAGTACCTAGAAAAGATCTCCAAGGTCCATTCCGGCCACCATTTTGTGGCTTGTTTTGTTTGTTTGTTTGTTACATGTTATATCCTGCTATTCCTCCAAAGAGCCCAGAATGGTGTACTACATACTTAGGTTTCTCCTCACAACAACCCTGTGAAGTAGGTTAGGCTGAGAGAAGTGACTGGCGCAGAGTCACCCAGCAGGTATCATGGCTGAATGGGGATTTTTGAACTCAGGTCTCCCCGGTCCTAGTCCAGCACTCTAACCACTATACCACGCTGGTTTAAAAGAGGGGGGAAATAGTTCCTGTGGAAAATGGCAATCTTGGGTTTTTGGGGGGCATTGCAGGACAGCTGCAGACCCATGAAGCACCTGTAAGGCACTTTGTTTCCATTATTTTCTGCCCTTGACCTTTTTTCTATTTTTAAGCCTCTAGGAACCTAAACCCTCCCCCTCATTCCATTGACCTAATGCCCGACTATCTGCGTTTTTCTTATCAGCAGTTGTAGTGAAGAATGGAACCCCACAGTTAATGGAGTTTGCTTATAGTATGTTGGGACCAGTTTGGACAAGTGCCAGCCACAACGTGTCTTCTGGATGCAGTTCTGACAAGTGTGTGTCCACCCTGATGTCACTGGAAGATGTGCTGTTGGGGCATCCCTTAATTGTATGCATTGCCCCTCTACACGTGTTTAAAAAAAACAACAAAACCCTGAGGGATTTGGAGCATGCGTAGAGGGGTGATTCAGATGGACGCTCACCTCATACAATTAAGGGACGCCCCACAGTGTATCAGGACATTCTCAGTGATGTTGGGGCTGGTGCACTCTCAGCAGGACCCCATCCTGATCATGCGTTGCAGACCCTTGTAAAATTTGCAGTCCACCAGCATAGCTGCATGTTCCTTGATTCTGGAAGTGATTCTGGAGTCGGGGTGTGACAAGCCAACAGAACTCCCAGAGCATAGTAGTCCTTACTGTGTGCTGCTTTGCTTGCATAATCCTGGCTTCTATGAATCTTTTGGCTTTTGTGTGCTAGCTTAGTTACGCCTGCTAACTGAGCAAAGAAGCACCTTTTTAAAGTGGCAATTCTTATATTTAGCAGGGGGAGAGCAACTGGCCCAGTTCACCCCATCCCAGCATCACACCAGTAACTGTTGCTGGGGTTTTTAAAAGATTGTGAGCCCTTTGGGAACTGGGAACCATCTTGTTTATCTTTCTATGTAAACTGTGTTGAGAACTCCTTGTTGATAAGTAGTATATAAATATTTGTTGTAGTAATGTGAGTGTCTTTTTTTAAAGCCTACTTCTCAGACTTTCCTAGTAATCAGTGTCAAACTAATGTGTGTAGTACCAAATTCCAGCTTTCTAGATGGTTTTGAAACCTCACTATTTCAGATTATACATCTCAAGACTTAACAGATGTTCCGTCTTTCTATTTTATGAGAAATCACCGTTCCTCAGAACAAGTATTCCCAATTTAATTTCTCCAGGTCATGTGGAAGTATCCTAACCATTTTGGTACCCCTGTGAGTTATTCTCTGACAAGGGAAAGGTGGTCAGCAGAGATTCCTTGGGGTGTGTGCATGAGAAAAGTCTGACTCTTTCAAGAAAGCTTGCTTACTAACCTTCCCACATTATTTCTCAAAAGTGAGAGAGTGGGTTTTTAAAAAAAAAAATCTATTGCTAGTATTGTGATGCTGCACTATGGAGCTGGAAAACATCCCAGAGCGAGGCTCAAATATGCTAAAAGTAACTGTGACCCTAGCAGAGGTCACAGTTCAAATTAGGAAAGAGTCACTTTCAAATTAGGAGGCATCAAGGCTTTAAAAAAAAAATGCAGGAAGACTCTTTTCAGTGGGGGTGCTTCTTACGAGATGGCAGTGAGTCCAGTTCAGCCCGCTACCAGTTCCCAGTGTGCAAGGACTCCTGGTGGAAGCCGCAAGTTCTGCTCCCGGTGTGTCGTGTGAACTCGCCAATGTCGGATGGCCAAGCACCACCTCCCTCCACCAACACCCAACTTCAAATCTTGGTTACTGATGTTGGGTGGCGAAGTGTTGCTTGACCGTCCAACATTGGCAAGTCTACATGACATGCCAGGAGCAGAACTTGCAGCTTGTACCCGAGATGTCGCTCTCCAAGAAGCAGAACTACACTTGCTGCTTTATCATGAGAAGCCATCCTGTCTTTCCTCTGCCCCTTAGCTGTCCTAATTTTTCCTTCTTCAGAATAGGATTACTGAAGAATAAAGAATTAAAACCTAAACCAGGAATAGCATGTTATGTTTGCTTTCTCTTTTGTAACCATCATTGCATCCTCCTCCTATCTCATCCCTGTCTGTCTCACGACTCTTTTTATAAAGGTAGTGCTTGTTTGTGTTTCCATATACTAGATACTAAGTATTGTTTGCTTTTCGGGTGGTGGTGTACGGCTGAGGTGAGCGACTGCTGATTCTATGCAGCTTGAATCCCAAGGATTTTTCTTATGGGGATCTGCACTCTCGCTCCCGGTAAGCATAATCGGGGCTTTCTTATGCCGGTTGCTGGGATGTTGGAAGATATACACAATTGAAGGTACATTGGTAGCAATGCTTCTGTTATTACAAGTATCAAAAGACTGTTTAAGGTCAATTACAGACTGGAAGCAGTTCTTTTCTGCAAATAACATAGAGTTTAGGGAGCAGGAATTGTGTTGGCATGACTGCACGGGGGCCATGAATGCCTTTTCCTCAGTGGTTCACATCCTGATTAAGTGTGCTCAAATAATTTCCATTAAAATTAAAAGGACAAGTTAGGCATACCTAACTTCTCCTTTTTATTTTCAGTGGGACTTCTTTAAGTAGACTGATGTTAGCCAGTGTCTCTTAGAGTAAGATTTTCATTCCTGCTCCATTGCCTGTACATAGTCTTACTGCAAAGGGCAATATGTTTCCATAGATCCATCCAATTAGTTGTCATTACTGTATTATGTGTATAACATTTCAATCTGCAGAGTGCCTGTTATATTTTAATATTCTTTATTCACAGAAATCATTTGTAGTAGGTAGCTATTTCCAATATGGGAAAACTCCCAGATGAGAATAAGGAAAAGGCTTGCCCAGGCTGCACATAGAGTCCATGGCAGAAGCAGAACATGTTTTTGGGTCCTCGAGATGATAAAGTCTACTCTCTCCCTAAGCCCTGTTGCTGAACTCATTGGTGATGGGGAGAATTTGTATGCTTACCTTAATTTTTGTCTCTATAAGCTTTACTGACTAGTTGGTCGCATTTTTGGTTAACACATCAAAAGAGATTTATTTAATTTTATATACTGCCTGACTCCAAGGCTCTATTCTCCTGTTTCCAAGATCTGCCTGTTTTTCTGCTCCAACATAGGACAAGATGACCTAATGATAGGCACATCGGAAGCTGCCTTATACCAAGTCAGAGCATTGCTCCATCTAGTTCAGTATTGTCTACACTGACTGGCAGCAGCTTTCAGACAGGGGTCTTTCCCAGCCCTACCTGGAGATGCCAGGGATTGAACCTGTGACCTTCGGCATACAAAGCAGATGCTCTCCCAGTGAGCTACAGCCCCATCTCCAAATAATGCCGCTAGAAGTGCTTTATGTGGTTTTTTTTAGCTTTGTTCCGGGGGCTTTAATCCATGCAACGACCTTTTGAAGTAGGCAAAGATAGTAGTAGTACTCTGAAGTAGGCAAACATGACAACTTCCCCACAAAATGTGGTACAACTCATTACTGATCAGGGATTAAAACGTTGGTTTCCCACAGCCCAAGCTCCTGCTCTACCCTTTGCACCACACTGCCTTCTGCTGGTGTTGTGGACCAAATGCCACAACCCACCTATTTTCCTCTGTCCCTCAGCTAGTGGTGCAAAGTTTATTTTTCCTTCCAGGATCATTTTCTAGTTGTTGTTGTTTTCACTTCTACCTCCTGGTGGGAAATGTACCAGAACCAAATCGGCCTTGTATGAAAGCATCGTCCACTGAGGTTTAGCTCTCATTCTTGGCATGAAAGATATTTGTCCTCCCATCATGAGATGTCGAGCGGCTTTTTATCCTACCTAGTTACAAGCCTGCTCCTGGCTTCAACATATCTATAAATGCCTTATGAACATTCTTTCTTGTTCCTCCTTCTACCCATTTGTATCATCCAAAGCAATTCCTTTCCTCCTTTTGGTGTTTACATTCTTTGCATACTTTCACACTATTATCATGTCCCCTGTAGTCCAGATTTTGCTGGGCTAAGCACATTTAATTCTTCTTCTAATCTCCTCTTGCCTCCTTCAGCCCCCTGATCAGTATTGGGTTTTTTTGTTCCTGTGTCCAGCAGCATAGTGTCTTGCAGATGAAATGCAACACTCTTTAAGCACAGTTTAAGCCAAAATTGAGTTGTTGTTCATGCCTTCAAACTCATGAAATGTTGAGCTTAGAGTGGCATTTTCCCAACCTAATTTCTAGCTTGTCTTTTAAATTACATATATTTTCCCTATGTTCTCTTGCAGCATCCTATCATATCGAACTTTTGAGCGAGATCTCTTTGGGGGCACTGCATTGTGACTCCCCTTGTACTTCAGTGCTGCCTGAAATGGTGAGGCATCTTCCGATATCTGGAGGGCTGTCATGGAAGATGGAACAGACTTGTTCTTGGTTGCTCCCGAGAACAGGATTGGAACCAGTGGGTTGAAATGACAAGCAAGCAGATTTGGCCTAGACATCAGAAGGAATTTCCAAACTAAGAATTGTTTGACAGTGGAACAGTCTGCCTCATGCAGTGGTGGACTCTCATTCACCAGAGGTTTTCAAACAGAAGCTGGATGGGGAGTTTTCGGGGATGTTGTAGCAGATTCCTACACTGAGCAAGGGTTTGGACTTGAAGGTCTTCCACGATCTCTTCCAACTCCATGGTTCTATGAGTCTTATGACTTACTGCAGTGCAGTGTTGCCCGTAAAATGGATTCCCAGATGTTGTTGACTTCAACTCCCAGAATCCCCAGCCATTGCAGCTGGGGATTCTGGGAGTTGTGCAACATCTGGGAATCCCTCATACAGGAAACACTGCTGCAAAGCTGCACAACTTTGGTCCTCCTGCAGATTTTGAACTACAACTCCCAGAATCCCTTGCTACTGGCCCTTGTGGCTGGGCATGATGGGAGCTATAGTCCAAAACCAGCTGGAGGGCTAAAGCTGTGCAGCCCTGATCTGCTTCTTCTGAACTCTTGATGGAACGCATAGAAAGACCGGAGCTCACCGTTTGGCCACCTTGTGCCTAAGAAGGGATAGGAAGTAGTTGATCGTTGATGGACAAGAGATGCCATTCTATTGCTTGCATCCGCAGTAGCTGATTGTTCCCCAAGGAAGCCTTCCTTTGGGCAGGCAGGGTCACAACAACTTGTGCAGGCTGTAATAAATGTTAAATGTCAAATGCAGTACTGCATGCTGCAATAAATGTGGTAGTTTTCAAGGGGCCAGAAGACTCTCATATTTTGCTGCAACGGAGTATCCCAGCTGCCTCTCTGACAGCTATTGTCTGGGTGGAGAACTCTTGTGGTCTTATTTACAAGGGCTGCACCAGATAATGCCACGTCAGGCTTTGAAAAATGTGACTGCAGTTTGACCTCTTCCCCACTGCTGTGGTTTTGCTTGTGGTGCTTCAGCAGGCTTTTTTGTTACTATAGGAATGCTGTCTGCAGCAGTGTTCCCTCTAAGGCGTGCGCTTGCACTCACACATTTTTTGATGTCTACTCAGTTAATTTTAGATTCTGCTCAAATTGAACTGGGAAGGTCCAACTCTGAATGCACATGCGCACACCCTGCTCTGATAATGCCGCCCAGAACAAAACTCATTCCAAACACAGATGAAGAAAACTAGAGAGAACATTGGTCTGCAGTTGTTGTCACTCCATTACATACAACGCTGCTGATTCTTTTGTGTGTTTTTTAAAAAAAACCAAAACACCACTTAAGGCAGCATATGATAAACAAGTAGTTCTGGAAGAACTAATCTGCCTACTTTGCTTTCACTATCCCTACAACTGGACTAAATTTGGTTCAAACTGGTTAGGTGGTTCACAAGTTAGCTCACTTGCGCCTCACACATTTATGCGTCCATCATGTTGAATTGGGGTGGATGACATCATCGCAAATTGCACCATTGAGGTGTCCCTGCAGTTGTACCCAATTTGGTTCATATTCTCATTTTCTCTCTTTCTCTCTGCTCCTGGTGATCTCGTGGCATTTAAAAGCAGACGTAGCATGAAACACAGCAGTAGAACAAGCTGATTCCCAATATTAAATGCCTAGCTACCACCACTATTCAGGGATAGCAAAAACTATCAAACCTTGGACAGGGATTCTCAGACTTGAGTCCCTGCATGATATTGGACCACAGTTCTCATTATCCACAGTGGCCTTTGACCATTGCAGCTAGGAAAGATATGAATTGAAGTCCAGCATTTGGGGACCTAAGTTTGAGAGCTGCTGACTTACCATTCCTTTTTTTTTTTAGCCTGCTTTCTTTAAGGAAAGAGCTAATGAGATCACTCGGCATTGTATGTGTGTTTTCCCCATTCCCCGCATCAACTTCGCATTGCCTGCATCAATATGAACTAAATTGGATACAGTTGTAGAGACATCTCAATGATGTAGTTTGTGGTGATGTCATCCAGATGGCAGACACATGGACGTTTGAGGCGCAAGTGGGCTAACTTGTGAACTGCCTAACTAATTTGGATCAAATTTAGTTCAGTTGTAGAGATATTAGTTCTTACCAGAGCTACTTCTTGGTTTTTCTTCAGGATCTTCAACCAGTGGTCTCTCTCTATCTATCCTTGCTTAGCTATATACATCAATGCAAGTCCACAAGCCAAAACCTGGTCCCTAGTTATTCTTCCTAATTTAGTGTGTCCTGCAAATATTGTCTAACTTTTAAATTTTCTCCTTCCATTAGGAAAAATGCCTGATGTACCATATGTCCTTATTAATTTCTCTGTCTCAACCTTTTGATGTCTATGTGATTTTTTTTCCTTCCATGTTATCTTGCTTTCGAATATTGATGGCCTGGTTTATTTGGACATAGAATGCCATGGAAACAGTACAATATTTGGCTGCAAAATGGAAAAATATTACATACACTGCATTCCTTCGGCCCTTTCTGAAATCTGGGTGTAACTTGCTAGAGTTATCCATTTCTAATCACTCACGGCTTGCTCATGTTTCTGTAGCCCTATAAATACCTAGGGATTTTCTTGCAAAACTCCTCATGATTTTTTTCTTGGAAGCAGTGATGTGGACATTGGTGGTTAACAGGGAATGTGATGGAGGCTTCCAAGAACGAAGCAGGACTGGATAAGTGTTTTGATGCTCTGGGTTTGGGCAGTGATATCACAGCACTTCTAATGCATCAAATGCAAATACAACTAGAATACGTTTGAACAGATTCCAACTGGGTCTTGGTTGCAATAATTGAAATGAAACTGATGCTACAATTCCAAGAAGTCCATTTTGAAGTCGGCGATTATCCAGAATTGGTGTCTTGTAGAGAATACTCCAATTCTGTTTATTTTAAAATTACTCCCAAGGAAAATCATGGGGTGGGGGAAAATAGTTTATTTATAGAAATGTGTGGCTAATCACAAGCTCAATAGCCCTGTTTGAATATCCTGTTGTATGTGTGTACAGGTGTCTATACACACCCAGATGTGTTTTGTGTGAGTGACTGCACATCAGGCCTTGACAGACTTTCTTTTGATCTAGGAGCCAGCCCAAACATTTAGGAACCAGACAGTTCTGGTTTTACTGGAGTTAGTGATAGACATGTACTGGAGTTAGTGATAGACATTACGGATGGGTGGTGATAAATGGGCTTCTTGTTATCCCCTTTACAAGTACAGGCATGCCTCACAATTCGCCTATCCGTGGCCGGGTAATGGACATCCAATCTCTGCATACACAGAGAAAAACCTGAAAATAAGCAGTTATATTTGGGTATTCACGGGTTGAGGGGTGGCCGGAAATGACCTTGGAAGTCATTTCTGGCCGCCATTTTGTGGTCCATTTTTGTTTTTAAAAACACAAAACCACAATTATTTGCTGAATTTTGGGGACATCTGGACTTGTGGCGGGCATCCTTGGATTCCTGAAGGCCCACGGAGCCCGATAGGGCACTTTATTTGGCCCATTTTTGCAGGTGCTTTGGGGGTTGTTTTCTTAATCTAGGAACCTAACCTCCACAATCCCATAGACTCAATGCCCCATTATCCGCAGTTTCATTACCTGATGCAATCTGTGAGGATGGAACCCCCATGGATAATGAGATCCTTCTGTAACATACTTAGAGCAGAAAACAGGGCTGCCGTGAACAAATATTTTATGAAATAACTCTGCCTTTGAATATCCTAGTCTAGATGCCATGGCTTCCTGGCGCCTGGGATTTGACAAACCCTGCTGTGCATGTATTTATTTAGTGAACCTGTACCTGTGTACAGTCCCCCTCCAATGCAGGGTACAGATAGGAAGTGTACTACTGTTTGCGTGTTGCTCATCATGTGATGTTTGCTGTTCATGCGTACTGACCTTTAGATGCATGCACGGTACACAGATTGTGTTGAACATGTGTGTGAATAAGGCTAATGTCTACTGCTACCTATGGCTGTTCCCTGCCACTGCTCAACCACTACTATGGCAAGGGGTGTGTGTGAGTAAGAGAACTTACTGCCTTTTCCTCTGACTCATCATTGCCTTTTAAAAAGATGCTTCTGAAAATGGAGAGTGGATCTGAACTAACCAATCCTGACTATGTTCTGCTGAGTTTGAACAAGGTTATTGTGGCTCTTCCCTCTGGCCATGTAGTGCTGAAATGGTGATGGTTTGATATTCATGCGCCAGCAGATGTTTAGACTGTGCTCATGTTTCTCACCCCAATTGTCAGGATGTGTCCTTGGCTCTCTCTTGCCTTTAATTCATGCCTTGTTGGCCGTGAAGTGCAGCCTTTGGGTTTAACTCGACTGCTTGTGGTTCTGTTTGTTTGTAATGCAATACCCTATTGAAGACTAAACAAAAGTGGTTTATGTAGCAGAGAAATGAGAAAACGGTGGGCCCCATTGGGATAGGAAACCATCTTCTAAAAGAACAAGACAGAAAAGAGAGCCAGTAGTGAAAATACCAGCAACAGCCACTGGGGGGGAAAAAAGGCTAAGCTGGGATGAATAAGGGCAGGTGCTCTTCCCTTGCTAAATATGAGAGCCATTACAGGCACTCCCCCAACTTAAAACACCCAGACTTGCAAACAAGTGTTTTCATGTCCCATATTACGCTAATGAAATCCCCAAGCTGCACATACAAACAAATTCTCCCTCTTGGGAGCTGTGTGTGTTCTGAGTTATGAACAAATCCATTATTGACTTACACAATAATGGATTTTTTTTTTTAAAGCTTCCACTTACGCAGTGGCATTCTTGTCTTCTTGGAATATTTGACTGCAGTCATATCATAGGCGGTTAATTGTCCACTGATGCATTGACCCTATATACCAGTTTTCATGAGGATCAGGAAAGATGTAAAAACATGAGAAGTGTCTCTACAGTGTTCCCTGTAAGAGAGGTTCCCAAATGTTGCTGACTACAACTCTCATAATCCCCAGCCAAAGGCCATTGCATCTGGGAATGCTGGAAGTTGTAGTCAACATCTGGGAATCCTTCATACAGGAAACACTACTTTCTACTCTTGAAGACTGAGAGAACTGAATGGAAGTTAGTGTGCATGTTCAGGACAAAACTCTACTGTGTTGACTGGAATCGAAGATGACTCCGAATTTAAGGCGAACCCCCCCCCCCCCGACTTCTGATATCAAAAAACTTGGAATAAACCTAGTCTTGGATTCAGATAAATACAGTAAATTTTATTAAGCTAGACTTTACCCTTACACCAAAGAAATTGGGAACCAGATTTTCCTCAAACACTGGACTGGTTCAGATGCTGCTTTGAACTGGCCATCATAACTGCGTGCAAGGAAAGCGAGAGTGCTCATCTCCCCTCCCTGGCGCACTGTTCTGTGCAATGTATCTGGACTGCCCCCTCTATGCATGGTTCAAGTACTGAGTGGTATTTGAACCTCCCATAGAGACAGGGCCTTTTTGGCCCTCCATTTGGAACACCCTCCCAGAAGCCGCTGAAGGCCCATCTCTTTAGAGAGGCATTTTGACATTTTAGCTGCAGCTTATATCTGGTGGGTTTTAACTTTAACTTATTTAGCTTGTTTTTTAAAATTTGGTTATAATCATAGGCTTGTGTTTAGGTAGTTTCTATTTTGTTAGTTTTGTATTGCTTTTATAGTGTATCTGTTTGATTTTGATAGCTGTCCTGAGCCAAATAGAGTGTTTCAGACTAACAGCCGCCCCCCCCCCCCCACACACACCAATTGGATGATGGGATTCTGATGTGAGGGGGTGGGAAGCATGCATGCATGCCAACATGCCTCCCCTTTGTGTTGAACTGGAATGATCAAAGTGTCATTGAAACCTGGTTCCCTCCCTGGTTTCTCCCAGATAGGGCTGAGAGAGACTCCTGCCTGCAACCTTGGAGAAGCCGCTGCCAGTCTATGTAGACAATACTGAGCTAGATAGACCAACGGTCTGACTCAGTATATGGCAGTTTCCTATGTTCCTAAACCAGCCCACTGTGTTGATCTGTGCCCTCTAGCCACTAGGTAATACTACCCGGTTTGGCTTTTTATTGCCCTGTCTAAAATTAAACTTCAGCTTTGTAAATATGAAGACAACCATTTGTCTTCAATGGTTTCTTGTTTACTTCTGCTCTGCATCATAAGAAGTCTATATGCCAGGCCTGCTCAACTTTGCCCTCCCAGCTGTTTTTGGACTACGACTCCCATCATCCCCGGCCACAGTGGTCAATAGCCAGAGATTATGGGAGTTGTAGGCCAGCATCTGTAGAAGAGCCAAAATTGTGCAGCCCTGCTGTATGCTCTGCTCAGTGCTGGAAGCAGAACAGAATAACTACTAGATCTTAGATTTTTTTTTTTTAAAGGGGGGAACAACTGGTATTGATTTGGTTTGTCTCTATAGCCCTATGTGCATCCTACTTAGTACCTAGTGAGGCTAATCCTTTTTCTGTTGGTGACGGCCAACAACCTAGATGGCTTTAAGAGTGGTTTGGATAACTTCATGGAGGAAAGGTCTATCACTGGCTACTAGTTGAAGGGCTATAGGCCACCTCCAGTCTCAAAGGCAGGATACCTCTGAGTACCAGTTGCAGGGGAGTAACAGCAGGAGGGAGGACACGCCCTCAACTCCTGTCTGTGGCTTCCAGCGGCATCTGGTGGGCCACTGTGTGAAATAGGATGCTGGACTAGATGGGCCTTGGGCCGGATCCAGCAGGACTGTTCTTATGTTCTTATTTTCCTCCTCGCATTTAGAATGGGCTGGCAGCCATCTTTTTAGAACTGACCATGTGTGGTTTTTACTAGTTAACTTGGTTTCTCTTTCCAATATGCTTCCTCAAGCTCCCGCTCTCTTTATATGGCGGATTTAGATATTCCTATTGCCTTTCTAGCCCACTTTATGCACCTGGTGAAGTGTAGTGCTGTCTTTGAAATAATATTGCAATGGACGTGTCCAGTGTTCTCTCTAATTTTTTTTTCATCTGTGTGTGGAATAAGTTTTGTTCTGGGTGGCAGTATCAAGGCAGTGTGCACGCATGTGCATTCAGAAGGGGGCCTTCTTGATTCAACCCGAGTAGGATCTAAAATTAGATGAGCGGACATCAAAAAACTTGGCAGTGCACACGCCTTAGAGGGAACACTGGACATGTCTAATGTCATCTTTATTATGAGTCCCACCACCCTTTTGAGATCATCCGGAGGGGTCCATCTGCAGTTGCCACCAGTTTGTCTGCTGGCTACTGGGGACAGGCCTTCTCTGTTGCCTCCTCAAGCCTTTGGCATGCACTCCGAGTCTCCCTATCTCTGACAACTTTTAAAGAGACTCTTAGGCTGTATTTGTTCACTCATACTTAACTGTGTTAATGTGTTAATTCATTTTAATGTTGGTTGTAAACTGCCCAGAGATGTGAGTTGGGGCGGGGTACAGATATGCTGGTTTGACCATTCGCAGTCACCCCCACCCCCTCTGGCCCCTGTGTCAGTGCTACAGACTTGATAGATTTTTCTTTCAAGTTCTGTCTGCTCCTTTCCTGCAATGTTCTTCCTCCTCCGACTCTTGGGTCATGAGATTTAATTACCTCTGGAATGGGGGCAATGGTGCTGCTAGCACAGATGTATTTACATGGGGAATGGATTATTTGAACATGAAGGAGGAAAAACCCAGCCTGGACATGCAGACTTTGATCCAAACTGTTGATTTTATCTTGCCTGCCCCTCCCCATCTTTCTCCCAATGTTTGACAGTGGTGGAGGTGAAGAGAGAGGAAGCCTCGGTCATCTAGCTCTAGTTTCCATGCGGGTTTTCTTTTCCCCCCTTCCTGTTGACATCTAGTCCCTGTAACCGGACACCCCAGCCAAGTAGGCCAGCGATAGGCTGGGATTCACAACTGTAGCAACAGGTGGCCCGCCCCTGCATCCAATCAGGATGGACCGTTTGGGGCGAGCCCTGCTTCTCCGCTGCCGTCTGCCATAACCTTGGGTGTAACCCAAGAACTCAGCCTTGGGAGATGAAAGCAGGGAAAGTTTCGCCTAGCTGGGCTGCAAGAGAGCCAGGCTTGCAGAGACACCTGGGTTTGCAGAGACACCTGGTGCTCAGCGGATGCCTTCTTGGAAGTATTGGAAGCCCAAGAGGGAAGTGAGCATCTTTTCAGGTGCCAAGCTGCTCTCTACGCTACCCTCTTCCAGGCTGGAGGATGTGGCAGTTTGGACCACTGGACAACTTACCTGTGAATGGCCATCTTGATGGAGACAGCTCTCTGGTATGGATATGCTCCCTTGTATCTTCCAGTTCTCTCCAGTCATGTCAAGGCAGCCTTTAGGGGGTGAGAGTGTCACTGGTCCAGTGTAACTAGAGCCTAGTCTCTTAGTTAAAAACAAATATTAGTGTTTTAAGTTCTAGATTGTATCCATTCTATTAATGGTGCAAGCCACCCTGAGCAGTAGTGCACTGGAGGGGCCAGGGTATAAATATCGTAAAGAAACAATACAAGCCAGTTGGATTCCTTTAGGAACTTCAGGGCTATCCATTCTTCTGGGAAGTGAGGCTGTCTCTCTACTATAGAGAAAGAGGTGGTGAACTCCCTTCTGGACAGTAGCACAGCCAGATCTATATTAAGACTTCATCTGCATTCAGAAGTGTGGCTACTTCCGTCCAACCCATCTGAGACATTGGGTTTGGGCAAGACGCAAGCCTTCCTTGTCGCTCTGGGAATGGTTTGGGTTGTGAACTGGTTGGTTTGGGTTGTGCACTGGACCTGGTTGGGGAGGGAGGGGGAGTAAAGGTTTACACAGAGCCCGTGTGTGAACAGACCGATGACCACTAGAAGAGCCTCAGTTACAGGTAAGCAACCTGTTGTTACTCTCCCTGAGGTGGGGAGTAGAGGCAGTTAATGATGCATTAGCAACCTGAAACCTTGTGAAAAGTAGAGAGCATCAGAAGGTGGCCATGGAGACAAGATGCACATCTTAAAATTTGCTTATAGGGGTCTGTGAAGAAACATAGGACGCAGCTGCCTACTGAGTGAGGTAAGACCATGGATCCACCAAGCCCAGTATTGTCTGCACTGACTGGCAGCAGCTTCTCCAAGGTTTCAGGCAGGACTCTTTCCCAGCCCTATCTGGCAGGGATTGAATTTGGGGCCTTCTGTATGCAAAACCCTTGATGCTCTACTCTTGAGTTAGGGCCCCATATCTAAAGGAGCGATGGGGGGAGACCTTTTCACTTGTTGAAGGGCAGCATCTAGACAGCTGCTTTAGAAACCTTCCTTTTGTCCCTCTATTTTCATTCCTGTCTCTTATAATCTATCCCAATAGTTAATCACTTTATACTGATTTTATTTTATTTTTTAAGCTGGAAGGTGGTGTGCTGAGTTGTCCTTCTTGGTTTTGTGAAGCAATAAGGCACTCTTCCCATGTCAGCTTTTCAGAACTGGGACGGAAAACTGGTTGGGGTGCAGCAGTCTGATGAGAGATTGTATGCCTAGCCTTACCTCTTTGATTTAGAACCGTATCCACCCCATTCATGTTGATGCATAAGAGCTTTGCCACCAGGAGAGAGGGAGGGAGATGTGTGAGTCTAGTAGTGGGAGGGGCTCTGCTCATTGCATTTTAAGAAGAACATTTGTAGTCTCAGATCTTTCTTGTCCTATAGCCTTGGGCAAGTTATTCTAATATTTTTAAATTTACTCATCTGTGTGCATGGACTCAACAAAGCAAATGCTTGTTTGCTTATTTCCTGTAATGCAAAGTTGAAAGTTAACTATGCCTTTTAAGAAGTAGTGGATATTATTGAATTAACATGTTAGGAAAAAATAGTTTAAAAGCAGCTTCTGTTCTTGCGTGAAGACAAAAGAAGCCAGTCTTTCAGTCTCATACTACTGATTCAAGGAAGTTATGAATGGACCCTATTTCCAAAGATTAGCTATTGGTAGGGTTTGTGCAGTTCTTTGACAAACCATGTCTGTTTGTCCATTAGTTAAGTTGCAAATGCCTTCAATAACCACTGCATCATTGTGGGTGAAGAACAGGTAGAGGGGTGTGTGTGTGTGTGTGTGTGTGTGTGTGTGTGTGTGTGTGTGTGTGTGTGTGTGTTGCTTAGTGGGGGATGTAAGGAGCTGTCAATTTGAGTACTAAACAAATTTATTTGAGTAACAATCAAGTTTATTAGCTCTCTTCTGCCCCCCTGCCCCAATCTAGAATGTTCCATAACATCCCTAATGAATATATAACATACATCTGTCATCTCCAGTTTGGTTTTCTGCTTGAAATGAATTGTCAGTTACTGCCTGTTGTCTAATCCACCAAACAGGTTTTCTAAATCATGTAACACCACTTGGCATACAAATATTGCAGGTGTGTGTTAAGGGAGACATGAATCGGGAGACTATGACTTCATGGGAAGTGGGGGACAAGGAGTTACACCTGGGTGTACGTTCCACCTCTGCCATGGATTCACTGGATACCCTTGGGCAAGTCACTTATTGCAGAACTGGGAGGGAGGATAATGATTACCCCAAGGTTGTTATAAGGGTGGATGGCTCAGTGCAATCAGGCTCTATAGCAGTTGGGACACTAAGCATGCAGTGCAGATATGGATTCCTGGGTCAAGCAGCTGTGCATTATCTTTAACCTTTGGGGACTGAACATCCTATAATGAAAGGGGATGCCTTCTTGCTTTGGCCTTTAGTAGACATGTTTGTCTAAGATCTG
Source organism: Hemicordylus capensis (assembly GCF_027244095.1). Lineage (NCBI taxonomy): Eukaryota > Metazoa > Chordata > Lepidosauria > Squamata > Cordylidae > Hemicordylus > Hemicordylus capensis. Next base: position 218,243,633 of record NC_069661.1, on the reverse strand, counting down.
TATCTCAGGCAGGTGGTATCAAAATATTTCTCTTAAGTCTCTGACATTCTGTTGGTAAGTAGGGGGAGCTCTCTGTTCACATCTACTTATTTATTCTTGTCCGTTGCATTTTAGTCCAACAAAGTCCAAACATTAGAACCAAAGGACATCCCTATAGTGCTGGGCAAGTAACTCCAATTTAATTCCAACCTAATTTCCAATTTGGCATCTGATAAAGTAGGTCATCATTGCCCATGAAAGCTAATGCTTGTTTGTGTAAATAATAATAATAACAATCTACAGTTCGTTTCAAAGTGCCACTCATTAACTTATTGCACCCACAAAAGACTAACAAGGCTATCTTGGAGACGGAAATTTGAGTGTATTGACCAAAGTCTTAATAGATTATGATTTCCTCACACAGTATGTATCAAGACGCCACTTCAGATATTTTCTGTCTCTTTAAGAACATTAGAATGTTTTCCTTCCATCTGCCTTCAACTGACCTCTCCACTCTGCTCCCCGCAGGGCCAATTTAGCCTCTGATGAAGTGGGTCCTTGTCCATGAAAGCTAATGCTCGGTTGAAACTACCTGCAGGTCTTTGTTGTTACAAAGCGGCACCCATTTATTCTACTTGGCTAATAGCAGTTAGTAAGAACGCTGCATGCTGAGAACAACTGCCCCTCCTCCATCAAAAGAAGCCCCCGGGTTACTGAGCTATGCTAGTCCTGGTGCTGAGGTAACTAGGCCTAACTGAAGCTGTCGACTCTGGCATTTTTGAGAGGGGCACATGAAAAATCCGGGTGGCCCAGCACCCCCACAAGAAGAGCCCTGCTGATTCCATCTGATCCAGTACCCTGTCTCCACAGTGGCCATCCAGAGATCTCTCCAATTAACATGTTGGCAAATTTAAGTGCTTCTCTGGGATGTTTTCATTGATACACTTGTCTCTTTTTCTAAGCTCTTTTGAAGCTGCAGTTAAACCTCGGACCCGGATCTGCAGAGCCGCCCCCCCCCCCCCACTTTTCTCCCCCTCCCCAGCTTTTACAAACAATTTTTAAACTGCTCTGTTGTAATGGAGAGCCACTAAGCTGACACAACCTGCTTCCCCGCCACAACCTTAGGCTGGCTCTATTCAGACTTGCAGATTTATGTTGGATTTCCAAATCTCTCTCTTAATCCCGGGCACTTATTAAACCTCTGTGTGGTCTTCTCTTTTCCAGCCAGACCTTCTCAATTTCAAGAAGGGATGGATGTCCATATTGGAAGAGCCTGGAGAGGTAAGCTTGAGGATAGAGAAAAAGGAGACATCTTGCAGCTGTCCTTGTTTTGAGCTGTGAAGTTCTCTGTCAGCATTGTTGCTACAATCCTTGTTGAAGAAGCAGGGATGGGAACCGCTTCCAGCTTTGCTTCATGGCTGAAAGTAATGATTTTGTTTGCCAGTGTGGGTGGAAACTGCACTAGGTTCTTAAAAATTGGGAAGTGGACACAAAGCAAAGCATTTGAGCAATTTTAGAATTTCCTCTTGGGGTGCAATGAGATGGATGCTTTGCGGAGATCTTGAGAAGACTTTGTTCATAAAAATGAAATTTTAACTACTACTTTACCCGGCATGCTTTGTGTATTCCAGAATCTCTATTGCATGCTTCCCATCAGACTCTGCTTGTATCTCATTGGATGGATAAGAAAAGGGAATCAGGGGAGATCTCCTGCAAGAAGTGGGGTAGCCGGATTTGTGCCTGACTTTTGAGCATCGGCTTTAGAAAGCCATTAAGTGCAACGCACTTCCTTGATATCTCTTTAATATAGCTCTCCTTCCCCCTCCCTGTCTTGTCCCCTCTTCTCCCTAATGGTTGTGTCTGCAGTGGACGAAGCACTGGTTTGTGCTGACAGACTCGAGCCTGAGATACTACAGGGACTCCAATGCTGAGGAGGTAAGGAGGCATCCTGACCTGCATGATCTCTCCTGCACTGGGCAACTTGACAACTAGCATAATAATTTCTGTAATGCACTTTGAGTACACAAGACAAATGCTGGATAATGATTTTATATTGTCACATTAGATGAATATAATCAAAAGTTGGGGGATTGGAGCACCATGGTGGGGGCCATGGTACTCATCTTTTGTATTGAACAGAGGAGGATGGGCAGGTCATGGATTCATAAGAGTGGGTCTACTGGGCAGGGGAAGAATTTCTCAAATGGTGTAGATACTGTATTTACCTGAATCCAAGACTAGTCGTCCCTGTCCCCACCCTGCCAAAGTTCTTTGATGCTGGAAGTTGGAGGGTTGTCTTAAGTAGAGAGTGCTATTCCTTTTGGGAAAATACAACTATAACCCGTATTTAACCTCCTGTTTTTTTTTAAGGGGGGCGTCTTTTAATTCAGGGTCGTCTTGTGTTTGAGTAAATACAGTAAGATACATGGAGCAAAGAATTTGATGGGGGCTTAGGAAGAAGAAGAAGAGGGGAGAGTGGAGTTGGGAGTGGTGTTAAATGAGTTGCCAATCTGAAGCTGATGGTCTGGAGGTCATTTTCAGGCAGACGATCTGGATGGGGAGATTGACCTACGCTCCTGCACCGATGTGACGGAATATTCAGTGCAGCGCAACTATGGCTTCCAGATACATGTGAGTGCCTGCAATGGCAAAGTTGGGGTAGAATAAAAAGACCACAATGCCCAGCCTTATACTCTATGCTGCTGCGGTAAAAATGTTTGAGGGAAGGGAATCTGTGGACTTCATGTGTGCAATTCACAGTTTTCCTATGTAGGCAGTCCCCAGGTAATGTTCTGCATCTGATGTGGGATGATGCAGTATCAAGAAGTGTTGAGTGGCGTGGAATTACAGGTGTCATCTGGTCTTGTTGACTGAATTGTTCTTTGTAGAAACAGAGGAGAAGAACATGGGAAGATCACTTATAGAGTCAGACCATTAGTCCATTTAGCTCATTATTGTCCTATACTGACTGGTAGTGTAGGTTTCAGGCAGGAGTCTGTCCCAGTCGTACCTGTAGATGCTAGGCAGGCCTGCTCAATTTTGGCCTCCCCCAGCTGTTTTTGAACTACAGCTCCCATAATCCCCAGCCACAGTGACCAATAGCCAGGGATTATGGGAATTGTAGGCCAACATCTGCAGGAGGGCCAAAGTTGAGTAGCCCTGTACTAAGGAGTGAACTTGGGAGCTTCTGCATTCAAGCGTGAGGATGATCTTCCACTGAGCCATGGCCCTATCCCCGAAGGGAAATACCTTACGGAGCTCACAGATAGTCCCCTATCCAAATGTGCAACCCTTGCACATCCAAGGTGGACCCTGCTTCGCAAAGGGGACAACTCATGCTCACTACCACAAGACCAGCTCTCCTACCCAAGGAATGAGGCAGAGATACAGTAGCCTACAGGAGAGCATCCCAGTGTTGAACACATCTGGGGAAACTCAGCAGAGTGTGATGGAAGAGCTTCCTTGCATGTAGTTGGTGGAGGGGGAAGGAGAGAGAAGGTGGGTGACCATCCCTTCAAGATGTGCTTGCAAAACTCAGGCACAGTTTCCATGTAGAAAGTGAGGTCCAGGGGATAATGTTTGGTTTGATCCCTGGAAGTCCTGGATTCAAACCCCACCTCCCATTGTGGGCTCAATGCTTTTCCTAAGGTTGCACAATATCTCAGGCTCTATTTTCCTTTTCCAGAGTAGAGACAAAGGTCTGCCTTGTAACTGAAAGCTATTTACTTAAAGAATGCCTAACAAAAGAGAGGGTGCTGCTATTTTGTTTTCCCTGACCACACAAGCTTGTAGATATGGAGACAGGCAATATAAGTCTTGAGGAGCTGGCAAGAGGGTTTTGTTTTGTTTTTGAAGGCGCAGAACATAACCTGATGACTAACATTGTAGTTACTTTAGTCATAAAAAGATGGTCAGAATTAAAATCTATAAAGCTGCTGTTGGGTTTACTTCTGCTTGAGGTTGTTTACTACTCTTTTTCCCAACATATAAATGATGTGAATAAAGATCCCCTATTAAATTTCAAGGCAGATGACGAAGAGCTATAGCTCAGTGATAGAGCACTTGCTTCACTCCCTGGCATCTCCAAGTAGGACTGGGGAAGAATGCTGCCCAAAACCTTGGAGAGCTGCTATCAGTGTACACAATACTGAGCTCGATGGACCAATGGCCTGACTTGGTATAAAGATGTTTCATATATTCCTAAGCACTTTTGGTTAAAAGAGCAGCTTGATGTTGGGCAAAGGTTTAAATTAATTGGGCCTGAACTTTAATAAAAGGGTAATAGTCTGATTCTAAGATAATCTGTACTGATGTGTTCAACGTGCTGTAATAAGCATTCTTTCTCTCCCCCCCCGCCCGTTTTTAATAGTTTGATTGATTTTAATTGCCTTTGTTTTATATGTAAACCGCCCTGAGCCAATTTTGGAAGGCGGTATAAAAATTGAATATATATACACACACGTGCGGGCATGCATACGCTAGGGCAATGTGTGACATGCTGGAGTGGGTGTGGCCTTTTAAAGCCCTGCCAGTTAGTGCTCTTCCCACAGGCTGCCTGCCCCCCAAATGGCCTGAAAATGGCTTAACCTGGCATTTGGGAGGAAGCTGGGCCCAAGGAAGGAACTCTTGCTGCCATATCAGTACTAGTGTGCAGATGCTCTGTGTGGGTAAAGCTAGTTTAAAATATTCTTTTTAGTTTCAAAAACCTAAATTTTGGAGGGGGCATCAAAGACAAATGTCTTCCAAATGTGCTTGCAGATTTCAGTGAAATGCACTAACTTGTTTCTACCCAGTTTTGATCTTCAGGTTCCTTTTCTGTACTGATGATGATGTACCAGTCTATGAAGGTAGCCAAGCCCGATCTTGATGTTTCTCTTTCAGACTAAAGATGGTGTCTTCACACTGTCTGCGATGACATCGGGAATCCGGCGGAACTGGATCGAGGCACTGAGAAAAAGCGTGCGTCCTGGCAGTGTGCCAGATGTGACAAAGTACGTCAAAATTATATAGAGGATCCATGTCAGCCAAGAAACGCACAACCACATACAAAAAAAGCAGCTGCAAAATAGATGATATATTCCACCATGTTTCGATTGATATCGTTTAAAGGATGTTTTCCCGGAATTGCCTGAAAGACATACTTTCTTGCAGGAATCAGTCTGCCTAGGATTCTTGCAAAACAGTACCACTTCCAAGCAGTTCTGGGAAAATATTCTTGAAAACGATATCACTCCAAATGGGGTGGAATAAATCTTCTACTAGCCAACTCCGCACAGAGCATCTGTGTGCTCTTTGGGGCTGGCGGTTACCTCTCCCCCCCCCGCCCCAGTCTCAATTTCCAGGCCCAGCCGCCTCTCCTCCCCACCACCACCTTCTGCCTCCCCCATTCTCCCCTCTCCTCCTGGGCCTTGCCTCCGCGGCTGGGCTGGGCCCACCGCTGCCTCTGGCCTCCACGGCCAGACCTGCCGCTGCCGCTGTGACCAATCCTCCTGGGTGCGCCTCAGCCAATCAGCTGGGCTGTGGGACACACATTCCAAGGCACACCTGGGAGAATTAATATAATGGATTCTTCAGCAGTTTGTTACAAAATATTATCTCGCTCCCCTGAAATCATGGCAATTTTGATCCATTTTCCTGATGGGTCACTGAATGATATTTTCAGACTTCCTGTGGATCTGCCATGTTGACCATTCCCAAACTTTATCTTCTCTGCTTCTGTAGCAAAGCATATGCTCCCCAAGCTGCTACACTAGCAATGTCTGGAACAACTTGTTCTAAGGAGCATCCACTGTATGTGTGTCACTTGCTGAAGGAGCAGGCACCATTTTGGCCCAGCTTGAGCAGATCTAGCTTTCCTCTTCTGGCCTTTGCAGTCGCTCAGCATATTATATTGTAGGTTGCAAGAATCCCCTGGTAGGCTTTTGCTTACTGCAGCAAATCATTAGCCACTGCCTTAGGGTATGCTTCGAGCAATAGTCTCTTGGTACAGCAAGCAAAGGAGTAAAAAATGCCATGTGTTTTCAAGCTGCAGTTGTGGAAGGAATTCCTCGAGCTCTGCATTTTGGGATCCTGTGCAGGTTCAGTAATAATCAGACATGGCATTTGAGTGTACAGACACCTGTACACTCATGCATGTTTTTATGTGAATGACTGTACCTGTGTTCATTTTAAAAATGCATTTGGGTACAGTCCACTTCAGTTGCATAGTACAGATAAGAAGCATGGTGCTGTAACTGTGCTCAGTGTAATGTGTGAATAACTACCTGTGTACAGATCTGTACCTGTGTATACTGCACACTCATACAAGTGTTGAACATAAAGGCCTTGCTGAATCAGGCCCAAGGCCTATATAGTCCAGCATTCTATTTCACGCAGTGGCCCATTGAATACCTCTGGGAAGTCCTCAAACAGGAGATGAAGGAATGCCCCCACTCCTGATGTTGCTCCCCTGCAGCTGATATTTGGAGTCATCCTGTCTCTAAACCTGGAGGTAGCCTATAACTATCAAGACTAATAGCCATTGATAGACCCTTCCTCCATGAACTTGTCTAAGCCCCCTTTTAAAGCCTGCCAAGCTGATATCCATCATCTCATCCCATTGCAGAGAATTCCACAGATTAATTATACACGTTCGCCTGATTCAGACTGTATCCAAAGCCTTGCTGTAGCTGTGTACAGTGGGGCAAAGGTGGAAGAAGTCTCACCCCTCTACTGTGTCACTCATCAACACACCCCGCTGTTCACTGTTTCAATGGGGCTTGATGATGACTACGACTATTACTATGACAAATATTTATATACCGCTCTTCAACCAAAGTTCTCAAAGTGGTTTACATAGAAAAATAAATAATGCATAAATAAGATGGTCCCCTGTCCCCAAAGAACTCACAATCTAAAAAGAAACACAAGGTAGACACCAACAGCCACTGGAGGAATACCAGGCAGCCACTGTGTGAAAAGGGAAGAGCCCTTCACATGATGGCAGACACATCCATGATTGTGGGGGTGGACAGCAGAGATTAGAACCTCCGAGTTCCCTTGTCAGCGTGCACTGGAAGGGTGGTAAAAACAAGTGTGCATGAAATTGGGCCTTTGCCACGGTGGCTGGAGATGATGAGAACCCAAGGTTGGGAGCAGTGTTACCTGTAAGAGGGATTCCCAGATGGTGTTGACTACAACTCCCAGAATCCCCAGCTGCAATGACCTTTCGCTGAGGATTCTGGGAGTTGTAGTCAACAGCATCTAGGAATTCCTCTTACAGGGAACACTGATTGGGAGCCCCTGCCACATGAGGATTTGGAGCCTTTGCCTCAAAAGGAAGACGTTGAAACTCTCGACTGTATAAAGTGCAGCTGTTCTCACCGCAAAATTCTCTTTTATGCAGCACTTGTGTGCTAACTGCCCAGATCAGTGGTAGGCAGCCTTGGCTCTCCACCTGTTGAACTACAACTCCCATTGTCCCCAGCCACAATAAACAGTGGCCTAGATCTTGTACCCTAGTCTTGGAAGGTTGTCCGTATTGCTCAGGCACATGGTGTGCCTGGGTAGTTCCCAGGGCTGGACTAATAAGGGATGTGGCTACATGTTGTGCTTGAGAGCCCGTATGGGCAGCTTTCACAGTCCTTACCTGCACTCTTTGTGTGGCCTCTCTCGGCTTCCAGGCTATCTGACTGCAATAAGGAGAACTCCTTCCGGAGCTACGGATCACAGAAGAGCAGATCGGAGGAGCAGCGGCCAGGCGCAGGCTCGGAGGTTATATCCAGAGGTGGCGGCAGCAGCAGGAAAGCAGATGGGCAGCGCCATGCTTTTGACTACGTTGAGCTGTCTCCCTTGCAGCAGGGACCTTTAAATCAGGGGTCCCCACAACGGACCAGGGGGAGCGTAAGAGCTGCTGATGGAACAGCCAAGCGGGAGGACCTGGAGCGGGACTTGGCCCACCGCTCAGAGGAAAGGCGGAAGTGGTTTGAGTCCCCAGCCAGTGGAGTCCTGCAGACGGATGGCTTGGCAGGGGAACATTACCCCACAGCAGGTGGCCCGGAGCCTTCAGGGCCTCCCCTCTCAGTGGCTCAGAGGAATCGCCTAAGTGAGGAGATTGAGAAGAAATGGCAGGAGCTGGAGCGCCTGCCCCTGAAGGTCTCCAAGCGGGTACCACTGATGGCCCTGCTGAACCAGGGCAAAGGAGGCCACAGCGATGCAAACGAGGCCCTGGAAAAAGAGGTAGAGCTGGTCCTGGTGGGCTGCCAGTTCTTTCTACGTGCTCAGAGTGTATTGTGCAGTATGTGTGTTCTTGATTTGGGGCTTGGTGTGATGTCTGGGCTGTTATGAAGAGGAGTGAGTAAGTGTGTGAGAGAGACGGATAAGAGGAATTAAGTTATATTTTTCTGAGGGTGGCTAGGTAGGTTTTTTTGAGTTACACAGAATTGTTCTCTGGTAACTGGTAAATGTGTGAACTGAAGTATTCTGGGAAGGCAAAAAGCAGGCCATTCCCCATTTACGTCATGGTCACAGTCACCTTAAGTGGCGCAGCAGGTAAATGCTTGACTAACAAGAAGAAGGTTGCCGGTTCGAATCCCATCAGGCAGCAGTGATATAGGAAGATGCTGAAAGGCATCATCTCATACTGCGCAGGAGGAGGCAATGGTAAACCCCTCCTGTATTCTACTAAAGAAAACCACAGGTCTCTGGCCACCAGGAGTCTAAATCGACTTGATGACACACTTTACCTTTTACACAGTGCATTTGTCTTTAGGGTCCATATTCTGGTTTTGTTCAGTACTCTTTTTCTCCAGACCAGTTCAGACAAAAACATGTGAACCCTGTTCAGATGTTGAGGGAGAGTGCTGGTGAACACACAAGATTGGAAGTGGGTTGGAGGTTCTGCCTGCAGCCCATCACTGACTCTCCAGACCTGCTCTTCACACTCAGAGCAGTGTTTGAAGAGACGCCAGTAAGCATGACTGACTGTTTCTGTGATCAGGAGGCTGGGCACCCCAGTCTCCCGATCATGGAAATGGGGGGCAGTCACACGTACAGCGTTGGTCTCTTCCGACAAACAATGACTTAAGCATGAAGAATGAGTGATGGGCTGGGGACGGGATTTCCCATCCACTTGAAACTTGTGTACATGTACATTAAGATGTGATTTGAATAATTTTGGTAATGAGCTGCTTTAAACATTAGCACCCCCATGTTGAGGCCCTGCCACATGGAAGTGCCTTCCTTGATGTCTGTGAGGTGCCTCTGATGCATGAATTGGTCCACGGTATTGACAGTATTGAGGATTTTAAAAGTGCACTTTATTAAACTGAAGTAGTTCTCAATGTGGCTCTCCCCTTATGTTTTGTCCTGTGAACTGCTAGTACTGTGAATATATACTGCTTTTCAGCAAAAGTTCTCAAAGCAGTTTACACAGAAACATAATAAATAAATAAATAAGGTGGTCCCAAAGGGGCTCACAATCTAAAAGAAACACAATGTAGACCCCAGCAGTGATCACAAGAGGGATGTAGTGCTGGGGCTGGATAGCGACAGTTTCTTTCCCCCAGCCAAATAGCAGAGAATCACCACTTCAAAAGGTGCCTCTTTGCTTACTTAGCATGAGCACACAAGCATATTGCCTTGTCCTAAGTACTCTTATATTTAGCAGTGGGAGAACAACTGTCCATATTCCAAGCATAGTATCTTTTCCAGGGATTTTTACTAGTATCTGCCCTTTTAAGATTGTGAGTCATCTGGGGCAGCGAACCTTTTTCTCTTTCATTTCTCTATGTGAATTACTTGGAATTTTTGAAAAGTGGTGTATAAATATGAATATACCACTTAAGTGATAGGAATATACAGGCAAACCTCATTACTCGTGGGGAACCTCTGTTCCTCACCTACTACCACGAGTAATGAAACCGCAAATAACAAGGCATTGTGCCTATGGAAAATGGGGGGTAGGGAGGTAGGTTTCTGGATGAGGAAAAAAGGGCAAAAAATGGCAGGGGAAACTACTGTACCGTGCTCCTTGTGCCCAGCAATGCCCCCCCCCAAAAAACTACAAAAATGGGCAAAAAACCCAGGGGGGGGGGACTACTGTTCCATGTTTTGCAGGGTCTCCTTGTGCCCAGCAATGCCCTCCAAATGTGTGAAAAATCATGGGGGAAATGCCTTTTTAAAAGAAATGAGCCACAAAATGGATTCTGCTTATAAATGCTTACAAAATGGTGGCCAGAAGTGACCTCCCTGGTCACTTTCAGCCCTCTAGGGACTGTGGACACGTGGGTTTTTGCTCTTAATATCCACAGATACTGAAATAGGTGTGAATTAGGCACCCGCGGATACGTGAAAATGCAGATGGCGAGCCTGTAAATAGTGAGCTTTCCCTGTATAACGTATTAATATTATTACTATAATAATCTAGCTAGGTTACAGCATGTGGATTTAAAATCAGTGCTTGCCCCTCTCCCAGGAGTCTGAATCTTGCTTTTTCTGGTGCAGGTGCAGGTCCTGAGGTCACAGCTGGAGTCCTTGCATGTCCAAAGTGAGGAAAAATCCCACCGAGATGGGCACACACCTCGAGGCTACATCTCTCAGGTAGAGGCACAGCTGAGCATGCTGTTCTGTATTCCCCGCCTTATCTCTCTTTGCTTTTCTTCTTTCTCTTGTGTGTCCCCAGCCATGCGATAAGGGTAGTGAAACAAGGACCAGGAATTACCGCCCTCCCTCCCTTTGCCTGCGCTTCATAGATTACTGCTGCCATAGCAACCACCATTGGACACAGCTATAATCAATGTTAATTATATAGCTTCTCCATGCAAGATTTTCCCATCTGACACAGCTGAAGTCATCAGCTTGCGGGGGGAGGGGGGCGTGATACTGTGTGTGTACAGGTATGGAGGCTGGCCATGTGAAAAGGTTGAGTGCAAGCAGCTGGGGCGGACGAATTACATCGGAAGCTGTGCAATAGTGAGCTGGACCATTGGCTCAGCTAGCTCAGCATTGTGTACAGTACATTGACGAACAGTGACTCTTCAGGGTTTCAGAAGGGTCTTTCAGTCATTCCTGAAGATGCCAGATACTGAACCTTGCATCTTCTGTATGCAAAACGGGTACTCTCCCTAAGCAACAGCATCCTCAGTCTGGCATGGCGTTGGTCTCTCTAGGCCACAAACGGGGCTTTGGGTCAGCAGTTTCTTTGACTAACATTTGTGTTTCTTCAAATGTAAGCTACCTTTCCCTGGGATAGAGGTTCAGAGCTGAAAGACTGCATGTCCCAGAAGGCAGTGCTGGCCTTGCCAGCTGCATTTGATCTTTGAGCGAAATAAACATGGAATTTGAACGGTATTGCCTGCACAATTCAGCTTGTGCTGGCAACACAGTACAGCATTGCCTTCTGGGACATGCAGTCTTTCAGCTCTGAACATCTATCCCAGGGAAAGGTGGTTTATATTTGAAGAAACACAAATGTTAGTCAAACAAATAAACTGCGGACCCAAAGCCATTTGTGGCCTAGAGACCAGCGACATGGCAGACTGGAGATGCTGTTGCTCAGGGAGAGTACCAGTTTTGCATACAGAAGGATGCTTTAAGGAACATGGAGTGTAGGTGATTCCATTTTATTAATCCACCAGCATTGGTGCTGGCACTGGAGGAGAATGTATAGGCCGTAGTCAAGGCCTATTGACCAAACTACTGCTAAGAGCCTCTTTTGTGCTTAGCGGTTGCTTCTGAAGCAATCGGTCATGTGGTTGCAGTCATACTGTTAACCAGTGAAAGCCTTTCTTTATCCAAGATCACTTAGGCTGGAAAGATATATTGTTAGCTGCCTAACTGAAATGTAGGCCCAAACAAAGACCGGTTTGATGAGAAGTTTGAGAGTACATAATGAACTCTGACTTGAACTCTGTGAGTCAGCCCTGGAGGCTACAGCTGCTCAGAGATTCTGAGGCCCACAGCACAGAATGGGCTGCAATCCGTCTTGCACAATGTGCAAGCTCATATTTCAGCACAATTAAACTTTGCTTGACTGGCCCCCTCAACTAGAGAAGGCTTCATTTGCCTTACCTTTTGAAAACAAGGTTTCAAATTAAGTCTTGTAATAAAGGTACAGCATATACTGTCTTCTGTGTCAAATAGATCAAGCTTTTTCATAACTACTTATTGTATTCTGTTTTTAATAACATTACGGAATAAAAAACAAGATTTAACAGTGTCAAATTCCACACACAACCCCCACCCCCACCCCCAGAGAGAAAAAATAAATACATCGATTATTAAAATAAATAATGAATAAATAAAATGTTCAGTAGCACCTTAGGGATCATCTACTCCCAGCTGAATCTACTCGCCTGACTAGTTCAGTCAGGAGGGCTCTGTTCTGTGCTCTGATGCCTGTTGAGGCCTGTTTGTTGAGCACACGGGGCAGGGCCTTCTCAGTTGTTGCCCCCAGGCTGTGGAACTCGTTCTCATTTGAGACTTGCATGACTTCTCTCTCCTAGCCTTTAGAAGGAAAGTGAAGACTGCCCTTCTTATCCAGGCTTTTGGCCAATGAGCTGTCCTTTACCCTTTTTAAACTTTTAGCTCTATTGGTTATATGTTTTATGTTTTTATTTAATTGTATTGTATCTTGTTGTTAGGACAAAGGGCAAAAAATATAAATAAAACGATTAGATAAAATAAAGGAAGATTACAAATATAACATTGTTCATACTTAAATTGAGAAAAATTCTAAACTAGCATTCCATATTTTGTCAAATTTGAATCAAGTTTTATTTCATAAAAAAATTTCATGTGCTGCAAGCTTCATTTGTTGTACCCATTCTTTGTGTCTGAAGAGGTAGTACTTTTCCAGTTTAACAGAAGAAACACAATTGCATGTGTGTATATTTGTACAATGTGTTGCTACATAAATACCTGAAAACCACAAGGAAAAATTTTGTAGCTAATTAGTTTACAGTATCCTCAGTGAGCCAGATGCTGGATGTCACACCTCTTTTTGTGTTTAATACATTTTTGGTTCTGTTAGGGGGTATGGTTTAATGTATTATCCCTCACCTGGAGCTGGTCAGTTTCTTAATATAGTGAAAAATCCCTGCTGCTTTTCTGTTCTTAATATGCCCCCACATGGTGAACAGAGAGACAACTGTGGGGAAAAGATGCTGTTAATAATGGAAATCATTTAATGCTCGTATTTCACCATGTATCAGTATATTAACAAAGATGTGCAACGGACTGTAGGGAAAACAGCAGGACTCCCTGGGAGTGATTCCCTGTAATGTTGATTGTGTGCTAATGATTCTGTGTTTGTGATACAGAAAGGGCTTGGCAACCTTTTGCTTTGTGGCAGGTATTCAGCAGCCTAAAAAGTGTCTCCGGTTTTGCTTGACCAAACCACATATGTACTCTTGTTTTGGGTACAGGAAATCCTCAGGCTTATGACACAATTGGTCCCTGAAAACTGTGTCTTAAGTCAAAACTTCTTAACTTGGAACCTCTTGTCCCATAGGAAACAATGTTATAAATGAGAGTTTGGTTCCTGGACCAATGCTAGATACCCTGTTTTTCCCTCTGCTGCTGTCAAAACTGGTGGTCTATCAGTTGCAGACATGCAGCAGAAGTCGATGGTGGGGAATCGGAAGTTGCTCACCCTTGCCACCCACTCCCTTCTTGTCTCTTGTCTCTTCCTCACTTTTCTGTAGACGGAAGGGAGGCTACTGGGTAGCTTGTCTCCATCTCCTCCTTCTGGGCAACGGTTAGATAAGGAAGGAAGGCTGGGAATGAATTGGACTCTCTCCCTCTTGACACAACAGCACAGCAGCTGATCCTTGGTACTTTCCAGGTTACGCCCTAGAACAGCAGTAAAACACTTCAGCTGGGCAGGATCGTATTGAAAACGATCCCCAGAATCTCAGACTCCTACAATGGGAAAATAACAGCTATTTTTCTGCAACAGACTTGCAACATCGTAGCACTAAATGGCAAAGATAAAATCAAAAATAAGGCATCAGAAATGTGAACAGCACCTTGCTGACTGTGCATGGACTGCAATGTCAAAACACAGGAAGCACACTTAGAGACCCGTAGTGACACTGTTGTAGGGCTTAATCTGGAAAGCACCCTGGAGCAGGAGGAATGGAAGCAGCAGTAGCGGCAGGGAAGTGTTTTGGATGGGCAAATTGACTGATCTCTGTACTACAGCTGCTGCTGCAGCTTCCACCAGGACTGCCAGTTGTAATTATTTTTATTTATTTTTACATTGATATACCACTCTTCCTTCCAGGAACCCAGAGCAGTGTGCAGTATGGAAAGGAGAGCTGGTCTTGTGGTAGCAAGCATGACTTGTCTCCATAACTAAGCATGGTCTGCCCTGGTTGCATATGAATGGGAGACTTGATGTGTGAGCACTGCAAGATATTCTCCTCAGGGGATGAAGCCGCTCTGGGAAGAGCAGAAGGTTTCAAGTTCCCTCCCTGGCTTCTCCAAGTTAGGGCTGAGAGAGATTCCTGCCTGCAACCTTGAAGAAGCCGCTGCCAGTCTGTGAAGACAATACTGAACTAGATAGATCAATGGTCTGACTCAGTATATGGCAGTTTCCTCTGTTCCTATGTGCATGGTTATTTTTATCCTCACAACAACCCTGTGAGTTAGGTTAGGCCAAAAATTAAGTGACTGGCCCAGAGTCCTCCAGTGAGTTTCATGGCTGAAAGGGGATTTGAACTCTGGTCTCCCCAGTCCTAGTCCAGCACTCTAACCACTACTCTGCACTGGCCCTACACGTTGGCAGTTACCACATGAGCCTGAGCTGCCATGGTCTTCTCCTCCTAGTCCGTGCTGCAGCAGCCACCCTCCATTCCTGTGGCAAGTGTTGTAAAATTAAAACAAGCTGGCAATTCATTCAAAAATGCCTAAAGTGCCATTCATCTTGATTCAAAGCAAGCATCTTAAATCAAGGACAGCCTGTATAATTCTCCAGCATTTTTATTTCATTCATCTAGCATATTTATATACCACCCAAAGCTCTGGGTGGTTTACAATAAAACAGGGCAGATTAAAACAAAAAAATGAAACGTTAAAATAAGAGTTCTTTCATCAGTGGAATTAAAAACCTGGATGAATAAATGCATCTTAACAGCCCTTTAAAAAACTGGTGGAGGTGGGAAGGTTCTTATTTTGGCAGGGCATGTATTCCAAATCCTTGGAGTGGCAATGGAGAAGGCCCGTCTGAGTAGCCACCAGACGAGCTTGTGGCAACTGTCGTTGGACCTCTGTGGGTGATCTCGATAGACAGCAGGGCTCATAACAGAGAAGGCGTTCTCGTCAATACCCTGGGCCTAAGCTGTTTAGGGCTTTATAGGTTATAATCAGCACTTTGTATTTTACCCAGAAGCAGATTGGTAGCCCGTGCAGTTCTTTTAATATAGGTGTGATATGGTCTCTTTGAGATGATCCAGACACCAACTTCACTGCCGCATTTTGCACCCATTGCAGTTTCTGGACTACATACAGTGTCTGCCCTACATAGCGTGTGTTGCAGGAATCAAGTCTTACTAATCTTAGTTCTTCTTCTTCTTCTTCTTCTTTCCAACTCAGTCAGTCTAACTCTTTCCATTCTCCCCTGGCCCCACCATGTCTGGCAGGAGGCCTGCGAACGCAGCTTGGCCGAGATGGAGACTTCCCACCAGCAGGTCATGGCCGAACTGCAGCGGCACCACCAGAGAGAGATGGAGCGGCTCCAGAAGGAGAAGGAGCGCCTTCTGTCTGAAGAGGCGGCTGCCACGGCTGCAGGTAGACGCTGCTCTTGTGCGGGCACATGTGTGGCGGGTTTTACGTCATTTTTGGCATTCTCATTTAAAGCCAGATAGCCTCAAGTCTCTCCTGAGTGCATGGTTGGAAGAACTTGGGGTATTCAGTGATGCACATGATCATGTTGCCATGTCTGTAGCAAGGACTGAAAGTAATGAGCATTTGGTTCACTAAATCTCTGAATGTATAAAGGTGTCTTTATACCAATTTAGGGCACTGGTTCATCTAGCCCAGTATTGTCTACTCCAGGGCCACACAACTTTGGCTGTCCAGCTGTGGTTAGACTAAAAGTCCCATCATCCCCTGCCATAGTGGCCAGTATTATTATTATGATGATGATGATGATGATGATGATGATGATGATGATGATTATTATTATTATTATTATTATTATTATTATTACATTTATATCCCGCTCTTCCTCCAAGGAGCCCAGAGCGGTGTACTACATACTTGAGTTTCTCTTTCATAACAACCCTGTGAAGTAGGTTAGGCTGAGAGAGAAGTGACTGGCCCAGAGTCACCCAGCAAGTATTTAGCTGAATGGGGATTTGAACTCAGGTCTCCCCAGTCCTAGTCCAGCACTCTAACCAGTAGTCAATTTCCATTCTCCCACACCCCCACTGTATAGTCAGGGGTGATGGGAGTTGTAGTCCAACAACTACTGATGGTAGGGGTGCAAAGTTCTGCAGTCTTGGCCTACTTTAACTAGTAGGGTCTCAGTCAGAGGTCTTTCCTTTATCCAGAGACACTAGTTATCGAACTTGGGATCTTCCATGTCCAAAGCCTTCCACTGGCCCATTAGTTAGGAAGCAATAAAGAAATGCAGTGAACTTTGCCATCATGCCTCCAGTTCAGCAGGCTTCTCTTTCACTTTCCTCCCATCTTGTTCTAGCAATTGAAGCACTTAAGAAGGCACACAGAGAGGAACTGAGCAGAGAGCTGGGCAGGACCCGTGGTTTCCAGAAGGGCAGCTTAGACCCAGATGCCCTCCGGCGGCAGCATCAGTAAGCAGCTCGTCTGGCATTCCAGATTTCTGAGATTGGAGCCCTGTTTTGAGAAACGATAAATTGCTTATAACTGATGATAAAGTCATGGCGGAGGGAGTGTTCCAAACGAAGTGTGAGCAGCAACACCATCAGGATTGCTGAAAGGAAGGGACAGGATTGTGCAGGGGTGGCCAACCTGAGACTCTCTAGCTCTTGTTGGACTACGATTCCCGTCATCTCCAGTCACAGTAAATTGTGGCTGTGAATGATGGGAGTTGTAGTCTGACAGCTGGAGAGCCTCAGGTTGGCCATCCCTGTCTATTAGAAATGGGTGCTGTAGAAATGGCCGAAGTCCATTTCACTGGCAGCCCTTTGGTGAGGCAGGAAGACGTTCTCCCCTTACTTTTTTGCTACTAACTCTTAGCTATTGATCATTGTACAGAACCTTAGCCAGCCCATCCCCTTTTGTCACAGAAACATAAGAAGCTGCCTTCTACTGAGTCATACCATTGGTCCATCCAGTTGAGTATTGTCTACACCAGGGATTCTCAGCATTGGGTCCCCTGATGTTATTGGACTTCAACTCCCATAATCCCCAACCAAAGGCCGCTGGGGATTATGAGAGTTGAAGTCCAATAACATCTGAGGACCCGACATTGAGAATCCCTGGTCTACACTAACTGGCAGTGGCTCTCCAGGGTTTCAAGCCGGAGTCTCTCTCAGCCCTACCTGGAGATGCCAGGGAGTGAACCTGGGACTTTCTGCATGCAGATGCTCTTCCACTGAGCTACAGCCCCATCCTGTCCTCCAGAAGCTTTGGTCAAGAGGCAGCTTCTGCAGCATATGAGACATACCAGCATGGGGGCCTTAGAGGACCTGGGAGTGTGAGGAATGGTGGAGGTTGGCAGTGTATGCACAAGGGCCCTGGAATGGGCAGTAGACTTGGCGGTGGTAGCATCCTGACCTCTGCTGCAGGTCTGATGTGGAGTCTCTGAAGCGGGAGCTGCAGGTCCTCTCAGAGCAGTATTCCCAGAAGTGCCTGGAGATCGGGGACCTGGTACAGAAGGCGGAAGAGCAGGAGCTGACTCTGCAGCATTGCCAGCAGGAGGGGAAGGAGCTGCTACGGCAAAACCAGGCAAGTGGTTTATCGGAACCAGCAGTCATACCGTGAAACTGATGGCGAGAGTGCTCTTTCACACGGCTCGTAATTAACCTGTGGAATTCCCTGCCACGGAATGTGGCCACCGGCTTGGATGGCTTTAAAAGGGGCTTAGACAAACTCATGGAGGACAGGTCTATCAATGGCAACTATTCCTGATGGCTATAGGTTACCTCCAGATTCAGAGGCAGAATGCCGCTGAAGACCAGTTGCAGGGGAGCAACAGCAGGAGAGGGGCATGCCTTCATCTCCTGCTTTTGAACTTCTTGGTGCATCTAGGTGGCCGCTATAGGAAAATAGATAGATAAATAGAAAATAGTTGCTAGATAGGCCTTGAGCCTGATCAAACAAGGTTCTTACGATCTGTTTTTCCCCACCCACCCCCAACCTTGGCAGTATGGAAAACAGTAAAGAAAGGGTAGCATTGGGGGGAAATGTGTGGGGAGCGGCTACTGCAGTCTGTTTAAACAAACAGACAGACAGACAATGCAAAGCCCTCCAAGGCAGCCGAAAAGCATCTAGTACTTGCCTAATATTTCTGTGAAGCAGCTGGATACAAGCTTGTTGCCAAAAGCATCTGAGGGGACTGCCAGCTGTATGACTAATGCTGGAGGAGAAAAGGGTCAGCTGCATTAATGGGAGCATCAGGCCCTAAACTTCTGTGCCTTCTCCAGCATTAATCTCTTGCAAGACAGGCTTTAGGAGATGCCGAGTGTCTGTTCATTGCTGCTCTTGACCAAACAAAACCCTTCTCATCGTTCCAGGAGTTACAGAGGCGCCTCTCGGAGGAGATTGGGCAGTTACGGGCCTTCATTGCAGCCCAGGCCTCACGGGATGGTGCTTCACCCAACAGTGAAAGGAGCTCTTGTGAGCTGGAGGTGAGGAGGGCGGCTGCCCTTTGCTGGTGGCAGATCCACTGTGTACTGGGTGTCTTGGATGTTGCATGCTGCTGGCCTCAGAGAGGCTTTGAAGTGCTAAGAGAAGAGCCAATGCGGAAAGGTGGACTCAAGGCAGAAAAGGGTGAAGCTGGGGCAGCTCCCAGTGGAATCTGTGCCTGGAATCCAGGCCTGGGGCTGCACAAACTTCAAAACTATGAAGCACAGCAGCTAATGAGAGTGGCCGGAATGCGTTGGATAGAGCAATGCCCTTCATTGCAAGGCCCAGGTCCCAGTAGCAGCACTCTGACTCATTGTAAAGCCAAACACTTTGTGTAGGAACATAGGAAGCTGCCATATACTGAGTCAGACCCTTGGTCCATCTTGCTCAGTATTGTCTACCCAGACTGGCCGCGGCTTCTCCAAGGTTGTAGGCAGGAATCTCTCTCAGCCCTATCTTGGAAAAGCCAGGGAGGGAACTTGAAACCTTCTGCTCTTTCCAGAGCAGTTCCATCCCCTGAGGGGAATATCTGACAGTACTCACACTTCTAGTCTCCCTTTCATATGCAACCAGGGCAGACCCTGCTTAGCTAAGGGGACAAGTCATGCTTGCTACCACAAGACCAGCTCTCCCCCACCCCAACTGCCCTAGCACCACATGGAGGTGACTGTTCCCACTGCACAGTGCTGTACTTTTCCCCAGGTTCCTCTAAAGGAAACAGACCCCCTCAGGCTCTGGGGCCATTTTGGAAAGTGCACATGGACTGCTGCATAGTCCTTCCCAGCACTTTCTCCATACAGCTCTGTAGGGAAAGCCCACAGAAAAACAATACTTCCCAGCGCTCTGTGCATGCCTTCCAGGATGATGCTAGGACTTGGAAGTGCTCAGCACTGTGCAGTGTTCAGCATGGTGAGCTTCTGCTTGGGAGGTTTTTTGCCCCCAAGTGACCCACCCTCTTGAAAAATAGAGAAGATCATGGGGTGGAGTATCTGGCTCAGCCTTTCGTGCACACCCATCACTGAGTTTTTCTTGGGAGAGCAATTCACGGCCTCACTTGGCCTTATCTGTAAGACGGGGCTGATAGTGACCCGCCTCACAGTGTGGCTATGAGTGCTATGATGATGACTGCGAATCATTTTGCACACTCTGGCTACAATCATACGGATCGTAAAGCCCTTTCAAGATGGTGGGCCTTCTTAAGTATGCTTGCTCTGTGCTCTAAAGGCGCTTAGCTAAAGTAACAATAGGGGCATAAGAGTGTAAAGTCGGAAGGAGCTATAATCTAGTGTATCTGGTGTGCAAAATTTTGGGTTTTGTTTCACTTTTAAACGCACAGCAACCGAAACTCGACTGTAAGAACTGGTTATTGGCCTTTTTGCTTTCTGAAAGTTAACCAAATGTTGCTTTGTATAACTCTGCTAGAAGAAGATCAGGAACTATGTAGAGCCCTGAAATTTCCCCCCTTGTTGGAAATCGTAGCCAAGACTTCTCTTCTTCTCCTACCCACAACACTGAGATTTCACTAAACATTGCCCACACAAACTCCAACCTAATGTCCCAGCCAAACACACCAAGAACACACTCCATATATTTTCCCAGTTAAAATGTTGAGATTTGTAGGATGGTAAATTTTGTATAGGATGCATAGATGCTCGGTTATACCAGATCCCCCTTTCCACAGCATTGTTTCTGTGCCTTTCTCCATTAAGACTGGATGCTCTTTCTTTCCCTCCATGTATTTCCACCTGTTGCCAGCAGCTTTATCCTTTTGACTGACAGTACTTGGAAACAACTTGTGTACAGAATAGTGCTCCAAACAAGCGTCTGCAAGACCCCATTCCTAAAGCTGTGTTAGTCATTTGTAGGGCTGTGCACTAATCAAATTCTGCAATTCGATTAGAGGTAGAATCGAATCACAGAACCATCAAATTGATTTGTTGAGAACAGCCGCCTGGGCCGGTTGTCTCGATGAATCACCCACATCGATTCAGATTATTTGACTGCCATTTTGAGGCCTGTTTTCCTGGGAAAAAATGGGCCTAAAAATGGCACTTTTTTCTAGGGAGAGCTGGTCTACCAATTGGAGTTGGCAGGTAGACCAGCCCTCTGCTCTAGACTTGGCACATTTGCCTGTCTCAGAGGACTGGTCTACGCAGGTAGACCAGTCCTCCAGGGTGGGAAGATGTGCCAAGTCCAGAGCAGAGGGCTGTTTTACCCAATGAAAAACAGGAGAGCTTGTCTACCAATTGAGATGGCGGGTAGACCAGCCCTCCACTCCAGACTTGGCATGTCTGCTCACCTCAGACAACTGGAGCAGAGGGCTGGTCTGCCTGCTGATCCCAATCAGTAGACCAGCTCTCCCTGGGGATAGTGCCATTTTGGAGGCCTGTTTTCCCACCAAAACAGGCCTAAAATGGCATTTGAATCACCTCCATCGATTTGGGTTGAATTGGGGGTGGTTCTCTTTGACCCCAAATCAGGCCCTCTATTTTGAAGGCGACTTGATTAGACGTTGAATCTGTGAATTGCCCTTGATTTGATCCAAACTGATCAGACTAGCAAATAACTCAATACAGGTTAAAAAAGAAAAGTAATCCTCTCTAATAAAACGCTTGGTGTCCGTCCGTGGACGGACACCAAGCGTGTGTTCGTGCCTTCCTCGGCAGTTCTGGGCATGTGCGGAGCGCATGCCCAAAACACGCCGAGGGAGGCACGACCGCCAGCACCCGGCGGCCATGTTGGGCGGCCAGAAGCGGCCGCTCAGAAGAAGCCGGGAAGAGGCGGCGAGGGAAACGGCGGGGCCAGAAGCGGCCGCCGCGAAGATAGGAAAGAGGCGGAGGGGAAAGAGGCGGCGGGGGAAGCCGGCCGAGGTGGTGCCGGAGCCGCCACCGAGGCCTGGCATCGCCGCTAAAGCCGGGCGGGGGGGGAACCTTGGGGCCCAACTTCCCCGCACTAGAGCCCGACTTCCCCGCACCCCCCCACATGAACAAGGGCCAACATGGCCCAGGAAAATGCCACCGCGGCGGCCGCCGCCAACCACCCTCCCAGCTGCCCGAGACCTCCTTACCCAAAGAAGAACCAGCAAGGAAAAAGGAGCTCACGAAAAGAGCTCCTCTCCCGGCAAAGACGCTGCCCAGACTGCCGCTATGGACGCAATAGGCGTCCTTTACGCCCAATGCAACAGTCCGGGAAGAGGCTTGGCCGAGAAAGGAGCTTACTTGCAAGCTCCTTTCTCCTTCGCATTCAAAACAGTGAGTAAAGTTGCCGGGTGGGGGGTGGAGCGCAAGACTTTTCTGGGCAGGGGAGAGGGGGAAGGGGGGAGGGCAAGTGGGGGAGGGCAATAGGGACTGGGGCAGGGAGGAGGGCAATAGGGAGGGGGGAGGGCCAAGAGGGAGTGGGTCAGAGTGGAGGGGCAAGAGGGACTGGGGGAGGGCAAGAGGGAGTGGGGCAGGGGGGAGGGCAATAGGGAGTGGGGCAGGGGGGAGGGCAAGAGGGAGTAGGGCAGGGGGGAGGGCAAGAGGGAGTAGGGCAGGGGGGAGGGCAAGAAGGAGTGGGGCAGGGGGGAAGAGGGAGGGCCAAGAGGGAGAGGGGCAGGGTGGAGGGGCAAGAGGGAGTGGGGCATGGGGAGGGGAGAGGGCAAGAGGGAGGTGGGGCAAGAGGGAGTGGGTCGGGGGGAGGGCAAGAGGGAGTGGGGCAGGAGGAGGGGGAAGGGCAAGAGGGAGTGGGGTGGCAGGAGGGACTGGGGCAGGAGGCTGACAGGAAGGGGAGCGAGCGAGCGGGGTGGGAGGGGGAGGAAGAGAGGCCAGAGTGTGGGGCAGGAGGGAGGGTGGGACAGGAGAGACAAACACACACACACACCAAAAAAAAAGGAAAAAGAAATGAACACATAAAGGGGGGTAAAAAGGCTAGCGCCTGTTATTATAACGGGCTTAAAAATGCTAGTTAAACATAATATACATGTCATATACATCCTTCAGCCTTGTACTGAATTCAGTTTGGATTGGCTGTTGGCATGCCACTGCAAAATTATATTTGCATTAACATGTTGACAGCCAGGCCCAGCTGAATTCATTGCAAGGCTGCTGCTGCCCACAATGCCTCTCTCCCTCTCCTTAGGAGCAAACATCTGGAATGTATCACAGGGCTACACCTTTTCCCCATAGCTGCCACAACCTGTGAGATGGTTAAGTGAAGAGGTCCTTGCTGTCCAGTATACTCAGGACAGAGTACTTTCTGAATGTGGTTGCACTCAAGATTGTGTAGATTATTTCACACCACTTGGCCTGTTCATGAAAATGTGCTTACTCCAACTTCCTGCTTTGATGCCCGAAGGCACTTCAGTAATGTGTGGGGCAGGCCACTTAAGTTTAAAGTTAACCTAATGGTTGTGTTATACTGCTCTGGAAAACATCACCGCCTTCTTACTGTGTCAAAAACGACCTCCTTGGTAAAGGCTCACATCATTCCCTGTTCTTCTTCTTTCTCTGCAGGTACTGCTCCGAGTGAAGGAAAACGAACTCCAGTACCTGAAACAGGAAGTCCAGTGTCTTAGGGAGGAACTCCATATGATGCAAAAGGTAGATCCTAAGGGCAAGTTGATTGGCCTCTCTGAGCCAGGTGGGGTTCATGTTCTCCATGCAAAGCCATAGAGGGACGCACATAGGGCTGGCACTGGCAGAACTTATCGACTTCTGCAGTTTGGCATTCATCTGCTTGCTTTCCATCCTTTCCAGCCCATTGAAGGTCAGAATGTGGTGAAGGCATAGACTTTGTGGGGATGGCAGAGGATTTGGAAGCTTTAGACTGCCTGGAAGGAATCTTCAGTCTGGTTAAAACCTGCTTCTGTTTATCAGCTCTTATTCTCAGCTAGACTATTTCAGGAGAAGTGGTAGGATAC
Source organism: Hemicordylus capensis (assembly GCF_027244095.1). Taxonomy (NCBI): domain Eukaryota; kingdom Metazoa; phylum Chordata; class Lepidosauria; order Squamata; family Cordylidae; genus Hemicordylus; species Hemicordylus capensis. The sequence continues at coordinate 218,219,947 of NC_069661.1, read as the reverse complement.
AATATAGACCACAAGCCACCATGGTCTCTGCCCACCATCTTGTGAAAATTGCTACTGTTTAACGCTATATTCCCTGGCTGAACAAAGAGAGGGATTTTGTATAGGCTAGAGAAGATCAGGCCAGATCTCTGGGATAAATACCAAGATCTCCATGGCAATTCCTTCCCCTCCTCAGGATAAAAGGTTTGCTTCTGGGAAATACCAGGATGTCTACGTGGAACTGAACCACATCAAGCGGCGGTCAGAACGAGAGATTGAACAGCTGAAGGAGCATCTCCGCCTGGCTGTGGCAGCTCTACAGGAGAAAGAGACACTACACAATAGCATTGGTAAACGGAGGGGAGAAGCTTCTGGGAATGCTGGGGTGCATTACGTGAAGCTGAACTAGCTAACAACAAGGGCAAGAAAAGATCTGGGAGGCCACCTTTCCTCCATTGCTGGAGGGGATGGTGCTTGGTGACGAGGGTGTGGCCTTGTATTGGGCATCTTTGCCAATGATTAAGACCAGCCTTGTCATATAAATCGACATGAAGCCATTGCTTCAGGCAGTGGGTTCCAAGAGGATTTTTTGGTACCTTCAATCACTCTATGTAGACATGGTTTAAATGAACACTGTTCAAGCCAGCCACCATGTTTCCATAAATTGCATGCACCATATCTGAACAATGGATGTGGCTGTTCTGAAATGTAAGGAATTGACATTGGTGTGTTAGCAGCCATTGGCTGAGGAAATGGTGATTAAAGGAGATAAGGCTTGATTATCTGTAGAATGCATGTAGATACAGGTGTATAAGATCAACATAGCCTGCAAAAGTACTCATTCTCAAGCTTGCTTATAGCTTTGTTCGGTGTTGCAAGTTCATAAGAAATTGCCACTGCACAATGAAATAGTGTGCTGTGCCTGCATATGGTGAAATAGAGCGGAGGCATTCTTAGCAATGCCTCTTCTGGATTAGTAGCTGCTTCACCATGTGGTGAAGCACACTTCCATGCAGGAGCACACTTGTATGCAGCCTAGTAATTATGGAGACATTAACAGGAACTAGCTGACCTGGTACAGAGCATCTGCGTCCCTAGTTCTCCCTGTCTCTCCCGCCCGCCCCAGTTCATCCCCCCCACCCGTTTGTTCTCCCTCAGCGGCCAGGCTTCTCCTCCCCACCCACTGCCACTTTTCCCCGCTCAGCGGCCGGCCTGGCCTCTAGTTCGCTGCTGCCGCTGTCACTGTCTTCTTCCCTGCCAGCCTCTGCTGCTGTGCCCGCTTCCACCACCCGCCATCATGGCTGGCCACCCTCTCCTCCCCCAGCCCACTGGCTGCACCGCTGCTCACCAGCATTTTGTTTCCCAACCAGCCGGCTACCGCCGCTGCCACCACCATTTTTCCCCCTCCCAGCCGTCCTGTCGTTATCCTGAACTCTCACGAGAGCTGCCACACATGGGATTAGTGACGGAGAAATATATATAAAGAAGATTTGTTTATAACCATTATAACTTGGCCGTTGGCACAAGGAAAAGCCAACACCTCAGTATTACAATCCTGTGGCACACCTGGCACACAACTGTCTCTTTTGTAGACCACCTGGCTGGTCATATTTGTAACTGGCTAATGCATATAGATATACTTTATTACTGTCACTGACTAGTGCGGCTAATACATATACATTGTGTAGGAATAACCTTTGCTTATTATTTTTTCATTGTCTCTCAGAAATGCCCACCCTCTGCGGCCGATGCATTATAGCCTAGCTATTTTTGAAGCTAAAAGGGGTGGGGGAAAGCAAGTTTTGGGCAACTTGACAATTGCATCCTCACATGATAGATTACTGTGGGGGCTTGACCCACTTCTATAATCAGGGCTCGCCTGGTTTTATATTGCCAGTATAAACTACTCTAGGGATGTAGGAAAGGCTGAAAAATCCCAGCCTCTGGTAACCCAGGATTCTAAAAAATGCAATGCATAGAAATGTGAATATTTTTCTTGGTTCTCTAGGGGGTCTGCTCAGAAAACCTAGAATAATTATTTCCCCCGGAACTGCAAAGTCTAACAATGGTTTTAGATGTAAAACAAGTTATAAGCAAAGCTGCTGAAGCAAAGGTATTATCAACCACCATTTTGCACATTTGCACAAGCTTAGTACATCTCAGTACATCTCCAGCAACATTTCCTCCTCTCCAGCCCCATGCCACTTTCAAAGCTTGCAAGGGTTGGTTTTGAAGGTCTGGTCCCCACCAGAGGTGTGGGCCAAGGTGGTATTTGACTCTGCAGTACTTGGGCCACCCCTGACTTCAAGTGCCAGTCCATTTCCTTAACTCTGATTGTCTGTTTGCTCCATAGGTTAGTTGGCTTTGTCCCTCTCTTTGGAGGACAAGACTCAATCCCATCCGATGTCCCCCTCGAGGAAATGGGACCAAGCCTCCATCAGTGACTATCCATCACGTGCACCTGCCTGCCTCGGCATGTTTGGGCTGGATCCTACTACTTGCACCTTCTTTGGGATTTTATACATGAAAATATATTTTATATAGTTTTGGGGTGGGTGGGTTACATTTTAAAGTCTATACTATGTTTTTAGCCAGCAGTTGACCAGAAAAGTGAGCCAGGTCCTTTCCCCTCCAGCCTCCTTTCAGTCATCCATTGATTTCCCTCATCCAGATCCTTGAGTGCAACTAAACACATACATGGCCACCTGCTTCCATTCATGCTCAAGCAAGCATTCACATACATCCCAACTTGTACTGTGAGAGTCTCCTTGGATGGACATTGTTGATCCACGTTGACATGTGTTTTTGGATGCACTGTGTGCTGGGAGGATATTACATTGATGGTTTTGATGAGGAACTGGTTTTGAGCAAAGACTTTCTGGAGTTTCAGTGTTTCGTGTTTTCGAAGGATCTGAAGACTGACCATTTGCTTTCATGTACTCCAAGCAAAGGCAGACTTTTTAATATGGATGAAACGTCTATGCATCCCACTACAAAGCAAGCCCCCACTGGAGTTTGTCTTCCACCTGACTACTCCTGTGCGGAGGGATACCCTGCTGATGCTGCCAGAGCCAAACAATGACGGCAGCCTATTATTTCTTTCTTCGCAGTTATAAACTAACTTAATAAAAACCTCGGATATAAAAGGTGATGTTGCTTGCTTTGTGTATTTGAATCTGCAGCAGAAATTGTCGTGAATTATCTTAGCAGTAAGTCAAGTAAATGTTGGGCTTCGTCTGTGAGCCAGGCCCACAAACTTTTCCATCAGTACCATCTCAGGACAAATGCTCATAGTGATCTTTGGCAATGACTATCCCCATAGAGGTCAAAAATAAGTGATAACATTGTCACACTTACGGCTTTCTGTGTGTTATCACCTCTTCTTTATCCCTAGCTCCAAACAATTGGAGTAAAAATGCAGTCATTTTTGCACAGGGGAAAAGGTTATGGTAGGATCAGGGCAACAATAAACACTGTTCTACTCTTTCTGTGGGGTAATCTTTGGAGGACATTCCTGCCAATCTTCATGTCTATTCCTCTGACAACACTGATAAAACTTTGTCGATTTTTGTATGTTTTAAAAACTTTTAAAGCCTTTAAGACACCATCACAAATTTAGCCACTGCAGACTCAGCGAAGATAAAGGTATGCTAACACACTGAAAGCTGAAAGTACTGCAATGTTATTGCCTGTTTTCCATCTCTAGATCTAGAGGTTATTGCCTGTGTTCCATCTCTAGATCTTTTCCACCTTGTCAAAAATTGCAATGAGCGTACGTTCCCCCAGATGTTACTGACCACCCCAGCTGCCTTGTTTACTAACTTCTGTGTTCTCAGAATATGGGTGTCTGCAGCCCTCACATCGTCATAGTTGGCACTGGGCTTTAGAGCACTCAAAGTGCTTCACTCGTGTTTATCTCTGGGATTCTTAGAACCCCAAGGGAGGTCAGTAATCCAATTGCCATGCTACACATGGGGCTGGGGGTCTGAAGCTAGCCAAGAGCCAGCTTGCAGCTAACAAAGGATTCATGGCTGAAACAAGATTTGAACTGCCTATTTTAGTTACTGCACTATACCAGCTCTTGCCTAGATCCTTCTGAGATGCTAATGACTGCTGTTCTAGCCTGCTGGAGGCCAAGATGAGATGATGGTGGTTGCAGTCTAACAACATCTGGGACCTAAGGTTGAAAACCCCAGGTACTGGCATATTGTGTGAGGAGCAGGGCTGTTGGTGCTCATTTAGTACAGCACACCAAAAATTGCTGAATTGTGACCTATATAAATTATGCATCTTGTTCCTGGCTGCTACTGAAAATCCTCTCCAATTCAAGCCTGATCAAAAGGGAGTGGTAGAATGTCCACAGCTCCCATTTCAGTGTCATGGGTTGCTTGGCCTTTCTCTATTGAAACACTTGCTTCTAACATAGTAACTATGTTACTGTGTAGTAACATAGTATGTAGTAGGGAAGCTGCCTTATACCGGGTCAGACTATTGGTCCACCTAGCTCAGCATTGTCCACACTGCCTGGCAGTGGCTGTCTAAGATTTCAGGCAGGAGTCTTTCTCAGCACTATCTGAAGGTGTCAGGGATTGAACCTGGAACCTTCTACATGCAAGAGAGGTATCTTGCCACAAACCCAGAAACGACGCTCGTGTGTTTTCACTCATGCAAATGCAAACCAAGGTGAACCCTGCTTAGCAGCAGGGACACATGCTTGCTCCTGTAAGACCAGCTCACCACCTTTTCTGCTATGAGGCAAGCTCCATGCCCTAAGTAAGAACATCAGAACAACCCTGCTGGATCAGGCCCAAGGCCCATCTAGTCCAGCATCCTGTTTCACACAGTGGCCCACCAGCTGCCACTGGAAACCTACAGCAGGAGTTGAGGGCATACCCTCTCTCCTGCTGTTACTCCCCTGTAACTGGTACTCAGAGGCATCCTGCCTTTGAAGCTGGAGGCGGCCCTCTGACTAGTAGCCATTGATAGACCTCCATGAAGTTATCCAAGCCCCTCTTAAAGCCATCCAGGTTGCTGGCTGTCACCACATCTTGTGGCAGAGAATTCCACAAGTTGATTATGTGTTGTGTGAAAAAATAACTTCCGTTTGCTGGTCCTCAATTTCCTGGATCATTTAGAGGTGGATCATTTAGAGGTTAAAATGCCCCAATTGTTCTAATAATTGGAGATGAAATGTGTGTGTACACACTAAGTTGCAGCTTTCTAGCTAGTGGGGAGGGATCTTCACATTTTGGGGGTTACAGTTCATGTCCCCTTAGTTGGAGGGCAATGTAAGTGTCCCACTCCCAGATATCATTACCTCTGTGTGTGTGTGTGTGTGTGTGTGTGTGTGTGTGTGTGTGTGTATGCATGCAATTATTCGTTTTGCATCTATTCAACTCTTCTGCTAGTCAGGACAAGAAACAATGTCTGGTACTGAACATTTCACAAAACCTGCCTCCCTACCATATGTCTTGGAGCCTTCATCAGAGATGGGAGACTGATCTTTGCAGGCTTGAAAACTAAATGCTTGTTCTTCAACCGGGGGCGGTGGCGAGTTGGAGAATCCTCAGTATGCTGAATCCTCTTGTGATCAGTACTGAATTCTGCCTTTTCTGAAGATGTGGGCAGTCATGGAATAAACACAGACCTGCTTATGATGGTTACTGGAGGACCTTTTATGAATACATCTCTGCTCAAACACCCTCTTCTGGTTTGGGTTTTTTAATCATGCTATTGCACCATAAGTGGGATTCTAACTGGGTCTTTGCTGTAATTGCCGTTTCAGTTTGAAATATGCTTCATAGGAACATAGGAAACTGCCATATACTGAGTCAGAGCATTGGTCTATCTAGCTCAGTATTGTCTTCACAGACTGGCAGCAGCTTCTCCAAGGTTGCAGGCAGGAATCTCTCTCAGCCCTATCTTGGAGAAGCCAGGGAGGGAACTTGGAACCTTCTGCTCTTCCCAGAGCGGCTTCATCCCGAGGGGAATATCTTACAGTGCTCACACATCAAGTCTCCCATTCATATGCAACCAGGGCAGACCCTGCTTAGCTATGGGGACAAGTCATGCTTGCTACCACAAGACCACCTCTCCTCTCCTCTGGCTTCCAGATCCAGATAGTAGTCTTCCCTAAAACACACCTTGTTTGCCAACTGCCTTACTGCAGATCTGCTGTTGACTTTGTTTCTTTTACCAGAAAACCTTTCCCTTGATTTTCCATCTGCAAATGTGTAAATCATAATGCACGTTAGTGTACCTTAGGTAAAATGCCAAAGTGTATATAAAGTATTCTGAACATGGATGAAGTTTTTATCGGACGTGCTGTGAGCATTAACTGGTCATTGTAAGAGCTGGTATAGCGTAGTGACAAATCACTAAATCTTGCCTCTGCCACAAGGATGGGGCCACAGCTCCGTTGTAAATCTGTTTTGCATGAAGAAGGTCCCAATCATGGAAAGCTGCTGCCAATCAGAGTAGACAGTACTGAAGTCGATGGAACACCAGGTCTGATTGGGTATAAGACAGCTGCCTGCCTCTTCTTGGCTTCAGTCTCTTCCATCTGTAATAAGGGAATAATTCTGGCATATTTTACAGCTGTTCTAATGATTTGAAGGAGATTATGTATGTGACATGAACTGAACACTGGAATGTTGAAAAATATGAAATCTTGTTGACCTCAAAGAGAAAATATTTCACAAGAGCTTCCCTCATTCATTCCCACCACCCACACATGATCTTATGATGGGGGAAACCCAAAACTAGTCCCCACCCCCGCAACACCCTTCTCCTTCACATTTTGAAGAGGGAAGCTCACAACAGTGTTTTGTCTGTCCTGCTATATAGCTACAGGATTATGTAAAATTCTAAGCAAAAAGCCATAAAGATATGTCGAATAAGATACAGGAGTGTACCTTACAATTCCAAAATCCAGAAAAGGATAATAGCTTTCATTAGGACCAGCTAAAATATCACCTAGCAAGCTTTCTAGAACTCCAGACTGGATATTAAAAAGAATGAAGTGGGAAGAAGCATGATGGGAAAGCCCCATGGTCTGCTGTAAGAGTTTTAGGATTAAGTGCAGGAGGTTTTATTTAGTCTTAATTTTGACTATATTCTGTTTAAGTATGGCAGATTTCAGTTTCCACTGAGGGCTAGGAGGACAAAGAAAGAAAGAAAATGTTATTCCCTCTCCCTCTTTTTAATATAGCCATTTCGTTCTGGCTCCAGCATAAATCTAAACATCTGGGAATTTAGGCAAGGCAGAGTGGAAGCAAAACAAAATTATATATCAGCAAAGCTAGAAATTAATTTTAGATGATAGCCTAGACAGAAGCCAGATTGGCGAGTACAGTATTACTTGTGGGTGAAGGACATGCAATTACCAAAAGTTGAGTCCCTTCTTTAGGTGGTAGAAGAAAATATTTCAGTTGTAAGATTCCTCTTCTAGGTGCTTAAATCTCTATTAAAAAATTGTAGGTAGCTGGAGTGCCACCTTGCTTTATTTAACATCCAGCTTGAAGAAGAGTGCTGCAGGACTTAAAAGCTTGCTCACTGCCTTCTAAATATATTGTCCTACTTCTGATTTTTATTCTTTGTAAAGAAGCAATATGCTTACCTATATTGTTTGATTTATTAATTATTATTATTATTTTATTTATTAATTCAATTTCTATACCGCCCTTCCACACATTTAGAGTGTGTGTGGTTGTGTTTGGTTTGTTGTTTTTTGGTGGTAGGAATATAGTTAGGTAGTACTATGAGCTATAGTGATGGTGCAACCTTAATTAGTGGGGAGTAAAGGCTAGAATGTGCATGCTGGGACCATTGTGTATAGACAGTGTGGAACAAAATAGCTTTTGCAACAAATCCATCTGCGCATTTTTCAGAATCATTTTAGCTTCTGCCATCACAGATCAAATTATCAAACAAAACTTTTTTTTTTTACATTTTTATCCCACTCTTCCTTCAAGAAGCCCAGAGTGGCATGCATGCTTGTTTTTATACCCTCACAACAACCCTGCGAGAGATAAGTGACTAGCCCAGAGTCACCCAGTGAGTTTGATGACTGAAGTGGAATTTGAACACCGGTCTCCCCAGTCCTAGTTCAACACTACACCACGCTGGCTCTAAAAGCATTGTAGACTCAGGGTGCTTGTTTTGCTAAAATCATACCGAAACGGCTGCCCTCTGTTCCCTAGGGCCAGTGTAAAATATACAAAAAGGAAACTATACCACAGAGGAGCAGAATCTGGTAAATGCCACTTCTGAACACTGTCTTTCCATTCTTCCCTATAGAGAAAGTCATCTAGTTCCATGACTATCACAGCTGTGGTGACTTTGATTTTAAAAAACTAACGTAGTAAACAATTTACTATTAAGAGTCGCCATTTATTTATATATACATCAACATTTTTATTCGTCTTTAAATCGAAATTGCTTACTAATAGTCAAGATAAGTTTGCACTGCAAAATAATTTAAACTCATTCCTTATTTCCCTCACCTGAACGCATTTGTAATCAGCCGATGTTTATCGGTTGTGACATCGAATTTTGTGGCTATTGGCTAACCACAAAGAGGAAGTAGCGTACACACAGAAATCTTTAAAAAGAACCACTTCGCGGCTTCGAGCAGCACAACAAAGGAAGTGAAATCTTGCCTGCTATTGACAAAAAGGAAATCTGCAAACAATATTTACGGCCTGAGTGTATTGAAGGAAGGATAAAGCGTAATCTTTGTAGAATGCAAGTAATTGAGTTTCTTGATAGATGCTGTGCGTTAGTAGGGCGAGCTGTGGAGCACGACTGTAGCAACAGTCAAACCAAAAACCAAAAACCGGACGTTTAAATCTATTGTTTTCCCCGGAGGGAACACGTCAGTTCGCGGACTACATTTCCCACAAGTCATTGCTCATGCATCTTACGGCGGTTCTAAGTGATGAAAGTTGGCTTGTTCCAACCCCCCACCCCACCCCGCTGTAAGAATTAATCAGCTGACTGATGAGAGGCTCTTCAAAGCAGCTATGACTACTGTCAACACTGAATTGTCAATGGACTATCCACTGGGTTGATTAATGGACGGCACTTGTCATGATAGGTCTCAACTCTTCACTAAATATACGCATATACTCTGTATAGATCCATTGTTCATTATTACGCTTCCCTCTCATCCAAGTTAAGAAAACAACAAATAGCCCACCTTATAACTGCACTTTTCCATCCTAACCCCCACCCCCATCTTTACCTTTCTGAAAAACACGCATTATAATGTTGTGTGCACAGACCTTTACACACTTGGTGTTGTCTCTCTGTACTGTAACTTTCCATTTCCACTGACGGATTCCCCCGCTCCCACATTACAAGTTGTTGGTGTATGTGAAATTCAGTTTCAAATTGAATGTGCTAGTGTGACTCTCCTTCCTGTTACCAAATGTGTGCTACGTTTTATCAATAGAACAAGGAAAGGATGAAAAGTGCTTTAAAAAGAAGTTTCAGAACATCAAGTTATTCCTCCCAACGCCTTAAATGTGTTTAGGAGGAAGGGAGATATTCCGCTTTATAGCAATGTAAATATATAAATCAAATTGCTCTTTATAAATGCATTAGGACAGTGAGAAAATGCGGAGTTTGCAGAAGGAAACAAGAGTACGGAACCTCATTTACTGACCATAAGAAAAAAAAAAGGGGGGAAGTTAATCCTCCTCCACGCTTTGGAGTCAAAACGACTGAAAGGGGGTTGGTTGAGGAGGCATCTCCCCCCCGCCCGCCCCCAGCTCTGTGGTCATCTCACTTTTGGAACTCATTGAATAACTTCTGGTGTTGGTGGGTTAACACGAAGGCTGCCGCTGCAGCCGTCTGTCACTGAGCAGAACGACATGCTATCAACTGCCTTAGTATTAGTATTAATTAGTATAGTAAAAATTAGTATTTTTATTTATTCTAAGTAGACAAACACCTGTCCGATCGTGTGTGTTTTTAAAAGGAAGGCATCTGAGCTCGCTCTAAATTAGAAAACAAAAACAAAAACAGAGAGAAAAGATCTGGCCATATCAGGCATTGACACATGCTTAATTATGTACATTCCACATCCACAGGCTAATACCCCCATGATCACTTCTTGAAACCCTTAAATCCACAACATGCGTATTAAACCCTTTAATTGAGCTGCGATGGGATGTCCTGGGGGAAAAGACAGAGGTGCCAAAGTGTATGGATGTATATTTTTGTTGCTGGTGTTCTCGGTGTTGCTAGGATCCCACGTTGATTTTCTAATTCTTTTTTAAAAGTGCTCCAGAGGTGTTTTTACAGTCCGTTCCCGAGTTATTCGGTACCACAAACCGTGAGGCTGCAGCTCCGCATCTTTACTCTGGCATCCACGACGCTTTTAATTAATATTTTTATTAAGAAAAAATCAAAAGAGGGAAGAGAGATGGGAAGGAAATACAACCTCAGTTCTTCCAGCAAGATGGCGATGGCACGTACATTTAATCTCCTAACAACAGTTAAGCACTCCCCCAGGATTGGGAAATTAGGGTTAATTCAAGCAGAGAAACTACTCTTCACCCCACTCGCCACTTGCCCCCTCTCCTTCCTGGCACTTTGTGTCTTGGAGGGTTTTTTTCAGTAATAGGCTCGACTCCACCTTGAAAAATGCAAGAAGGAACAAAACAAGCTATGCAAATCTCCACAGCACTTTCGTGGGGTGCAAAACTATCGGGGGGCAGGGTGACAGGTGTAGCCCGGGGAGCGACAGGGGGTGTCTTAGAAGGTGCCGGTGTCGGCAAAAATAGGATGTGGGGGTGTCGTGTCCCCCCCTCCCCAATGCCGTCTTCTTCCATAGAGATACTCATGATTTAGAAGCCACTGGGGCCAGTGAACTAGTTTTGGGGGACCCCGGGGGTGACTGTGGCAAGCGCCCCCCACCCCTTAGCCCAGGCAAGGCAGGGCCACATTCCTCGCCCATGTGCCCCCCAACTCCAAGCAAGGGGCTGCCAGGTGCTCCTTGGGGGAGGGGATGGCTGCAAACTTCCCATCTAACAAAAAGAAAAGTTTTCCCAGCGCTGGGGCTTGGAGCAGTAGGCGGCTGGAGGAGGGGGTCCACGGGATGGGGGGCAGGGGTCCCCCCAGGGACCCCCCCACCCTTGGGGGAGCCACTCCTCCCCCCTCCCTGGCCAGGTCTGGGCTGAGCCTTGCCTGGCTCGGGGCTCCCTGTGTTAGTTGGGGTCTGCTCCTGGGGCCCCTGCGCGCCTCTTGGGGCGCCGAGAGGGCCGGGAGGAGGGTCCCCCGGCGGCCCAGGGCTGCCCCTTGGTCCTCGCTTCCCCCCCGGCCCGAACTCCCCCCGGGCGCCTGGCTATGGGGGCGCAAAGGGGAAATGTCGCTGCGCCCCACTCGTACCCAGCGCCGTTTGAGGCGCCCTGAAGAGGCGGGGGACGGCGTCAGGGGGAGCCGGCCGCGGGGCCCAACAGCTCAGAGACCGGAGCAGCCGGCGGCGGCGGTGCGGAGCCCAGGAGCCGCCGAGAGAAGCGGGAAAAAGCTGGTTTAGGCGGCGGAAGAAACACAGATGTCGGCGGCGCGGCGCCATTCGGGGCCTGAACAGGCAGCCAGCAGCCCGGTCCTCACCGCGGTCCGCACTTGAGCGCTAAATACCCGGATGCGCCGGCTGCTGCCTAGAGAGCCAGACACAGAGCAAGAGGCAGAGGCAGGAGCGCAGCAGAGGCTGCTGACACGAGAGGTGCGGGAGTTGCACCCTACAGCGAGCAGAGAAAGGAGGCGAGCAGGAGCTGGGCTGTTGGACAGAGCAGTCCTCGAGCTTGACAGCAGGCTCTTTGCCCAGAGAAGAGTCCTGTGTCAGACAGGCCTTAGCCGCAGCTACTTGAGTCTCAAGAGGGACATTCCCTGGGAAGGCTGCCCTGACCACACCCTGCCACCAACTGCCTGAAGGGGTCATAAGGCGGAAGACCTCCAACGTGTGTATTTTTATTTTCTTCCTGCAAAGTGCTGCAAGGAGAATTGTGGGGGAAAGTTTTATCCATCTCATCCAAAGGATTCTTTACCACGAGGCAGTTGGGAAGGATTTCTACGTGCCTTGATACAGTTTGGGAGCAGCCCCAAAGCCAGCTTCGATTTGAGGACAAGGGCAACTGCAAAGCAGCATGACTGAGAACTCTGCTGCAGCACCTGCTGCCAAGCCCAAGCGGGCCAAGACAGCCAAGAAGTCAACAGACCACCCCAAATACTCTGACATGATTGTGGCCGCTATCCAGGCCGAAAAGAGCCGGGCCGGATCTTCCCGTCAATCCATCCAGAAATACATCAAGAGCCACTACAAGGTGGGGGAGAATGCTGACTCCCAAATCAAGTTGTCCATCAAAAGGTTGGTGACAACAGGTGTCCTGAAACAGACCAAAGGGGTTGGTGCCTCTGGCTCCTTTCGCCTAGCCAAGGGTGATGAGCCCAAGAAAGCTCCAGTTAAGAAGGCCAAAAAGGAAGTCAAGAAGGCCACAACACCCAAGAAAGCAGCTAAGCCCAAGAAAGCTGCTGCCAAGTCACCGGCCAAGAAGCCCAAACCTGCGGTAAAGAAAGCCAAAAAGAAGCCAGCACCTGCTCCAAAGAAAGCTAAGAAGCCAAAGACTGTCAAGGCCAAGCCAGTGAAGGCATCAAAGCCTAAAAAGGCAAAAGCATCAAAACCCAAAGCAAAGTCCAGTGCAAAGAAGTCCGCCAAGAAAAAGTGAAGGACAAGCTTGGGACCTTCTTTCTTGGACATTCTTCTTGATCTCTACTCTGTAAATAGTTTTCTCCTTTATTCTCTACACCTTTCTATTGCAGCTTTATAAAAGACTGAAGTATTCTTCCCTTATAATAGTTTAAATAACCCAATTACCTAAAAAAACCTTTAATATGGAAGGCTCAATTCTTGGTTTGGATTTCCCCCCCAAATTGCAATTTTTAAATATCCTTTTGTCTTCATCTTGTTTCTCTTCCTCCCCTCCCCTTAAAGGTATGCAATACTTGTTTGTGTTTTGAGCATGAGGGAAGATCAGGTTAGATAAAGAGGAATATTCTGAATGTTCCTACTACTTTGAGAGAATTTTTTAAATGCTTGGCTAAGGATGGGACGAAACATGGATCCTCTTTTAGCCAGGGCACCTTAAATGATGGATCTGAGAAACCTAATCCTATTGGAAGCTTTTAGCTACTTGGAATTGGATGCTATATCATGATTTTAAACAAACAAAAACTTTTGTTGGTGGGACAAATAAGATTTCAATGTAACAATGTATTTAGGATGGTGTGTTTCTTTCTAGCCCTGGTAAGGGGTGGATAGGTTGATGCTTTCTGCTGGCTTTGCTCTTTCACTGTGTGTTGTGTGGGGTGGGGAGGGGGAGGTTACATTAAAAATGGAATAACATTAAAAATTGGTAAAAAATTGGATTTTATTTTCCTTGTTAAAATCTCTGTAGGCTGATTGTACTGAAGTGGGTATCAGAATGAAAATTTAATTTTCCCTTCCAAAGAAATTAGAAATAGGTATCTCTTACCCCCCTGGGGTCTGATCATCCCCCCCCCCGCCCCTGCCCTCCGCTGGAGTTTGAACACTATCTCGGTCCTGGCAACTTCAAGGGAAGGTGTCATATGAAAACTGTCCTTCTGCCATCAGTGAAGTCTTGTAATGGGTTTTCAGAGTGCTTCCCAGCCCTGCAGTGCCTGCCTCCTAATCCACAGCTTTTCTGTTTAGATTCTTGTGTCTATCATACACCCAGCAATCTATATTTTTTCAGTTGTGAGTCTCTGTTCAATGGGTGAGGGAGGGAAGAACGAATGTAGGTGGTGCAGGAAATGTAGTCCATATTAAATCTATTGAAGTAACTTTATGAAGCTGTGTACTATTATTACTAAGCTTTGGAGTGGTTTTTTTCCTGCGTGGAGTGTGTGTGAAAAGGATAATTTTCAGTACTCCAGTTTAAAAACAAAAATATGCTTGTTTAAACAAAGGAAAATTTTCATAGGGTTGACACTTGATTGTCCATTTTATTTTGTATGTGTAATTTTGTGCAAGAAGGATTTAGCTGTCTTTGTAACTTTAGGGTTTAAAATAAAATGTAAAACAGCATATTGACTTAGATTTCCCTCATCTATCTTTACATATATACATATACAACCAAGAATTTAAAAATTGCAGGCTCGTCTGTACATACCCCAAAGTGGTTAGGGGCATGATTCCTGTTCTGATCTGTAAAGCTGAATCAAACTATTCTAGTAAAACAATCTATTCTAGTAAAAGAGTGATGAATGGAAACAAAGTTTGTTGGTGTCTGAACTACAGAAACACTTCCCTGGGGAATTGTGAAGGGTCTGGATATCTGACAGGTTGGAGAAGAGATTGAGAAGTAAAGCTTTCACCAAGAAAAATCAGCATGAATAACCACCAGATGGCAGCTTAGCAAGGCATGATCTCACTTTACAAGTGGAGGAAAAAGGCAGCATCAAATTGTTGTGTTCCACAGGAAACAGACCAGCCACCAGTTTGCTACTTGATTCCTTGTTTATGATCATGATCCTATACAATGTAAACTAAGATCTAAGTCATACTTTGTGGCAAGTGTGTTTGTGGTGTATACACTGGTGTTTGCGGCGGTAAACACTAGAATATGGAGAAATATATTTCCAGACTCATGGTGGATGTATACTGGCAAGCCCCAGTTGTCGGTGGCTCCTTGGGGTATGTCCATTGTGCATTCACAAAGGTGCATCTGTGCTTTGTACTAGAGTATATGTGGCACAAACACTTGTCATGTAAAGCGTCAGTTGGTCCTTCAGCTGGTGCCTGTATGGGAGACGCTCTTACCCTGTGCCTGTGTCACTTTGTTGTTAAATGAGGGCAGTGGTGAAACGCAGGTACCTTCTTTATTGCATGGCAATGCCATCAAATGCACTGAGCAGACTGTGAGATTTATGCTAGTTTTGCAATTGCCATCTTATCTCAGTGGGCAGGAATTGGAGCCGTTTGGGCAATCCAAGGAGAAGATGTGTGGAATGAGTGGATCTGATCTCTTAAATACCCAAGTCGGTTTGCTGTTATTTAGAAGTGAAATTCATTGAAATGAGTAGACATATTTACTTGGAGAAATTCTAGGTTTCTGCCCACAGATCATTTGTTCAGTAGGACTTGCATACATAACAAGATGCCATGTACATCATGGGTTTGCTGCCTCATTGCTACGCACAGTTCACAATGTCGGATCAGGATCCGCACATGCAGCTCCCAACATATGGTGTAGATTAGTTGCAAATGCTTGTTGCATCACCTTGTGCACCAACAAAAGCAATTCCACTCTGCACTATACGGTGTGTGTTCCTCATCCATTTTATGAGACTCATTGGAAAAGTATATCTACAACCATTGCCAGGCAATGATGCACACGTTGCTACCTGCACACTGCTCGTCACTGTATTGCGTTGTTTTTCACAACAATGTGTATCTGGGATCTGAGCCAACGTTTCAAACCAAGGTGCAAGTCTGTTGACAAAGCACAGAATATAAAGACAATTCCTGGATTTGGGGGGTTATCCAATGGGATTTATTCCTCAAACATCTTCTGGTTGGTTTTTTTCTTTTAAAATCTCTCCACCCCCATTTTAAGGTAGTTTCCAAAGTTGGATGCCTGGCCTCTGCCTGAAAAACCCATGGAAGTGAATTGTCTGAACTATTTGGTGGGATGGATTAGGAAAAACTTCAGGCATCTGGGTTGTCTTTAGCATTACATATTTAGCAAAATATATAGAGAGAGGGGACATTCAGTAATACAGAAGGCTGAAAACCTAATAGTGCCCAGAAAGACAGCTAGTGATCAGTTGATGGGTTTCAGTCTCCTGGGTAGTAGGTGAGCTGTAGAGCAAGCAATTATGGAATGTAAAATATTTCTATTAAACAGAACAAATTGGAGAATACATTTTGGGAAGATGTCTGTGCCTCAGAACTGAGGCCTTGATGCTTTGTGCCATCTTTCCTGATGCAATATTATCTCTTATTTGAAGGATCGGGTCCAGTTTCTCTACATTTACAATCCAGTTAAGTAGCACAGACTTTCAGAATGAATAAAAACCTTAACCAAATCAAGAACATTTGGTTCAGTTTTGATTTGTTACAAAGTAAACTACAAGGGCTTTGAATAAATCACAAATGGTTCATTTTCATAGCCCATTTGTCAGTCATTTGGAAAAAGGCAGCCTTTGTGTACACAGGAGAGGTGTTGTCTAGGCAAAAGAAACCTTTGGTAGCCTGGCTGGCCATTTATACGACCATGGAAGATGTATCATGGGTGTGCAAAGACAGTATTTGACATCTCAAATGCTGCTTTCTGGGCCTAGAAGGAGATATTCTTGGGCATGTGGAACCTTTGATGGGCCAAGAAACCCTGTCAAAAGCTTTTGGGTTCACTAAGGGTCTTCCATTGAAAGCAATGTGAAACAAAAATGAATGGAAGTAACAAAATCCAGATATCTTTCTCATAAAACAAATTTTAAAGATAAGTAACAGAACAATTTAACTCTTCAACAGTGTTCCCTCTTAAGGCGTGCGCATGTGCGTGCACTCACATGTTTTTGATGGCTGCTCAGCTAATTTTAGATCCCACTCAGGTTGAATCCGGAAGGTCCCACTCTGAATGCATGTGCACACACACTGCTTTGATACCAGAACAAAACTCATTCCGCACACAGATGAAAGAACTTAGAGAGAACACTGCTCTTCAATAATGAAAATGGATTGGATTAAAAAGCAATCCCCGCACCCCGCATGCTCTTTTTGCTGCCGCGCGCAACCTTCCCTCCTTCCTGCATCTAATGCATTTTCAAAGCTTCCAAGCATTGGTTTTGAAGGGGGGCAAGACAGAATTCTGCACCTCACCTCAGGCATCCGAATACTCTGGACCATCCTGCATGCCAGTTGAAAGCAACAGAATTGAAGCTGTGTCCACATGTTAGTGGCTGGACCAATATCAAGTCATTTGTCTGTCAGTGATCAAGTGTTTGTCCCTAGTCTTCTGACAATTTGTGATGCTGTTATAAAGTTTGTACCTATGGCACATCTGCAACTAAACTCTACGTGCAACATGGTCTGGATCAATGGTGTGTGAGAATTTATATTTTAGTCAAGCCCACAAACATAGTCAAATTGTTCTATAGGCAGGGATTTCCATGTCCTTTTAAATAAACACTTGCTGATTGGTGTTGCTACAGAGTCCCTCTCAGTTTTCTGATTAACTGCCTCTGTTTATATCTCATTCCACATGTTTAATATATCTCTCTCTCTCCTTTCTTTTTTTGATTTTCATGTCGCTGAGGTATATTGCCAAGTCTGTTCACAAGCTTTTCTTTTCTCCGGGGCAACACACCATCTGTTTTGGCTCAGCAAAATCAACTACTGGTAGGGAAAGCTGAAGGGTGTCCAAGGTTCTCAAAGCAAGGGCCACATATTCCTATAGAAAGTAGCCAAGGAGATAGGAGAAACAGAACAGAAACCATCCTTCATTAACCAAGGATACCATTTGGGTGAAAAGTAACTGGACAGGAGAGGAGCATTGGCTCAGAACTGCATTAAAGAGAATTAATTTGTGAGAGCACTAGAATAGGGCTGCCACTTTACCTTTGGAGTAAAGGTAAAGTGTGCCATCAAGTTGATTTCAACTCCTGGTGCCCACAGAGCCCTGTGGTTGTCTTTGGTAGAATACAGGAGGGGTTTATCATTGCCGCCTCATGTGCAGTATGAGATGATGCCTTTCAGCATCTTCCTATATCGCTGCTGCCTGATATAGGTGTTTCCCATACTCTAGGAAACACATACCTTTGGAGTAGTGCTCCTGTATCTTAGAAACAGAAATTAAAATCTGTGCCTGTTGAATTTCTGCCTATCACATACAACCCTGCTAGAAAATTTATGGCAGCCCACAATAAGGAAGGAGCACCAGAAGATTGTGAAAGTCTCTTATGCTTGGCAACATCATTTTAAATCCACAGAGCGATGAATAACCAAAGATATACTTCCAAAGATTCCTTACATTTTAAAAAATTCAGATCCTCTAATCATATAGATAATAAGTATAGGATTACATTTATAAACAAAAACAAAACCGGTATATAGTTGGTGGTATTGGAAATGCTAGGGTATTTATTATTTACTACATTTATTTACAGTAGCTGAAGGGGTTAACAAGGAATGTATGGCTACAAGCAGTGAAATACATGTGATGCTGAAGACATGAGGCCCATTGACACGTGTTCAACACTCATACAATGAGTGTACAGTGATGATGTAAAGATTCAGATGATGATGATAATCAATGAACTTTGTTAGCCGCCCCATAAAAAAATTGTTTTCTGGATGGCTCACAACACAACATTAAAACATCCAATAAACATACATCAAATTACAACATGCCACATAAATAAATAAAATTAAAAACTTGGTTTTAAAAAAATCAATTTTAAAAAGCCTAAGTGAACAGAAAGGTCTTAACCTGGCATCTAAAAGAACAAAGTGATGGTGAAAGGCAAACCTCACTGGGAAGGCTGTTCTATAAATTCTATTTATTTATTTAACATATTTATATACCTCCCAAAACCTATGTCTCTGGGCAGTTTACAATAAAACAATACAAATTAAAATTAAAATGTTGAAACATTTAAAATGATTTAAAATTTAACACAATGTTAAAAACTGTAACTCTAATTAAAAGCCTGGGTGAGCAAATATGTATTAACTGCCTTTTTAAAAGTGATCAGAGATGAGGAAGCTTTTATTTCAGCAGGGAGCGCATTCCAAAGCCTTGGGGCAGCAACGGAGAAGGCCCATCCCTGAGTAGCCACCAGAAGAGCTGGTGGCACCTGCAGATGAACTTCTCCAGATTATCTAAATGGGTGGTGGGGCTCATGTTGAAGAAGACATTCTCTTAAATACCAAAGGCCTAAGCTGTTTAGGGCTTTATAGGTTAAAACCAGCACATTGTATTTTGCCCAGAAACTTATCAGCAACCAGTGGTAGCTCTTTCAATACAGGAATAATATGGTCTCTCCAAGATTACCTAGAGACCAACCTGGCTACCACATTCTTTACCAACTGCAGTTTCTGGACTACATACAAAGGCAGCCCCACATAGAGTGCATTGTAGTAGTCCAGTCTGGAGGTTACCAGCAAATGCACCACTGTTCTGAGGTCATTTATCTCAAGAAATGGACACAGCTAGCATATCAGCTAAAGCTGATAGAAAGTACCTCTGGCCACTCAACCTGAGACACAAGGGAGAGGTTTGGATCCAGAACACTCCCAGATTGCATACCTGTTTCTCCTGGGGAAGTGTGAACCCACCCAGAACCAGCTGATCAAAATATTCTCCCAAGTTCCAACCCCACACAGTCTGTCCTGTCTGGATTCAGTCTCAGTTTGTTATCCCTCATCCAGCCCATCACCGTCTCCAGGCAAGCATTTAGGGAGGTTATGCCTTATCCTGATGGGGTGCAACCACCAAAAAGGCCCTCTCCCTAGCAGCCACCTGTGGAGGAAAAGCCCTCTATTCCTTCTAACCTTTTTACCGCTGCCACCAAGTGGACTTTTGGTATGGCTGGGTCCACTACAATAGCCCTTCAAAAGTAAAAGGAAAACCCTCAGCAGCAGGCACAGAGCCAGCTAAGCAGTGGCCTAGGTCCAGCCCTGCTCGGCGGCCTCCTCCACGTACGCCCGTGTGCATGATGTCTCACACAAGGGGGCATGGCTCGGGCTCCGGATGAGCCCAGCGCGACTCCTCCCTTCCATGCCAGGCCACTGAGAGCCCAGGCGAACTCTCTGGCAGTTATTTCAGGCAGCGCAGACTGCCCGATATAATGTTTTCAATCCAGACTGGCTCTTCTTTTTCTTCTTAGTGATTTCAGTTGGGTTTTTCTCTCCAGCAGACTTTCTTCCAACACTCTCTGAGGCGATTCTCAGGTCCGCCAAAAAGCGGCCTAGTGGAGCCTAGCCCGCTTTTTGGCAGTCGTGTTCTGCCACGGGAACTGAGCGGCTTCTCGCAGCAAATCGCCCAAACCACCCCTCCCCTTAGCCCAGGTTAGTGGACTGAGCGCTCCGCTTAACAGGGGTTACTGGATTGTGTGCTGCCACGGCACAGCTCCACGCCGTGGCAACTCACAAGGAGACCCCCAACCAGGAGGCTAAAAAGCAGTGTCCCAGCTCAGGGGTCTCTCCAGCATGCCCTGCGAGCTCATGCAGGGCATGCTGGAACTACTGGGGGCCATGCGGCCCCCAAACTCCCAGGCCCCCGCCAGCTCCGTGACGGAGCCGGCAGTTGTGTGGGGGGCCTCTGTGGCCGCCCAGGGATGGCTGACTGATCGTCTGCGGGGAGAGTGGGCTCTCCCTGCAAACCCCATCCAGGCCCTTCTCACTGATCATGAGAAGAGCCTCTCTGTCTTCTTCAACCTTCAGCTCTGATTTTCTCCAGCAGACTTGAATTCTCTGGCTTCCAAGACTCTCTTCCTTCTTCTGCAACCTCCAGCTCTGTCTTGCTCCAGCAGACTCTCTTGACTTCTCCTTCCAGGACTCTGACTCTTGGACTCCTTAGTCCTCTCGACTTCTCCATCTTCCAGGCCTCTTTCTCTCAAGACTCTCTTAGGACTCTGTTGACTTCACTCTCTCTCCTCTCAAAACACTCCCTATATATATATATATCAACAGTTTTTTAGCCATCCAATTAGAACAAACAAAAATTCCCTCCATTTCTTGAAATCTCCTTTCCCTCAAAAAATCAACAGTCAAATTGCTGAACCAAAAGTGAAATTACAGAAACCAAGAATAAACTTTTGACTCTTCCATCCTTCTCCATGCACAGGGATTTGCAAACACAGAAATCATATGTACAGTACTGCAGAGTTTTTATGAATATAACACAATTCATTTATTAGGGCTTATTTACAAGAAGAGATTTGAGAATATTATTACATGATACAATACAAGGGCTTATTTACAGAAACCCAAGAAGTGTAGGCCTCATTCCTACACACCACCCACCTCACTTCATTTGGCGGGGCACTTGGAGCAGGGCCTCCAAAGAAGATCTTAAGGTATAGTCATTCACATGTTATGCTGAACTCAGATACAGAAGTACAGTTCCTATCTGTACTATGCATTTGCAGGGCATGTATCCAAGTTCACTTTTAAAATGAAACAGGTACATCATTCATACAAACACATGGACAAGTGAACAGATATCCATGCACTCGTACAGTATAATGTCTGAACTGAGCTATAATTTTGCACCTATGTTCAGATGCCTGTACAGTACGTGCATACACATTTTTGTGTGAATGTCTGTAAACATGTACATTTAAAAACTGAACCTGGGTATAGGTTCTTCAAATACATGGTACAGATAGGAAGTATATTTCTGTATCTGCATCCCATATAACATGTAGAATACTTGTACCTGTGTGCACTGTTCACAGATTATACAAAGCCCTCTTCTGATGCTATTTTAACAGGACTGTGTACTCACGTACTCTGTCTGAAGCAGGAATACAAGTCCTGTCTCCAGAACTTCGATCTTTACCCCTCACTCTCCCTCCTACATAGCTCACAATTATGGTGTTTATATGTAGAGGCAAGCATGTAATCATGATGGTGGGCACTTCCATGATCAGCAGCTTTGCACAGAGCAGAGCCCTTCTAGTTGATCTAGTCAGGTAAGTAGAGTCAGCTAGAAGCAAGCCAGAAGGACATGAACTGTTGAGTAGCTTGAGTTGTACCTGTCCCAGAAACAGTTTAGCAGCTAATGCAGTGTCTTCAAGACAGATGTTATATGTACACTGTGGGCAGTTCCTGATATCAGTCTGGCTGCTGCATTCTGTACCATCTTTAGTTTCCATTCACCTGGTCACCATTGTTTTTTATAGCTGCTTCCCCCATATAACGACCTCTTGGTGGCTTTCAATACTATCGACCATAGTATCCTTCTGGAGCATCTGAGGGGGTTGGGGGTGGGAGGCACTGCTTTGCAGTGGTTCCATTCTTACCTCTTGGGCAGATTCCAGATGGTGTCTCTCAGGGACTCTTGTTCTTCAAAAACTGAACTTCGGTATGGTGTCCCTCAGGGCTCCATATTGTCTCCAATGTTGTTTAACATCTACATGAAACCGCTGGGATAGATCATCAGGAGATTTGGGTAGGGTGTTATCAGTATGCTGATGACACCCAAATCTATTTCTCCATGTCAATGTCATCAGGAGAAGGCATAACCTTCTGCGTGGAGGCAGTGATTGGCTGGATGAGAGGTAACAAGCTGAGACTGAATCCAGATAAGACAGAGGTACTTATTGTGTGGGGTCGGAACTGGGGAAATAATTTTGATCTGCCTGTTCTGGATGGGGTCACACTTCCTCAGAAGGAACAAGTACGCAGTCTGGGGGTGCTTCTGGACACAAAACTGTCCCTGGTGTCCCAGGTTGAGGCAGAGGTGCCTTTTATCAGCTTCAGCTGATACGCCAGCTGCGTCAATTTTTTGAGATAAATGCCCTCAGAACAGTAGTACATCTGCTGGTTACCTCCAGACTTGACTACTGCAATGCGTTCTATGTGGGGCTGCCTTTGTACATAGTCCGGAAACTGCAGTTAGTCCAGAATGCGGAGGCCAGATTGGTCTCTGGGTCATTTCGGAGAGACCATATCACTCCTATCTTAAAACATCTACACTGGCTGCTGGTAAGTTTCCGGGCAGAGTACAAGGTTTTGGTTATAACCTATAAAGCCCTAAACACAGAGGCGTATCTAGGGAAAATAGGGCCTAGGGCAAGCACTGAAATTGCGCCCCCTGTCCAAACATCTGACACCCATCTTTCAGATAACTTTACCTTAATGTCAGCTGAAAAATACAAGTCAAGCTTGTTAATCTTTTAATATTTCAAAAACTATTTAGCAATGGATGTAGCCAGACCAAGAAAATGCTGGAAAATTACAAATTTTAGTATGCTAGGGCTCATGAAATACCCAAATATTATGCGGAGGTGTACTTGGAAAAACTAAATAGAAGTGCCTGTCTAATTCTCTGCTATGCATTGTAGCATCATGAATACGTAAGTTTTAAAAATAAATGGAGAATTTGACTTTTCCCAGATACTCTGAAAATAATTAAACGATATGCAGAGTAAACGGTGTCACTGCTTGGAATATATTCTAGTATTTCAGAAAGACAGTTAAAATGAGAGAAAGAGCAAGAAACTCCCAGTGGGCCATAATACTAAGGATTTCACATTGATTCAAAGACAAACTCACCATTAATAGCCATATTATTAAGACATCACATTTAACTCACTTATCACAAGAAGCAAAGTAAGAGCAAATGGATACAATCTTAGCTCATAAACTTTAGCTCAGTATTCACAAGCCCCGATTCTCTGTTCATAGTGCCAATCTGAATATGTGTACAGTGACTTGAACTGTTGAACTGTTTTAATCTTTTATTGGCTGTTGTTATTGTTTTGTAAACCGCCCAGAGAACTTGCATTTTGGGCAGTATAGAAATGTATTAAATAAAAATAAATAAAGAAATACACACAAGGAAATCTTACGTGGATTTAACTAAAGGTTTATTCAGCAACAACTGCTCCTTTTCTTCTTCCCTTTTCCCTCCCTTTTCCTTTCTGACTCCTCCCCACACTCTCTACAGGATCCCCCTTAGGACAAAAACAACTGCAAAAGATAACTGGATAGGATATAACACATCCTTCCCCTTTATAACAACCAAAATTTGGATTGATTTAAAATCTAGTGACAAAATCTTGAAGTTTTCTAGGTGGTCTCCTGTCACACACACTTCTAAGTCTTGGGTTCTCTGGCACAGGAGAAGAGGATCGTCCATCACTTTCATCAGCCTCAGCTGTGAGGTTAAAACTAGAGGCAAGCAAGATCAAATCCCTCTTCAGTTCCTCTCTTGAGATCAGACTGCCTCTTGTCTCATCGTATACATGCTGGAAAAGCTCAAACTATTCCATTTATTTTCATCATCCAATAGGACAAAATCTCCCTGGATTTTGATTATTTGTTTTGCTCCAGACTAGCTGGAACATCCCTTTATAAGGCAGCCGTATGCTAACAAAGTCCCTCACCTGAAATGTTCGCTGTTTCTCACTGGTTCTGATTTACATATAATTTATATTGTTGTTGCTTCACCCGTACCCAATCACAAATCTCTGTATCCTCAGGGTGAGATGGCATGGAAAGCCCAATCAGTTGTTGCATTGCATAAGTTTGGTGGTAGGTTTGTGTCCGCTCAGTAGTTGAGAGGTGATTTTCCTGTAGTGGAATGAGGAGTAGTTTGATAAGCAAATAGAATTTCATGGATTGCCTCTTTACAGGATTGTTGTTGCGTACGTAGTAGACAGTTGTAAACTTTCTTTCATAAGAACATAAGAATGGCCCTGTTGGATAGGCCCAAGGCCCATCTAGTCCAGCATCCTGTTTCACACAGTGGCCCACCAGATGCCGCTGGAAGCCACAGGCAGGAGTTGCGGGCATGCCCTCTCTCCTGCTGTCACTCCCCTGCAACTGGTATTCAGAGGCATCCTGCCTTTGAGGCTGGAGGTGGCCTATAGCCCTCAGATTAGTAGCCATTGATAGACCTCTCCTCCATGAAGTTATCCAAATCCCTCTTAAAGCCACCCAGGTTGTTCGCTGTCACCACTATCTTGTGGCGGAGAATTTCACAAGTTGATTATGTGATGTGTGAAAAAGTACTTCCGTTTGTTGGTCCTAGATTTCCTGGCAATCAATTTCATGGGATGACCCCTGGTTCTAGTATTATGTGAGAGGGAGAAAAATTTCTCTCTATCCACTTTCTCCACACCATGCATGATTTTATAGACCTCTATCATGTCTCCCCACAGTCGTCTTTTTTCTAAACTAAATAGCCCCAGGTGTTGTAGCCTTGCCTCATAAGGAAGGTGCTCTAGTCCCCTGATCATCTTGGTTGCCCTCTTCTGCACCCTTTCCAGTTCTACAATGTCCTTCTTTGGATGTGGTGACCAGAACTGTATGCAGTATTACAAGTGTGGCCGCACCATAGTTTTGTATAAGGGCATTATAATATTAGCTGTTTTATTTTCAACCCCCTTCCTAATGATCTCTAGCATGGAATTGGCCTTTTTCACAGCTGCCGCACATTGAGTTGACACTTTCAACGAGCTGTCCACCACGACCCCAAGATCCCTCTCCTGGTCAGTGACTGACAGCTCAGATCCCATCAGCATATATGTGAAGTTGGGTTTTTTGCCCCAATATACATCACTTTACACTTGCCAACAATGAACCAGATTTGCCATTTTGTCGCTCACTCCCCCCATTTGGAGAGATCCTTTTGGAGCTCCTCACAATCAGTTTTGGCTTTCACTAACTTAAATAGTTTGGTGTCATCTGCAAATTTGGCCACCTTGATGCTTACCTCAACTTCTAGATCATTTATGAATAAATTAACAAGCACCAGTCCCAGTACAGATCCCTGGGGGACCCTACTTCTTACTTCCCTCTATTGTGAAAACTTTCAATTTATACCTATCCTCTGTTTCCTGCCCTTTCACTAATTTGGTCATTCTTTCTACTAAGCCTTTCCCTCAAGGATGGCACAAGGAAAGAGGCTTGTGTTTTATCCCATGGTTATGCAAGTATTGCTCCATTTCAAATGAGGTAAGCTGTGTCCCATTGTCAGTCACTAGTTCTTTAGGAAGACCTTCCCTCCCAAAAACTGCAGCCATGAACTGGATCACCTTGTTTGTAATAATGCTGCCAACCAATGAAACTTCTGGCCATCTGGAATAGTAATCCACCATCACTATGACTAATCTTTGTTTTGTGAGTTGGATATCAAAAGGCTTCATTATATCCAGAGCAAGTTTCCCCTGGGACCATTGGGATACTTTACTGGAGTCAAGGGAGTGGTAAAAGTTGTCTGTGATTTGTCAGATACAGCACATGTCATACAGTGCCTGATTACATTTTCAATGTGTTTGTCCATACCTGGCCACCAAAAACTTTATCTGATTTGCCTTTTAGTCAAGCTCATGCCCAGTGATCTTTGTGGGCAATTTTGATCACTTTTGCTTGTTAGGTGGTTGGCACCACCAAACAATCAGTTCTTAGCACCAACTCATTTTAATTGTAAACCGCCCAGAGACGCAAGTTTTGGGCGGCATAGAAATATTTTAAATAAATAAAATAAACTCATTGAAAAGGGACAACTCACTTGTATCTATGGTTGAAGATATTCAAATATCCTGTTTTTGCATGGCCATCCATTATTATGTAAGTTCAGTAAGCACTTGATCAGCACTGAGGGCCACCTTTCCATTCAGATGTGATCACTCCATGAGTGGATTTGTGCAATTACTAGTCCTTTATCTTTGTCTTTTGGGATCTCCTCTTGACCTGGAAATGGAAGTTGAGATAAACAATCTGCAGTTGTATCCCAAAGACCTGGAAGACATTCCACCTAGAAATCAAATCCCATAAGTCTGGTGATCCATTTGGCTATTCTTGGGATTGTTTTACTTGATCCCCGAGTAGTAAATAAGGCAGATAGGGGTTTATGGTCTGATCTTAAAGTGAATTTTCTGCCCAAGTAAGTCCTGAAGTGCCTCACTGCCCAGAAACATGCTAGAGCTTCTTTTTCAATGACAGAATATATCTTCTCTGAAACAGTAAGCACTCTGGAAGCAAAGGCAACTGTAACTTCCCTGTCCCCCTTTTGCTGGGTCAAGACAGCACCCAAACCATATTTAGAAACATCAGTGGTTACAATAGTGTGCGTGTTGTTGTCAAAGGAAGTGAGAGCAGGCCAGGGCTAACAGCAATAGCCGAACTGATAGTAAACTAGCTTTTTAGGATGCATCCCAGTTAAATGCTGCATTCTTTTTTAAAAGAAGATGCAATGGAGCAACTTTGGAGGCAAGTAGTCTAACAGATTTAGAGCAATAATCATAGAATCCTAAAAATGATCAAAGTGCATCCTTGTGTGGCTCTGGTGCTTTCTGAATAATTTTCACCAAATCTGTTTTGGGATGTATGCCACTCTGAGATATCGTGTATCCCAAGTAAATCACCAAGTGTGTGGAAAACTGACATATACTTGACGTGATCCCAGTGTATTCTATCCCACTGGCCTGGGATACGAGCCTGTTTTGGAAGATTCCAAAGCTTTGAGCAGCACTCCTGACTCCGCCCACAGTGCATATGCGTTCATCAAAGGGCGGATGGAGCACCGCTCTCCTCAGTTCCTTTCTGACTGCTGACCAATTCAGATGACCGCCAACCAGTACAGGAAGGTTATACTGCTATAGCTAGGGTTCACCACCTCAGCCATTTGGACAAGTGAGAAAAAACTACTATCTTTGCAGAGATAGTAGGTTAGTGTTTTCTTAAGACTTCTGTCAGTTTAACATCATGCTCCTCAATGGTTT
This sequence comes from Hemicordylus capensis, assembly GCF_027244095.1. NCBI lineage: Eukaryota > Metazoa > Chordata > Lepidosauria > Squamata > Cordylidae > Hemicordylus > Hemicordylus capensis. The sequence goes on along the minus strand of NC_069661.1, from coordinate 218,192,485 downwards.
TGCCATACACTAAAATGTCATTCAGAAAATAAGTGATGCCATCCATAGTCCCAAAAACTGCATGCATCATTTGTTGAAATACCGAAGCTGGAGAGGCTAATTCAGTCTTTTGTATTGAAAAAGACCCTCTGAGGTAATGAAGGCTGTGAATTTGTGAGAACTCTTGAGCAGAGGAATTTGATGATAGGCCAAAGATAAGTCCAAAGTTGTGAACACTGAGGCCTCTTTCAGAGTAAGCAGCATTTCATTTATATTGGGTAATGGATGACAATCCACTACCATGTTGGAGTTCAAATCTCTTAAATCTACACACATTCAAAGTGTACCATTTGATTTCTGCACAAGAATAATGGGAGAAACTCATTCTGATGAATCAACAGGTTCTATGATATCAGCATGCTGTATTCTTAAGAGCTCCTCTCTATGTGGTTGGTGCAATACTATGGGTACGTTCTTCATTTTGTGTTGTACAGGTATTGCATTTGCCTTCATCCAAATTTTATGTTTGAAATGTTTACGTTTATGTTTGAAATGTTTATGTTTGAAATGTATGGCCATGCCAGGAGTACCAGCAAATACATGTGGGAAATCAGCAATCATATCAGCAAATAGTATGATCTGTAATATCATAATATTACAGTAATATTGTACTCCATCATCTGTAATATGGGTTCCGTGCTATTTGGGTCTAACAGTATCCATAGATCTTTCTGATGTTTCCGTCCCAGTATTGAGACTCCTTTTTGTGACACATACACTTTCCCTTCTGCAGTACATCCTTTGTATTCCAGGACAGCAGTGAATTATCCATTTATGGAAATAAAGGAACCTCCATATCCCCATGGGTGGATGTCTGAAGGCTGCAAGTGCAGTTCTGAGGTAGTGAGGAGTTTCTTGTAAAGTAGTTGGGAAATGATAGTGTACAGAGGACCAGAATAAGCCAGCATCTGCATTTCATGGCCATTAAGTAACTTGACAATGTGGAGAAATGGTCACACTTAAAACGCAGTCAGGAAGCAGTTCAGCTGCCTCATCCTTATCATATGGTGAATCAGTAATGGAGTATTTTATTTATTTATTTGATTTCTATACCACCCTTCCAAAACTGGCTCAGGGCAGTTTACACAGAGAAATAATAAATAAATAAGATGGCTCCCTTTCCCCAAAGGGCTCACAATCTAAAAAGAAACACTTTGCCGAGTAGACAGCCAATTTGTCAACCTTAGCAAAGTGCCCCCTTTTTTCTTGTACCTGTTGCAAGTGACCTTCCAGGCAGGACAGTGAGCAAAATTGGCTTTGTGGGAAGAGTCTCCACATAGGTAGCATTGGTAGCTCCTCTGGCTCTTTCTTTGTGCTGCCACAGTCTGGGGCAGTGCCATATGAGAAGATTGGGTTTGGAAAGATTTAGACTGAACAGCCTGGATTTCAGGAGATGAGTGGGTTTGGGGGGGACCAAAGAGAGCAATTTGGCACAGTGGAGAGCAATTTCCACCCTCCTGGCCATTTCTCTAACTATCCAAGGAAGGTTTCCACTCTAATAGCAGTTTTTCACACAAGTTTTTCACTATGCCTTCACAGAGGCATAGTGAACTTCCTGGGGGCTGGGGGACAAAGTGTATGAAGCCAGGGGGCCTCCATCATGCACGCAAAGCACATGCATACCCCAAGTCATGCCCCCTGCATCTGACATCAGACGCAAGGGGGCAGGCAACCTAACCCACTCATGCCTTCCCCTCCCCGTTTCTGTGGTCAGCAACAGTGCTGGCTCAACGGTGCAGAGTGGAGTCGGATGTGTGGCCACTGGGGGGTCACCATCTTCCTCCACTGGAGGCAGCAGTAGGGGTGGGGGTGCATCAGGGCCAGGCAACCCTCCTCCGGCAGCTCCTGCATGACTGTGGTGGCCTCTCTTCCCTGCTTGGCTGTCCTCCCTGTCCCTCTCAGCACCTCACACTCTCTCTTTTGGGCGGATGCAGGCACAGAAGGTGGAAGCAGCTACTCGGCAGGCAGAAGGAAGCGCTGCAGCAGGCTGCTTAGCTCACAGCTCGCTCAGGCAAGCAGGAGAAGAGGGCGATTCATGAGGGCAAAGGGGGGGGCTGGCCTTGGGGGCCCCTCAGACCCTGTGGGCCAGTGGACATTTGTCCCCCCTTGTCCAATGGACGCTACGCCTATGTTGGAGCAGTTTGTTTTCATAACAATCTGATCCCTGATCAGTTCATCAGTAAAGCTGGAAAACTCACAGATTACACCTCAGGCTTGCATTCCTGTGATATACTGATTGACAGCTTCACCATGCAGTTGGGATCTAGAACAGAACTTGTAACGTTCAGCAATCACATTCAAAGTTGGGTTGAAATGATCATCTAAGACTTGAAGAGCTGCTTCATAAGAATTGGCATCCCCTTGCAAGCTGGCAGGAAAGGGCAAATGATTGTATATTACCTGGCCTTCAGGGTCCAGGCAGTGAAGCAGTATAGCCTCCTGCTTTGCTGGAGTAAAATCAGGGGTCTGTATAGTGAAGAGGGAATTGCAGAAATAGGACGTCCATTGTTTCCAGGGAAGAGCAGGATCTCCTGGGGTGGACAAGAAAAAAGGTGGTGGTGGGATCTGAGCCATGCTGCAGTGGGCATCCAGTGAACAACAGAGTTCAGGATTGATAAGGAAAAAGTACCTTCAGGGTTTTTGCAGGTCGGGAAGCTGGAGAATCAATCAGCAGCAGCAGCAAGAGTAGAAAGCATGTAGGCCCAGTAATGCAATGAAATGAGGTTGCAGGAACATTCACAAGCTTTGCAGGTTCACACACTTAGCTGGTTCAAAATCTCATCACCAAATGTTTTATAGCTGCTTCCCTCATACACACAAGGAAATCTTATGTGGATTTAACTAAAGGTTTATATTCAGCAACAACTCCATTTTCTCCTTCCCTTCCCTTTCTGACTCCTCCCTCACACTCTCTACAGGATCCCCCTTAGGACAAACCCAAAAAACTACAAAAGATAAGCAGATAGGATTCAATACATCGGTGACCTGAAATTCATGTCAGGATGAGCAGCATTGAAAGGGGTTAATATTTAAACTTGTTTTCACCAGATCCTTGTGGACAGCAGCAGCTTCAGCAGCACTTGATGCACAAATCCCAGCACCCATTCTCTGCTTTATCAACGTACTACACAGCCTCCATGCTGGTATCTTTTGTTATGTACTCCTCTGCAGAGTTGGGTCTATTTATATTTCCTGCTCAGCTTTCTGCAAGCACAGCTAAAATGTACTTTAGCCCTGCCCCTTTAAATAAACGCTCTTGCTGATTGGTGTTGCCACCGAGGCTTTCTGGTTGGTTCCCTCAGCCCATACCTCCTTCCACATGTTTGCAGTCTGCCGTTCCTCTTTCTTTCTTGACTTCGGTCTCGGTCTCGGTCTCGCTGGGCTATGTGGTGCAGTCCGGTCTTAAGAGCTTCCCTTTCTCTGGGGCATCGTAGTCCTTCGCGGGCACAGTCTGCTCTGGCCCAGCTGAAGCACCTGCTGGAGGAGGAACTGGAGGGCATCCGAGGCGCCGGGACCTGGAAGAGCGAGCGGGTGATCACATCAAAGCAAGGGCCGCATATTCATGTAGAAGGCAGCCAAAGAGGTAGGCGAGACCGAAGAGGAGCTGCCCTCTTTGTCAACTTTAAAAAGCGCCATTTGGGTGGAAAGCTACCGGATGGGAGCGCGCTGGCTGAGAGTCGCAATAAAAGTAGAGGATCCGCACCGGCAAGCGTTGCTATCATTTCCCCCGCCCCCTTCTTTCCAATACGTAGGGCTTCTGTGCTTGGTAGGCAGAATTGTAAAAGCTGTATTTCTTGAATTTCTGCCTGATGGTGTAAAATTACAGGAATCCCGCTAGAAAGACGGCGCCAGCTCCGTAGAAATGATCCGCTCTCATATTAAAACAACCGTATAAGGAAGGAACATATGTTAGCTTTTGTGCAAAGACGCGCAGATAGAGGTCTGGTCTGGGGAGCACAGAGCCAAGCCAGAGCACAGAGCCTAGCGAGACAAACCCTTCAGGCATTTCTTGTTAAGCTAATAGGAGACTCTAGTCTAGGAGCACCTTATTGGAACTGTGCACGACATTAAAGGCAAAGATTTGCAGTCCAAATTAGTCACCATTGTAAGAAGATTGTTAATCTGAGTAGCCTTTTGTTGTTGCAAGGTGAAAAATCTGACCAGTCAGGAAACTAGCAAAGTGAAAAACATGCTGGATGGTTTACATTATAGTACAATGTTATGTTTACCTTCTCTTCCACGGCTCCTTTTGTCCTGGATCAACAATCCATGTTTTCACCCTTCCCTAGCTTTGTAAACTTAATTCATCCATCAATATCTGTTGCCATTCTTCAACTTTAGTTTTGGTAGACTTTTAAAATATTGCAATGAATTCTGAATATGTGTTCAACTTTTTATCATGCTATGCTATTATCTGCAAGCATATTTTACTATATTTTCTCCTGTATTTACAATAGTTTCCTCCTCCTATATTTCCTCCTGCATGCGAGTTTTATTACCATATCTATAGATCAGGAGTAGGCAACCCTGGCTCTCCAGCTGTTGCTGAACTACAATTCCCATTACCTCCAGCCACAATTTAGTGTTCATTTAAGATGTCTGTTTTCTGTTAGCCCCTTCATCTACCATAGCATGCCAAGACCACCTACAATGCTGGGTTGTTTTGATATGGGGGGGTGTTCGACATCAAAGCTGACTCTCACTTGTCATACTTACCTGGCATATTTTTGATTGGAGGATCAGATGATCAAATATAAAGTATCTTAAGTCTGGAAGTATATTTGTGGTTTTACATAGCTCAGTGGAACTATGGTAAGGTAAAGTGTGCCGTCAAGTTGATTTTGACTCCTGGCGCCTACAGAACCTCCTCCCACGCGGCACTCTCTGAATAAATGATGTTGCTTAGCATAAGAAACTTATTACACACATTTATAAACTACTTAAAAAAACCCAAAGTGGTTTACGTAGCACAAGAAAAGAGGTTTCCTGCCGCAGAAGGGCTCACAATCTTGAAAACACGCCGCCACCACCACCACCAAAGCCACTGGAGAGATGCTATGCTGGCTTGAATAGCATCAGTTCTTCTCCCCCTGCTAAATATAAGAGAACCACCACTTGAAAGGTTGCCTTTTTGCCCAGTTAACAGGGGCAACCTCAAGTTGCTCTTGCCCTAATCTTTAGTCCATCCCAGGTATAATAGAAGCTTAGTGTATGTTAAGTAAAGACTCAGTTGGCTGCGTTGCTGCACTGGAATATTTCCATAGTTCTGACCTTGTACTCGGTAGCTCTTTATGTGTTTGTTTTATTTGGTCTGCTTGTTGAGTTGAATTGAATTCATTGACCTGGTTCCAACTGAGATTATAAACTGACAGGAGGTGGGGTGAAGGGAACCCCACCCCCTAGCATGGCTGGGTTTTGGCCTCTGTACCCACACTTCTGCTTTAGAGTATGGGCGTCTGCAGGACTTTTTCCAGGGGGTGGGGTGGGCAAAGGCTACAATCCTAAACTCATTTGCCTGGGAGAAAACCCCACTGAATTCGATGGGGCTGGCTCAATGTGGGGGGTGGAACTGCCCCTTCTTGCCCCCACCCCCCTGTCCAGACACCCATGTTTGAGAGAATGCAAGATGCAGAGGTGTGTGCTTCCAGACTAGAGCCTAAGCCCACCGGGCTGTGTTGAGCTGAGGAAAGTGGGGTGGGTGGTGGCACAGTGATGTGATAACCTGGCAAGTTTGCTTTTGAAGTGTCTTTACTCGGCATATAACCCAAGCACAGGCTCAGCTCAAGGTATCTGCCCACAACCAGCCACAGCAGTCAACAGAGAGCATTTTTTCCCCTAGCTCCATGCTTTCAAGAATTATACCAGGCTTTGCCTATTAGCCTGTACCAGATTATGTCCCCGGTCCCACTTTAGGTACCAAAATGTTCTAAAATTATGTTGGCAATCCTAGCTCCAGGTAGAATCACAGTGCACAACTACTTAAGAAGATGGTTACAGCTGTGTTGTGTTCACTGCCCAATTCCTCCTTCTGGCTTTCCCCTTCTCTTTGCAGATATCCTGAATTTCTGTGCCAATAATTACCTGGGACTCTCCAGTCATCCTGAGGTGATCCGTTCTGGCCTAGATGCCCTGGAAAAGTATGGCGCTGGCCTCAGTTCTGTCCGCTTCATCTGTGGAACACAAGTAGGTAGGAGTATGGAGCCATCGGGGGTGGTTATATCCCCACACACAATTTGCATAGACTGCAAATGTGTTGTATAGAGTCTTCTTTCAATAATTGTCTAGGTGTGATGCTTTTTGACTAGATCCACTATTGCTTTAGCAGGTAAGAAGAAACTCTGTTTGCATGTTTTGGTTTTTGCTGCTTCTGATTTCTATTCAGCTGTAATTCCAAAGTGAAGGATTTTGCACTTAAAAAGAAGGGGGTGGGTTCTACATGGAAAAAGCTGGATTTTTTTGACTATCAAAACCATGCAGAGCAAGTACACTTGCATGTGCAACAGCCATTCCTTGCATGTGCAACCTGGCCATGTTACCCTGAAGAATGGCACTAATTCTCATGCCCTGTTTCTCCTCAGTCTATTTTTAAAGGTAAAGTGTGCCATCAAGTTGATTTCGACTCCTGGTGCCCACAGAGCCCTGTGGGGTTTTTTGGTAGAGTACAGGAGAGGTTTACCATTGCTGCCTCCTGCGCAGTATGAGATGATGCCTTTCAGCATCTTCCTATATTGCTGCTGCCTGATATAGTACCAGCAGGGATTTGAACTGGCAACCTTCTGCTTATTAGTCAAGCATTTCTCTACTGCACCACTTAAGGTAGTTCAGCCTATTTTTAGGCAGAGGTTATTTACTCATACTCACTGGCTTTATTTTGCCAGCCAGTGAGCTTAAGCAGAAAGAAGCAGATTTAAATGGGCTTTTTCAGGTTCAAGGGATGAGGATACAGAAACAAGTATTTCATATATGTTAATTAGGACTCTAACCTAACCTATTTCCCCAACTCTGTTTACCAGAGCCACAGTTAAACTGCCACTCCTGACAGTTGACCCCTTTTTAAATTTCAAAGGTCAGAATGGCAAACCTGTGGACCAATAAGGGGCCAGAGATTTTGTCCTTAGGCAGGAGGCCACTCCCCTAATCTGGACATTCTAAAGCAGGCTGTCTGTTTGACAGCATGTATTGCAAGGCTACACAACTTCATCTCTCCAGCTGTTGTTGGACTACAACTCCCATCATCCCTGAGACTATTGGGCACTGTGTGCTGTTCAGAACATAACTAGAGGGATCACAATATGGTCCCATCTGCCACCAGCCATAAACAATTCAGGCATGGTCTGAGGCCACTCTGTAGCCACTCTGCTGATGTAAGGAGATGTGGGTCTGGTTGGTGCTTGGATGGGTGGCCTAGAAACCCCATGTATGTCTGATGGAAGAAAGGTGGGCTAGAAATTTTATAAATAATAAAGTTCTGCCAGACTTACCAATACGTGAACTGGCATGGAGTTCCTCCAGGAAGATGAAGTCACATCCTATTTTGTTTAGTGGTGCTAAAGTAATTAAACCAAGTCTTTCGGGCAAGAGATTTGGACTTGAAAGGTTACAACCTTTCACGTATACATGTTTTCAATCAAGGTTGATCCAAAGGTTATACAGAATACAGATATGCCTGTGTGAGTGTGTCAGTGCTGGGTCATTGGCAATTGAGTGAATACATAAGAACTCAATAATAAGTCTTTGTAGGATTGGAATGAGTAAAACCTAATTGGGGAGATCCACTGGATAGTCAGTACCGAGGCAGAGCCTATTGCAAGCCTGATCTTAGAACAGGTAGGTCATCCAATTGGGGTGACAAGTACTAGGGAGAACAAGATACAAGGTTGGTGGTAGCCAACGTTGCAACCAGACTGATAGCCCAAACACAACTTGCCAACACCAGGTAGAACCATAGCTGGAGTCAAAGAGAGAAGCCAGATAACCAGTCTAAAGAGCAGGAACTGGGAAGCTGGAAGCCTGGGCTAGGAGGCACTTCAGCTCAAAATCAGGTGACTCAGACTTGACCTGGAAGCATTTATAGCAATACCAAGAGGAACCAATGGACCACAATGAGAGAGGGTAGAGCTAGGCTTGGACTTAGGAAAGCCTTTCTTTCACTCTGCTACTAGAGACACTTGTACACAGGACCAGAGGACTGAATCCCAGCCCATCCTGAAAGGATGTGATCACATGCTCATAGACAAGAGAACTGGAATCTGATTGTAAGATCATCAGTAACAACTTGAACCCTTTGTGCTCTCTCTGTCTGCTCCAACTCTTCAGAATATTCACAAGGACCTGGAGGAGAAGATTGCTTGTTTCCATCAGAGAGAAGATGCCATCCTCTATGCAAGCTGCTTTGATGCCAATGCTGGAATCTTTGAGGTTCATAGTATTTTGTGTGAAGGGGAATAATGGGGGTGGGCTGGGGAGCGGAAAGTATCAACATGTCAAAGCAACTATGTGTGGTCAGCAAGTTCATTTTGCTGGTTTCAGAACAGAACAAAGCCTCACTTGCTAAGTGATACAAAGGAAAGAGATACCTGCTAAATTGTTCCCTTGTTCCTTTGGGTACTTACAGGTGTTACTGACCCCAGAAGATGCAATCCTTTCAGATGAACTGAACCATGCCTCCATCATTGATGGGATCCGGCTGTGTAAAGCAAATAAATACCGCTACAAGCACATGGACATGCGTGATCTGGAAGCCAAGCTGCAGGATGCACAAGTAACTTGCTACTGTTCCTCCTGAGATGATTTGCAACATATTGCTTTGAAGCAAGCAGTTGGGTTTGATCGCTGGTTTCTGAACCAGTGAGCTTTTTTCCCCCAGGGAAGAGCCATCGTTCAGTGGAAGAGCATCTGCTTTGCATGTAGAAGGTCCTGGGCTAGTTCCTTGGCATCTCCAAGCAGAACTTGGGAATATCCATCTGAAACACTGGAGAGCCACTTCCAGTCCGTGTAGACAAGACTGTATGAAATACACAGGTGGTCTCTGACTCAGTGGAAGGCAACTTCCCATGTAACCTATGAGTCTCAGACTCCCCAGAACACAATGCAAATATGAGAATTAGTGGACAGGCCTACACTTAGATCCTTTTTCAGTGCCTCTAAAGGTGATGAGGGAAGGAAAAGCCCTCACCTTATCTAGGTTTGGGAGAAGGGCAGAGACTGTCCCTCACCCAGCACTGGAAAGAGACTTTTTGTTGCACTGAGTGTCTGTGAGGTCCAAATGACATGTTGCATTATGCACATTATTGACCATGTGTGTTGTTTCCTAAATAACATCCGGCAGGTGGGGGGGAGTTGAGTTTTGGACTGCAATGGAGGCAAAGGGTTAAATCCACCTCTTCCTCTGCATGCCACAGACCTGATTCTGATTATTCTTCCTCACCACAAGCAGCTGTTCTTCAGGAAGCAAAAAACAAGCACACAAGACATAATGTAACATGTACCTTGGCCTTTGAGACTCTACAAAACAGAGATCTGCCTACCCCCAGCTGCAGCAGAGCTGGGGAGGAAGCTAGAACCCCACATCTAATAGTCACAACAAGGCTGGTTTGTGGTGTCAGACAATATCCCACCCTTTCCTTCAGGGAGGTGAGGTAGAGCAAACATTTTGGCTGATTACTAAGACCTGCCCAAATGTGCAGGCCCCTGTCAATGCTTGTGAGTTAGCTCTGTACCCCAGAACATGCTCCAGACTCTTCTGAAAAATTTGGAGGATCCATGATGGATCTGTGGAGGTTTCTTAGATGTGAGATGGGTTTCCTGAAGATAGAAATGTTCCAAAACCTCTGAGCTAGGTGATCCATTGGACTCTTTCCATCCCTAGAGTTCTAGGATTCTGTATGATGGTGTGATTTTGATGTCCCAGCCACAAGCAACTTTCTCGGTCCTCCTCATTACTTACAGTCTTCTGCCTGCATGTTCTTCTGAACAGAAATATCGTCTGCGGCTGGTGGCCACTGATGGTGCTTTCTCCATGGATGGTGACGTTGCCCCCTTGAAGGAAATATGTAACCTAGCCCAGAAATATAAGGCCATCGTGTTTGTTGATGAATGCCATGCTACTGGATTTCTTGGGCCTACTGGACGGTAAGAGATCTGATTATCCTTCCTTAAGGGTTTCATTACCTTAGTTTTCATTAAGGTAATGAACATTATCAACAGTGATTTGTTAAAAGAGGCTGTTTGTGGGATGATGGCAGTATTCTTTCTACATTGAGAAGTAATGTTTGGAGGATATTCCTAGTCTTGGGAATAAGAACCTAGTCTTTGGTGCTGCAGACAAAGTTTGATTTTTGGAACCCCTGCTCCCCACTAAGAAGTGCAAACCCCAACTTTAGCTTGAGCCATGCAGATTACTCATTCTTGAGGTCTAATGACCAGCCCTTGCTGATTTGAGGACACAAGTGGGGTTGGGGAGGTGGAGTCCCCAGTCAATTTGGGGGGACAAACCTCTTAACACTTCAGAGATGAAAAGATGCTGCTGTTAATTTGGAAATCTAGTCTTGGATAACTTATTTTAGGAATGAATGCTGAGTTAGGCAATTCATATTCGAGAGGGCATGCAGCTTATGAACGAGCTGTCTGTTGGGAACTGAAGTGCAATGAGCAAAGAAGATTGTGTCTTCTTCTCTCTCGTGGGCAGGGGGCAGTATTGCATACTACATTTTTACACCACTGTGCAGTACTTCAGGGGTGCAGTACAAAAGGGAGAGGGAGAATGACCAGCAGCGCTATATTCAGGTAGTGTTTGAGTCCTCACAAGAACTGGTGTCCTAGGTCTAACTTCTGGCAAGTTGAGATTTAGGGCAACGTTGAACACAAAGCCATATTGTGAACCACCCAGAGGCACGTGTGTGGGGCGGTATAAAAGTGTGACAGACAGACAGACAGACAGACAGACAAAATATACCCCCACCTGGTAAGCTAACAGTGGCTGGTGTTGCACTGAAAGAGATGATTTTCGCTCCCTGGATTGTACTGTCACTTGAAGTGCTGCTGTTCTGTGAAGGCCAAGGAAGCAGCAAGGTTGCAGGAGGTAAGTGGCAGTGTGCTGCCATTAGGTGGCAGCAGCCTTGGCGTAGTGCCTGAGCTGTCTAGGCTAATAACAGTTATTCTCTTCTTGCAGGGGCACTGATGAACTCTTGGGAGTGATGGATCAAGTCACTATAATCAACTCAACACTCGGGAAGGCACTCGGGGGAGCAGCAGGTCCAGCTTCTAACCAATAGTGTCTCTTTAAAAACCACGTATAGGGTCGTTTCCCCAGAGGTCTCTCTACATAGGATCTCTGTCTTTCTCCCATTTATTGGAAAAGATTTGAGAGTGAGTGTCAGATCATAGGACCAAAGCTAGAGAAGCTAGACTTGATGAGCGTCCTTGAAGCAGGAACTGGGAAGAGGAAGAAGGTTATGAGAATAGCATTGGGAAGGTACCAGAGGTCACCTAGTCTAATTGCTTGTCCAAACATGTTGCCATCCACCCAACAGCACTTCACAATTTCCCATTAGGAGGAAAAACTGTCTAATACCGCTGCAGTGCTCTTCCCTATCCCAAATACTGAGATTGGAAAATAAGCCAAAGCCCACCTTCTGAGCCTTTTCAAAAAGAAATACAGTGGGGAGGGGCTGAGGCATCAAAGGCTCATCCCAGCCAACTCCCCTCCTATTTGTTGTGGCAGCACATGATGCCATTAGGAAGAGTGGAAAGGAAAGTGCCTGCTGCTGACCTGTCTTGTACAAAACCATCCCAGGACCAAGGAAGGACTCCAGAGTAATGTGAAGCTATTGAGTAGCTCTTTCTACTGTTTCCCCTCTGCCTTTCTTCCTCTTCTTAGAACAGGCCTGCAGAACATAGGACCTACCAGTCCACCAGTTATGTATGATGGCTCATCAGGGTCTTGGGAGAGGCAGAGAACTAGAAAGACTTACCAGGCTGCAGTACATGGGGCTGGAAGGGATGAGATTTCTCCACAGATGATTTGGCCCATCATGTGGAAGGGACCATAAATGCACCTGCCCAGCTTGGCACGTTGGGCATGCTGGCAGGCACAAATGTGGTCTATATGCACAGAAAATCCAGTGTAGGCCAAAACTGAATGATTGATTCCTCGGGGGCGGGGGGAATAACCCAAGAGATCAACTGCTCATTGTGGGCCTAGGTGTGTTGGATATGATGTGCATAGACCATATTTGGCTCTGCTACCCAGGCAGGGACAGCAGAGGTGTGGCTCCAGCACCATGTGGGTAAGGAGGGAAAGCACATGTATGTTTTGCTCCATGGAATGCACAGAACTGAGGGGTAAGTATAGTCTAATGTAGCCCTTGGCTGCATCTTGCAGGTCTGCCCTAAAATCATAACTTCTTTGTTCTGCAGGTGGCTACACAACTGGCCCTAAAGCTCTTGTTGACCTTCTCCGCCAACGTTCTCGCCCTTACCTCTTCTCCAATAGCTTGCCTCCTGCTGTAGTGGGCTGTGCCTCCAAGGCTCTGGACCTGCTCATGGAAAGCAATGCCATTGCACAATCCATGGCTGCCAAGACTACACGGTGAGGGAGGGGGAGGCTCTGCATGCACAGTTGTTTCTTTTACTTACTCTCTTCATCCCATAGGCAATGAGGCTATTCACACAGGCGTGCAAAACCTGAGTAAGGGAGCCCAGCCCAGCTTTGCATGCATGTGTGAACCGCCAGGATCGTGCCCGATCCTGGTGGCACCATGGCAGCAAACCTGTCTACAGAGCCTCCCCTCAAAACAGGGTTAGGAGAGCGAGCGGCTGGCAGACTCAGGGAGGGGGGATTCCCACAATGTACCGTGCACTCACGTGCTGCATTATTGGAGCCCGGGCGGCGGGAGGTGCATCCCATCGTGGTAACCCAACCCTTGGAGCTGTTGGCAGGAGCTGGTGCTTGGATTGCCCACCCAGGATCGTCATGAGGATCATCTGCGGGGAGGTAAGCACTTTCGGGCTTCCCTGCAAAAACGGGTAGCCCTTTCTCACTGCACATGAGGGAGGGCTCAATATCTTCCTTCACACATGGAGACTGGGGAATCTATTTAATTGTGGCTGGCTTGTTTGCCTCTGGCATGTAGAATCCTAGTGGAGTTCCTTGGAGAGGCTTATGGCACCAGAACTGAGTTGTGTTTCCTATTCTACGCACATAATTGCAACTGCATGTGCACCAACAATACCAGATCAAGAATGGATGCATTTGCTTATGAAATGTGTTCCTTTCCTGCACAATCTGGAACGTGGCTGGGTGGGGTGGCTGCCTCAGGCAGCAGGTTGCCTGAAGCCGCAGGTTGCCACCTCCAACGGCCCAGCATCCCCCAAAACCTTACCCAGCAGTGGTGTGCCAGTTGGATGGAGACACTCTAGCCCAGCACTCTCCTCTCCTCCAAACTTTGTTCTATTCCCTTCCCCTCTAGCTTTTGAAAAAGCCCGGTGTGGGAGTGGGAGGGGAAGGAGAAGAGCAGCAGTACCAGCAGGCTACTGGGGAGGAGAAGGGAAGGGGAGCTCCACGAGGGTGGGTGGGGGAGAAAAGTGGCTCACTTCGCACACCACTGGGAAGAAGAGGGGAGAGCCAGAGTGGGAGGGGAAGAGCAGGGTGCTCTGCATCTGCTGCTTAGGTGGGGAGAAAGAGCTGGGAGAGTGGAAAGAGCAGCATGTTCCACCAAGGCGGTAGGAGAGGGGAAAGCCAGGGGCAGAGGAAAGGCTGGTTTGTTTTGTATGCTGCTGGAGAGGTGAGTGGTAGAAGGCCAGGAGCACACCTGCTTACTGCAGTACTGTGGGCACTGGGTGGGGGTTGGGGGGCGCTTAGGCTGACCCTGATTTTGAAGGCTTCCTGTACATTACCTGACATGATCTCAGTCCTTACCAAAAGCTCAACGTATCGGGAGAAGGTGGCAAAATATCTGGGGCCACGGCTGTGCAAACTTGGGAAGCTAGCTAACAAACTTGCTCCATTTGTCTAATAATCTCATGGGTGTGTTCTGCTATCAGAAGATATTCTGTGGCACAGATCAGAATGAAAGTGATAGAGAAGACGGACTCTTCAAAACAGCTGGAAATGGGAGGGTTGATACCCTTGGCCTGATTTGCACTGGTGCCAGGTCTGTGAGCTCAGGGTAAAAGAGGTCCCAATGGAGAAACAAAGACGTTCCTCTTCTTTACAGGTTCCGAAGCAAGATGGCAGAAGCTGGATTCACCATTTCAGGCAATAACCACCCTATATGTCCTGTGATGTTGGGCGATGCCCGATTAGCTTCAATGATGGCTGATGACATGCTGAAGAGAGGTAATCATTGTAGGGGGTGATCCACAGAGCCTCTGGCATCTTTGTCCTTGAATAGGGTAGCCACCAGGTAAGTAAGCAATGGGAGCACTCCAACACCAGAGAAAGAAGAAATCTGATAAGTCAGTTCCTGCTTCAGGAATTTTAGAACAGAACTGCCTTTTTCTGTCATTTTAATCACACTTGGTACAAGAGCACAAGTCCATATAAGCTGGAGCAAAGTCGGGATTACATGACCATCTTTTAACTGGAGTTTCTGTGGCAGCTCTATAGAGGGCAGCATTGTCTCTAGAAAAACCATCATGGATGTGGGATGCTCATTAAAGCACACCAAAGCACCAAATATCTCCTATGCTCTTGTCCAAATTCCAAAGCTGGCTGCACACATTTTGCTGGTTTGTTTATCATATTTTTGTACTGCCTGATATGTACAAAATCTTCAAGAGGTGCACTCAAACATACACAACAAGAAATTCTGGGTTGCATCTCTCAGATTGCTCTCTTGAAAGCACTAAAGAGTACAACAAGCTTGCAGTCAAAGAAGTGGCTGGTCAGATCAGTAAGGTGAAATTTCTCCCCACTACACACACGTGTAACTGTACTTTGACCTTTGTTGCCCCCTTAGTGTTGAGTCCTAATGCCATAGGCACAATGACAAAGACAACTTTCCCTTCCCTCGGATAAAGAGTGGACTGCAAACACTTTATTTCTGTGAATACATGAACATTCTTGCCACTCCAGTAGCTCAGCCAATCAGCATCAGGGTATTGTCACCACAGTATGATTCAGGTTGCTACTGCAAGCTATTGGTTGGGCTGCTTTAGCAGTTAAGCAAGCCCTACCAGCTGCTTCTACTTCTCACCCAACAGGCATCTATGTCATTGGCTTCAGCTATCCAGTGGTACCCAAGGGGCAGGCACGTATTCGAGTACAGATCTCGGCCGTTCACAGTGAAGAGGATATTGATCGGTGTGTGGAAGCCTTCTCTGAAGTGGGCCGTAAACATGGGGCCTTGCCCTGAATAACTGGAGAACACACATACTATGTGGCACTGTACTGGGTTTTCGAGCTGGAGATGGGCCATACTACTCTTCAGAGAGTTGTATGTTCTCTGAAAAAGAGGCATCACTACTTTGGTGGCCTTTCTCGTCTCACTTCCATCTATTTGATCAGAAATATCAGTAAAGTATTTTGATATTGTTTGGTTAAACCAAAGGTGATTGTGGAAGAAAAGACCCGTGTGTTCACTGTGGGAAGCAATACCTCAAACCACTTTAATAAACTAATTATTATATGACTCCCGCCTAGCAGTGTATTCCTAGTAATGCATTCTACCATGACCAAAGGAGGACCCTAATAGGAACAAAGAAGATGGGAGGGTAATACAAGTGCTGTTCACTCAGGCCCTGGGGAAAGCTTTTTGCTGTCTCAGAGCATCCTGTGATGTAGAGGGTTGGGATGATTTCTCAAAAACTAAAGCATCAATGAGAAGTATTTGCCTACTTCTAGCAACACTGTCCTAGCTTGTAAGCTCGTATTTTAAAAAAAGTCTTTTATAGTTTTTGGGGTCAGGAAAATGAAAAGAATGGCTTTCTGGGCTGCTTTCTTAACAAACCAAACCAGGCAATATAGTTGATGTTATAGCTGATGTCAACCCTTCCACTTCTGAATCTGTAAGCTAAGTTTATTTTACAGCCAAAGAATACCTGCATAAGTAAACACTCTTCCTCAAACAAAAATAAATGTGCAGACAGCCAGCCAGCAGAGGTCTGGGGGGGCTTTCCATTGTATAGCACTGAGTATCACATGACTGACTGTCAGCCTGCTGGGCAGACGTTGCAGGTGTGTGCTTGGTGCAAGGAGCTCCTGGTTCTTAGGGCGTGGGCTTGTGCCTCTGTGGCCAGGCTGACCAACCTGGAGAAGCTGCATAAGGCAGAGAGGTTTTCTGAAAAGGCCTTCAGGGATGTGGCAGAGGAATCCCGCTCCAAAGATGACAGCTCCTCCGCTGTCACAAAGAATGAAGGACTTGGGGAAGGCGGGCATCACTCTGAGGAAGAAGGAAATGGTCCCTGAACGTAGCCCCAGCCAGCACACATTCCTGGAGCCCGGGTTAAGGGCTCGCTCAATCTCAGTGGTTCTCACATGCAGCCTAACCTAGCCTGGGCTTCCCTAGCCTGGGTTAGGGTGCACATGAGAACAGCCTCTTTGTATCTTCTTAACTGCTGAAGATGTAGGGCAGATACCTGTCCCTTAAATGGCCTTTTCAGGGAGTCTGAGGAATTTAGGCAAATAGTGATTAGACATAGCTCTAGATTTTATTGACAAATTAAAAACAAATAAATCCCCTGGGGCCAGATCATATCCACCCAAGAGTTCTTAAAGAACTTAAAGGTAAAATTGCTGATCTCTTAACAAAAATTATTATTATTACATTTATATCCCACTCTTCCTCCAAGGAGCCCAGAGCGGTGTACTACATACTTAAGTTTCTCTTTCACAACAACCCTGTGTAGTAGGCTAGGCTGAGAGAGAAGTGACTGGCCCAGAGTCACCCAGCTAGTATTATGGCTGAATGGGGATTTGAACTCGGGTTTCCCCAGTCCTAGTCCAGCACTCTAACCACTACACCACGCTGGCTCTTGTAAAATGCAGCTTGTCCCTAAAATCGGCCTCTGCACCTGAGGACTGGAAAGAGGCCAATATAACCTAAATGTTTTAAAAGGGATCCGGCAAACTACAGGCCAGTCAGTTTGATGTCTGTTCTAGTAGCTGTTGGAGCCCAGGCTTAGTTGACATGGTTTGTTCCATGATGTGGAAACTAGGGCTGTGCAGATTCCATGATCACACCATATAAGCATAGAGAAATCATAGGAACCTGAGTCAGACCATTGGTCCATCTAGCTCAGAATTGTCTTCACAGACTAGCAGCAGCTTCTCCAAGGTTGCAGGCAGGAGTCTCTCTCAGCCCTATCTTGGAGTTGCCAGGGAGGGAACTTAGAACCTTCTACATGCAAGCATGCAGGTTCTCTTCCCAGAGTGGCTCCATCCCCTAAGGGGGATATCTTAAAGTGTTCACATGTAGTCTCCCATTCAAATGCAACAGGGTGGACCCTGCTTAGCAAAGGGGACAATTCATGCTTGCTACCATTTCTGGACCAGCTCTCCCTGGTGCCACTCCCATGGGGGGCCCCAAGTCCTTCTGATCGAATCAGTGTCCTGGGAATCTTTAAAATAAAAAGGAAAGCAGATCTCTAACTCTGAAAGCTTTGAAGACAGGTTTGAGAATGTGAGAGGAAGACTTGATGCAATCTCAGCAGGTTGCAAGTGAAGTATCAGTGCTTTATGTGGGTGTTCTAGGATTCTCAGAGTTAAATCATGAGAAATAAGAGGGGGGTAGTGGGCAAGAGCCCCCAATTGAGCAGCTTTCCCCTCCCCCATTTATGAACTCAACAGGATTTACTTTAATGGAAATATGTTCAGGATGAGAGTGTTAATGTGAAATATACTATTATTTCTGTTTCAAAAATCTAACGTTTGAGAAACAGCATACCTACTTAGAAATGCATTTTGCCTCTTCTGTGCCCCTTCCCCATTTTCCCCCCTGGTGTTGCCAGTGAGCAGGGGCAGGGGAGGAGAGAGAATGAGTGCATGCATGCGTGGACTCTGACAATACAGTGCATGAGTAGTTGGTATGCTTTATAAATGGAGGTGGGATTTGTAGAATCCAGAGAGTAAAGGGTTGTAATACACAAAGATCAGGGAAGTGGAGAACAACTAAGAATTTAATGACTAAAGTCTTCTGAATCTTTAGCACAGCAAGGCTATAGTCCTGTTCTTCCGCTTTCTCTCTCTCTCTTCCCCACCCCCAGTATAAGCTGTAAACTTATACTGTAAACTAAGCTGTAAGCTGTAAACATTCTCTATCTATCTATATAATTCTCTAAGGCGTACCTGTGGCTAATTCTGTGTGTGGCAACTCTTGCGAGAGTTCAGAAGCAGAAGCACCGTAGTGACTGGTCAGTGGAGCTTCCATATGCAGATAGGGAGGAGGAGCCTGTGATGGTTAAGGACAGTTGGAATGCAACTATTACTGGTCAGAAGATGTTCTTGATTGTAGGGGAGAGGAATCTATATATATTTATTAAAAAGATAGTGGGCAGGGGTCTGCGAAGAGAGGGGTCATGAGGGAGGAAAGAGCCCCTTCAAAAGAAGGAGGCTGCTGTTGTGTGAATTAGATGAGGAAACAAGATCTGTTAACTCAGGAAGAGGGAGAAGGAGAAAGAAAGAAAAAGAAGGGAGAGGGTAAAAGACAGAGGGGAAGAGCGAGTGGAGGAGAGAGAAAGAGGAAAAAGATGGGAGAGGAAGAGAGAAAGAAGGACGAAGGATGGGCCGGAGCCTGTCAGCGGCCTGAGGGGGACGAGTGGCCAGGGCGGCGCCTATTGGCAGCAAGGAAGGGCCCAGTCAACCACTGCTTCTGTTTGCAGCTACCGAGGGCATTGGCAGAGGGAAGCAGGCAGGCAAGGGACGGGCCTGGGTGTGTCAGCAGCCTGAGGTGAACGAGCGACCATGGCGATGGCGGGAGCAAGGAAGGGCTCAGTCATCTGCTGCTGCTCCTGTGGGAAGGAGCAGGAGTGGGGTGAGGGTGGGGAGATCTCTGGGGATAGGGGGCTGCAGCTTGGCCAGTAGGCACCAGCGATGCTGCAGCCGCAACCAAGAGGGGTGAGGGGGATGGAGTAAAGGGATGGAGGAGTGACCAAGAGGGGTGAGGGGGATGGAAGCAACTGGATGGAAGAGAAGAAGCAGGAGTGTGGCTCAGGTGGGGGTGGAGAGATCTCTGAGGTGGGGGGGTGTCAGGGGGTGAAGGGAGCAATCACTAGCATGCAGATTCTCTGCGTGGGTTAAGCTAGTTTAACTTAATTATCTTAAACATTATTTGAGAACTGGCCTGGATTAAGGAATGGGCTCATCAGAAACACTACAGGGTGCTGGCAGGAAGTGTGTGGTGTAGTTATCTGCCAAAGGGCAACCCACCAATTTCAACGGAGTGATGCTATTTGAAGGACTTAGACTTGCCTTATTTTAATAGGTGTATGGGCAGAAACAGCTGTCCCGGTTAGCCCTTTGCTCTGATCCAACCAGTTTCTTCTTCACTGAGTTATTCTTTGAAATCCTGCGTCCTCTTTGTGACATCACCCTCTATGGCATCACCAACTGCCCTCTTAACTGTCAGCTGCTCAGAGTTTTCTTGGAGGAGCAAAGGGGGTTGGTCCTTTCTGGAGCAGTTTCTATCACTGAGTGAGTGAGAGAGGATCTGGAAGAGCAGCTGACTGTTTCCTTCTCTTCTCTGCGTTTCTCTGCCCGTGCTAGCGGAAAGATTATTCGCCAGGTTTGGTTAAAGGCTTTCCCTCCCTGGGTGCTTTCAGCATCCTGTTGGGTGAGGTGTAATGATTGTGACAGAAATGGCTTCTCTTTTGTGCTGTGACCCACTTCATCAAGTGGTGAGGAGCCCAGCCCTCCTTCTTTTGCTTTTGGAGGAGATTTAAGGGGTTTCTGTAATGTTTGCTTCATCTGCTACTAGCTAGACCCCTGCTAACTGTCCCAAGAGGCACCTTTTAAATTGGAGGCCCTTCTATGTAATGGGGAGAGAGCAACTGTTCACATCCTACCCCAGCACATCACCCCTCCCAGGGTCTCCTTTGTGTCCCCCCTGATCATGTGACCCTTTGAAGCAGGGGGCCATTTAGGGGGTCCCCTTGTGCAACACAGTTTAGGAATCAACCTTGCTAACTGGACAAAGAGGCCACTGTTTAAAGTGGCAGTTCTCATATACAGTATTTAGCAGTGGGGAGCAACTGACCACATTCAGCCCAGTATAGCATCCCTTCCCTTGGCTGTTGCTGGGGTGTGTGTGTGTGTGCGCACACATGCCATGTTGGGAGCCCTTCTGGGAAATGGAACCAGCTTCAGGCCTCCTTGTGGCACACAGTTTGGGTTTCATTTCTGCTAACTGAGCAAAGCACTTAAAAAAGTGGTGGCTGTCTTATATTTAATGGGTGGCGGGGACACATGTCCCCTAATCAACCCAGCACAGCATCCTTCTAGAGCTATTACTGGTATCTCTCCAGTGCTCCTTCCTAGACTGTGAGCCCCATTGGGACAGGGAACCTTTTTCTCATTCCTTTTGCTACATAAACTGCTTCAAGAACTTTTTTTTTTGGTTGAAAAGTGGTATGTCCATATTATTAACAACTGTGGTTTGTTAGATCTTGAGTGTGACTGAATAATGTGACAATGCCACATGGCCCCTCCTCCCTGCTTGTCCCTCATGGTCCCTCCTCCCTGCTAAACTATGAGGAGTCCGGTCTTGTTAAGCCACATCTCTGCACATCATCCAGATCCAGGGAACTGAGGATTAACTGCTTACAAATGTGGCTGTATCTATGATTTTTCTTTATATCAAAAGGAGATACCAAGATAGGAGAGTAAAGGGCTTGGGCACACCAATGGTGTTTTCATTGATCTCTCCAGTAGAAGATCAAGATGTATTAAGGGGATGCAGGATCGTTCAAGGAAACAGCTGACTGCATAGATGGTGTTGAGAAAGGTTTGGATTCTTGGATCACAGTCATGAAGACTGGAGGGTGTGTGGGGCAGGAGAATTGGTTGAAGCAAAAGTGTGGGGAACTCTAGGGGAAACCTTGGAATTCATAATATCAAGAGGAGGGAAAATTTCAGGAAATCAGACCCCATCCTTGATTTTAGGAAAGCTGGCCTTAGTGATCTCGGGAACGTTAGGTAGGATTTCATGGCTAGAAATCCTTAAAATAAAATAAAAAATGGTCAAGAGGGATGGGAGATTCTGAAAAGTGAAATGCTGAAGGTACATTTGCAAACAATTCCCATGAGAAGGAAAAATTGAAGACATTTTAAGAAACCAGTGTGGATGTCCAGAGAACTCTCTGAGAAGCTGAGAAGCAAAAAGAACATGGAAATTGAAGGAGGGGCATATAACCAAGGAAGAGTATGAAAGAGTGGTCCAGACCTGGAGGGATGGTGTCAGGAAGGCTAAGGCTGAGGCTTGAGATGGATGTCAGAAAGAACAAAAATGGGTTTGATGGCACAGTGGGGAAATGACTTGATTATCAAGCCAGAGGTTGCCAGTTCGAATATCTGCTGGTATGTTTCCCAGAGTATGGGAAACACCTATATCAGGCAGTAGCAATATAGGATGATGCTGAAAGGCATCATCTCATGCTGCGCGGGAGGAGGCAATGGTAAACCTCTCCTGTATTCTACCAAAGACAACCACAGGGCTCTCTGATCACCAGAAGTTGAAACTGATTCAAGGGAACACTTTACTTTTCTTACAGATACCAGCAAGCTACAAAACACAGCAGTTCTCTGAGGTCCACCACTGGAGCAACATTCCCTTCTGTTGCAGTACCCAACTTCTGCACTTGCCTGATCAGCTCTGACCGTGGTCCTGACTTGGTATCCTGGGAGCTATCCAGGGTCTGATGCATCCCTGGTCCTTGTCTCAGAAGGGATGGTGGCATCACCTGGAGCAGGATATCCGTCCAGGGAGGCAAGCCACCCACAGCCACTCTGTTGCATCTGGACTGGGCTTCAGTTTATGGACTCCCTGAAGTCCATGACTGCTTGCAGCAACAATTCGACATTTCTGTAGCTTCACCTGCATCTGATGAAAAGGAGAAATAGAGCTAGGTGCTGGCAGACTACTGATGACACCAGTATCTCAATCCCTGGATGACCTCATTCTTTGGTTTCATATAGACATCGAACAGCTTGAGGAATGGAAGAGATCAGGAGATGAAGTTGTGAGTTAGAGTCAAAACCAAGCATCAAGCCAAGCAGGAACCAGGGTCAGAGAATACACTACACCACATTCTGCCACTTGCCTTCTAGCCCTTGGGTTGCCATTGCTCTCAGCTTCTCAGGGAACTGGAGGTGCCACTCGATGGGAGAGGAAGGCACTTAGGAGGGATCATGTCAACAGTTTGAGTTGGTTCCATGTCTTATAAGGATGAAGGAAGGGGAACAAAGGAGATGGTGGTTCCCTTCCTTCAGGGGAAAGGAGCAAGTAGTCACCTTGAAAACAAAGGTGGATTTTTGATTTTCTGGGAGAAAAATGAAAAAGGAATACTTCAGGAACTGGAAGGAAAGTCCTCAGAGTGAGGAGTGGGAGGATGCAGGGGAGGAGATGCTCTGGGTTCCTAGGAAACTGTTGGGAGGAGATAGAGAATCCTGAGAGTTGTGTCTCGTCGTATCCCGTTCAACAGCCCTATAGGGTCGAGTCTTATTGGGCCCAAATTGCAGATGGAATGACTGGAACACTGGGGTTTGCCTGAGGCCATATTGTCAGTTCTGTGGGGGACTCCCAGACTCCCAGTGCAGTCTCTTGGCCAATGCACCACAGTGGCTCTTCCAGTTATGAAGAGGGCTTTGGTGAGAAGAAGCTAGGTCTCGTTTGCAGAAGGAAGTTGCTATTCATCCTCTTCTGAATTCTGTGGCAAATACATGGGAAACTTTGCACAGTCATTTGTGGGGCAAGCACAGCTGGGCTTTGATGTAGCAATCCAGACATTTGCCAAGGAGTCTCTCCCAAGATGCCTATGATTCTTTGCCCACAAAGGAGCATTCATTGCATCCCTGGCAGACTTGAGTTGAACTCGGGGGCGGGGGGTGGAGAGAGAGACCACATGCCCAGAGCTCTCCTTCTCCCAATTACTCTTAAGACTGAAGGCAGTCACAGGCCTTTTTTAAGGGGAGGGGCACCAGGGTGGCCCCTGCTCTAGACCCAGCAAGGATCAGGAAGAACCCACCTACTGCTCAGAGATAGGTTTTTGGGATATTATCCAGGTCAGTAAATGCTTTGGGACAGCTTCAATAAGCAGACAGGATTCTCCCAGAAGGGGGAGGAAGGAGATGGAGGCACACTCTAGGACCATGGGGAATTGCTAAGGGCAGGGGAAAATCTTAGGATTGCCTTTTGTTGCAATCTGTAAAACATTTCTGTAGGGTAGGCAAGTATTATAGACCTCTTGCAGATTGGCAGACTGAGGCATTGGAGTTTGCCTGAGGCCTCTTTGTGAGGTTCCTGACACAGGCAGGATATAAATGGGGGACTTGCATATTGATAGCAGATGTCCCCAGATGTTCTTGGATGACAACTCCCAAGGACCATTGTGGCTGGAGACGATGGGAGTTGTCATCCAACAACATCTAGGGTCCCAAGGTTGAGAATCCTGGGCTATGCAGCTGTTTGGAATGTAATGGCTAGGTCCAAATGTTCAGTAACATTGAACCAACCCTGTGGAATTATAATTCCAAGGAGTTTTCTTGAAGGCTCACAGACGAAAATGACCTGAAGATCCCAGTGCCGTGTGGGAGCAATGATCCCAGGCATCCCACCAGGTAAATCTCTCAAGAGAAGAGAACCCTGTAATCACTGAGCAGGGAGGCAAGCCCTCAACAAGGAGATTCTGCAGATTATCTGTGAAGCAGCAACAGAATATGGTGGTCAGAGGGGGAGCGGGGAAGGAAGCATATGAAAGTCACATACTGAGGATGGGGCCTGAACCACTTCATAAAAGGCTGCTGAATGTCCTTCCCGAACTTTGAACTTTGTCGTTTTCAGGACCAATCCTGTTCATGATGAAATAGTTCACTCTGAAGCTGATAATGGGTTTTCTCAGGGCAGGCATTGTGAGACTGGCTAAGAATCAGGGAAAATTCATACAGAAGTTTCTGGTCTCAGGGTGAGTGAAATGCAGAAACTCAGGAGAAAGGAGGCAGCTGAGCAGAAAATGCTGAAATTAATGCTTTCCCAGCCAAGGACTTTTGAATATTACTAGCTAACACTAAAACACTAACACTGACAATATTTTAAAATCCCTGGTCATAAATAATGCCCAGCTAGAGAGCAGAACATCTCCAGCCAATGTCCAAGGAGTGGAAAACACTGTTGTTGCTCTCTCAGCTGAGTACTTACCTAACTACTGACCCAAGGTAAAACTCAGTATTAGTTCCTCATTTACTGGCTTTGTATTTTCATTTTTAGATTCCTGCATATCTATTAGGGATGTGCACAAAACCGGTTTGCGCAGTTCGGTTCTAATTCGAACCAGGTTAGAACCAGGTTCGAACCAGGAGAGAGTGGTTCGGTTTTGGTTTTGCTCGAACCTCCCCCTGGTTCGGTTCGAATTCGAACCAGTTTGGACACCCAAAAATTGGTAGGATGGTAGCTGGCACCCATAGCAAGGGTTAATCTACTCTCATTGCTAACCTTAAAGACAAAAACTTCAAAAACCACTAAAAAATCAGCCCTTTGCCCAATTCCTTTCAAATAATTCTGATAGCTTCCTTGCCCACCCTAGGAACTACCACCCACCACATTCCACAATACGACACCCCTTTCCCCCCCCACGGGAAGCTATACATTTGCTGCAATCCTAATTATTCCCTATGAGGAATTCAAAAATACTTTAACAATTCACCAATAATCAGAGGAGTGTCCAATTGCCTTGGGGTTTTGTGGGTGGTAGGCACCCCTGTCTGTCTACCACCCACTCCGCTTTTGTGCCCCTAGGTACTCCACAATAGGGGATATGGACTGGTTCTGGTCCCATTATACTCTGAGAAAAATAATTGAAAATATTTCAAATATTCATAAAAAAATCGTAGTACTGTCTGATTGCTTCGGGGTTTGGGTGGTTGTTGGCACCCATGGGTGCTCCACAATAAGGTATAATGGCCTCGTTCGAGTCCCATTATACCCTATGAGAAAAAAATAAAAATAATTTTCATAAATCCATAGAAAATCGTATGAGTGTCCGATTGCTTTGGGGTTTGGGTAGCAGGTACCCCTGGCTGCCAGCTACCATCCTACCAATTTTTGGATGTCTGAACCGGTTCAAACCAGTTCGAATCAAACCACCCCCTGGTTCAGTTCGAATTCGAACCTGCAGCTCGAACCTGATGGCTGGTTTGGTTCGAATTCGAACCACCCTGGTTCGAATTTGAACCGGTTCGCACATCCCTAATATCTATCTTTGGTTCCTTTCCCCCACCTCTCAATTTCCTATTTAGTGTGTTAAGAGAGCGGACCTAGGACTGGCTTTGGGGAAAGTCCTTTAGAAGTCAAGCTTATGGGTCTTGCTGAGGAGTAAAAGGGTTATGCAGCTGTTGGGAAGGAATTGGCCACATCCCAGTTTCAAGAAAAGGGAATCGATACTGGGGAATCAGAATTCCAGTTCCAAAGTGTTTTGTGGAGGGATGGATCAAGCTCAGTTGGATGGGGAGTTGGGGAGGAAAGTGTAGGAGTGGAGCTGGGGTGGCTATGTTGAACTCCATGGGGCACTCACTTTCATCTAAAGTAAAGTTGTGCCATCAACTTGGTGTCGACTCCTGGTGACCACAGAGCCCTGTGGTTGTCTTTGGTAGAATACAGGAGAGGTTTACCATTGCCATCTCCCACGCAGTATGAGATATCTTTCAGCATCTTCCTATATCGCTGCTGCCCAATATAGGAGTTTTCCATAGACTGGGAAACATACTAGTAGAGATTCGAACTGGCAACCTCTTGCTCCCTAGGCAAGTTACTTCCCCGCAGTTGTTTTATTTATATATTTATTTTTCAAGTATTTATATGTGTATTTTTATGTTTATATGTTGGAATTTTTATTTATTTCTATATTTCATTTTCAAATCACCCTTTGTTAAAACACCCCAAGGTGGAATATACAGCCTGTTGGACCCCTCTTCCACCCTTGGGGCTCTCCGGATGAGCTCAACACATCTTTTCACAATCCAAACTTCATGTTTGTACTACTTCCCTGCCTTAATGGCTACCTGAAATACTGGCAGTCAGGCAGTGGCAGAGTGGAGGGAAGTGGTATAAGGATGGACCAGGACCAAGACACATCTGCTTGGCAGGAAAGCAAACAGTCAAATCCAGGAAAAACAGCAGAGAGGATGACAATAGGTGTGGGGAGGGGGCAGGAAGGTTCACTAGCTGTTGTTAGGCTACAACTCCTGTCATCCCTAGCCAAAATAAATGGCAGCTGGGCATGATGGGAGTTGTAGTCCAACAACAACTGGACAGCCTCAGGCTGGCCACCCCTGCAAGCTGCCATGACAAAGAAAGGGTTGCTCCATGGAGATGGCCCTCCGCCGATGGCCCAGTTGCCAGATTGGCTTTTTTAAAGCCAAATTTGGGGTTATGGCCCATTTGACCCACAAGTATACCTCTCAGGTTCTGGACAATGGAATGTTGACAGCCTTAATCCCATCCTGCATCAGACTCTTTTCAAATCAAGCACTGAGGATGATCTCAGCCAGGTAAATACTTAACACTGTGACAAATCTCTCCTAGGCACTTTCCAGGTTACCAGCTCAACAGTGGCAAAATGCTTTGGTTTGGGTAACTCGCCTTCAAAACGTAAATAGCAAAGTGCCCAGGAGGGGGAGCAGTCGCACAAAAACCAACAACCGGAAAATACAGCAACCTTTTTATGTCGGACATAAAAGGTTTTAGCAATAAATCATGATTAAATTCAAAACAAGGCATCAGAAATGTGAATGGCACCCCGCTGTCAGCATAGGGACTATCGTGTCACAGCACAGGAAGTGCAGAAGCACACTTGGGAGATACGTCATGACCCTGCTGCAGGGTCTAATTTGGAAAGAGCCCTGGTGGGTGGGTGGAATTGTGCATCTTAGACAAACAAGGCGGAGACTGATGAGAGCAACTATGCACCAGATTCCTGTTTCCTTTCTGACTATGTATGTAAAATCCTTGCATACATTCAAAGCGTTGAGTATCCAGCTGAGAGAGGACCCCACCGCTGAAGGAAAGCTTGTGGAAGAAAGGATAGTGGCAAATGTCACTTTTGTTGAAAGCAGAGATGCAGAAAGCTCTGTTGTGACCCCAATCTGGTGGCCGGAAGTGGCTGGTACTGAGCCTGGCCTGCATGCCCACCCAAAGAAGGGGAGGCATAGCCAGAGGCACTCTTACCCCTGAACTTCAGGACTGAAGTCCAGGGCCTCCACATTCCTTGGTGTGTATGCCATATGTGTATGGAAAGATCTTGATAGGGATTCATTGAGATAATTCATCCACAGCAAGTCCAAACACAAATTGGATTCTTGGTGGCTGTATGAGTTCTCTCAATGAATCCCTGTATACACACACACACATATATATATACACAGAACAGAGAAGCTACTCTAATAGTAGAGATAGACTTGTTAAAAGGACAGTAACTGAATTTCTGGGCGGGAAACCATGAACCCCACTGGCTTGGGGCTGCCTGGGGGGTGTTGTGGCACAACCGACCATGTCCCCAAACCCACTTGGGGTGCCCTGACACACACACCCCCACAAGTGGGGGAATGGGGCTGCCTCAAATCCCCATTATTCCCTATGGGAGAAATGCAAAAATTGGAAAAATCTTCAAAAATTCATTAAAAATCATAGAAGCGTCCAATTGTTTTAGGGTTCAGTGGGTGGTTGGCATCTCTGGGTGCCTACCATCCACCCTGGTCTTGTGCTCCTAGGTGCTCTACATAGGGAGTAATGGACCAGTTTGAGTCCCCATTATACCCTATGTAGAACCTTTTAGAACTGGTTCGAATTTGAACCGGTTCGAATTTAAACCAAACTGGTGGGGTTCAAGCAAAACCAAAACCAAACCTACCCACCCTGGTTCAAAGCTGGTTCGAATTCGAACCAAACAGGCCAAGCTGGTTTTGTGCACATCCCTAGTTCTAAACTGTCTTGAAAAACTAAAAATTAACAAATATTGAATGCAACAGAGGACATCTCAAGAAAGAAGAGTAAAGCAGCAATGATTTTTTTGGATTCTGAGAAAGCCGTTGACAATTTGGATTGGTCTTTTCTGTTTAAGGTTTTGGAGAGGATGAATTGCGGGACTAATTTTCTTTCATGGATTCAAAGCATTTATCAGGAGCAATTAGCGAAGATAATAGTGAATGGGATATTATCCAAAAAATGTATTATTCAAAAGGGTACTAGACAAGGATGCCCTCTTTCTCTATTGTTGTTTGAGTTGTTGAGCCTCTGGCAAAGAAGATTCAGCAGGAGAAAAAGATTTATGGAATCAAGATGGTGAACCACAAACAAAATAAAGCTGTATGCGGATGACGTGGCTCTCACAATTACTTGACCAGAAGAATCTTTAGACTCAATATTGGAGCATATAAACAATACAGTAGAATTTCAGGATACACGATTAATAAAAACAAAACACAGATGATTACTTGGAATCTGTCAGATTTTTTTTTGGAAAGAAAAGACTGATTTCCAAATAATAGCAAAACCAGTTAAATACTTGGGGATTAATTTAGCTGGGTATAATAAAGACCTGTTCAAGAATAATTACCTATCAGTGTGGAAACACCTCTCAGCAGACCTAAGCCGGTGGAAAAAATTAAATCTTCCCTGGCTGGGGAAGATAGCATCTGTTAAAATGAATATTTTACCAAGAATGAACTTTTTATTTCAAATGATCCCGGTTAAGATTGAAGACAGGACATTGAATATGTGGCAGAAGGACATAAACTCCTTTATTTGGGCTTATAAAAAACCAAAAATTAAATTCAGGATAATGAAAGATGCAAAAGAAAGGTGGATTGGCAGTGCCTAACTTGAAATTATACCATCATGACAGTTCTTTGACATGGATTTCAGATTGGATCAAAGAACCATACGGCCCAATGATGGATATGGAGGAGTCTGATCTTTCAGATGGGTTACATAAGTATTTATGGACTAACATAAAAAGAAATGAACAGGACATAAAATCCCATACAATTAGAAACAGCTTGCTAAGTGTTTGGGGAAAGTATAAGAAAAGGAAAACTGAACTATTTAGGGTAGTGAAATCCAAAAGAGATTGTGAGGAGGTCCAAAAGGATCTTCCCAAACTGGGTGAGTGGGTGATAAAATGGCAAATGCGGTTCAGTGTTAGCAAGTGTAAAGTGATGCACATTGGGACAAAAAACCCCAACTTCAAGTATACATTGATGGGATCTGAGCTGTCAGTGACTGACTAGGAGAGGGATCTTGGGGTCATGGTGGACAGCTCATTGAAAGTGTCGACTCAATGTGCAGCAGCTGTGAAAAAGGCAAATTCTATGCTAGAGATCATCAGGAAGGGGACTGTAAATAAAAATGCTAATATCATAATGCCCTTATACAAATTTATTTATTAATTAAATTTAATATACCACCCAATCCACAGACTCAAAACAAGAACAGCATCCAAGAATTTTTTTTTTTTTTTAGTTAAAAGGGCAAACACCTGGGAATTATTCACACATGGCTTCATGCTATGGGGTAAACGTTGAGCGAAGCCACTTCGAATCACACTCGCAGCATTGAGGGAAGCAGCCCCTCCCCTCTGCTCTCGGGTATTGTTTTGATGCAAGTTCACATGCCTCCATGTTTTCCTTCTAGCCAATGGTGGGGGGGGGAGTACTAAAGAGCTACATCTGCATCTAGAATTTGCAAGACAAAGTCCAAATTGTGTGTGGAGTGGGTCCAAGGATCTCAATGGGACTTCGGGGTAAGTTTGGTTGGTGTGTGAATGCTCACTCTCTCTCCTGAAGTAGATTTGGGGTAGAAGCCCTGTCTGTAAAGCCTCCTGGCAGAAAAGAAATATCTTCAATAAGGTTTTAAGGGCTGAAAGGGAGGAGGCAGACCGAATCGGGGGGGGGGGAAGAGAATTCCAAAGTGAAGGGGCAGCAACAGAGAGAGCCCTTCCACGGGCCCTAGTACTATGGACCTCTCTGAGACCAGGGACCGAAAG
Source organism: Hemicordylus capensis (assembly GCF_027244095.1). NCBI lineage: Eukaryota > Metazoa > Chordata > Lepidosauria > Squamata > Cordylidae > Hemicordylus > Hemicordylus capensis. Next base: position 218,162,260 of record NC_069661.1, on the reverse strand, counting down.
AAGGGCAATCTGAGAAGATCTCACAGGATGGGACAGGACTGGCCAGGAGAGGTGGTCCTGAAGGTAAACAGGTGCTAAGCCCTGAAGGGTTTTAAAGGTGAGAACCAGCACTTTGAATTGGACCCAGAAGCAAATAGGTAATTAGTGCAGCGACCGCAAGAGAGGTGTCACACTATCATATCTCCTAACGCCCATAAGCAGGCCGACTGCTACATTCTGGACCAACTGAAGCTTCTGGGTCACCTTCAAAGGCAACCCCAGGGGTGTAGCTATAATTGAGTGGGTGTGTTCAAAGAACCTGGGCTCCCCAGCTCCTGAGGGCCCCACAGCTCCACCCCTCCCTATTTTCCTCATTATTGCCCTCACTCCAAGGGGCCACCAGGGAGAAGGGCAGACACAGGCCCCCTCTTCCCTAGCTACGCCCCTGCCACCTCCAGCCTCAGAGGCAAGATGCCTCTCAGTGCCAGTTGCAGAGGAGCAATAGCAGGAGAGAGGACAGGCCCACACCTCTTACCTGTGGGCTTCTCAGAGGCATCTGGTGGGCCACTGTGAAACAGGATGCTGGACTAGATAGGCCTTGGGCCTGATCCAGCAGGGCTATCCTTATATTTTTATCTTCTTATGTATGTAAGGGAAGCAGGGAAAGAATGGCATGCAAACCCGATCTGGCTCAATGGGTTGATTGCACTCGATTACAAAATTTCATCTTTTTGATGGGTTCATTGCTATTACAATACACTGCCATTACCGCCTTACAATGCCATTACAGTGCACAATGGAGAACGCGAAAAGAAGCTCAATGCAAGTGCCATGTGCCGTGTGCTTTGTGGCATAATCAGATGGGGAGGGGAGGTAGGCTGAATAACATTCCCCTTCTTACCTTAAATGAAAAGCATCTCATGACGCATGCATGCTTCAGACTTTGCTACACTTATTTACTCCCCCCGCCCCCAATATCTGAGAGAAATATCAGGAAGTGCTAAGTGCTTCTGCTACAAAAATGTCACATTTCCAATATAATCAAGGAGGTTAGGTAACATCCTGCAAAATCAGATTTGCACAATGTAGAGGTGGCAGAAATGCAGCTTTTCCTCATGAAGCATTTTGCTTTTCAAATGCTCGGGAAGCAAAGAAGAGCCCTTATGAATCCAAACGATATAACTGCCCAGTCATCACACTCTTTCTGTTGCTGTCTTGCATATTTTTGGATCTGATTTATGGTGATTTTTTACTCATCCCCTTTGGTATGCAAACCACATTAGGAACTTTTTCGCTGAAAAGCATTGCAAAATATTCTTAATGGCGGCTGGCATGATGCGCAGCTCTCCATCACCAGACGATGCACAAACAGCCTTCAGCACCCCTACACTGAAGACTGCTTTGCACAGCAGCCCAGGCACGGGGGGGGGGGGGAGAGCAATTTGCATGTCTTTCCCCTCCCTCCGCTTTCCACTGGTATATATTCCCCAGGGTCGTGCAGCCCTGAGGAGGACCAGATTTCTATAGCTGGAAAGGGCTTTGGAAGGGAAGGGAAGGGAAGGGAAAGACACAAAAATCACTCCCCTGCCCCCTCTGCACCCAGACCACACTGCAAAGCAGCCTTCAGTGCAGGGATACGGAAGGCTGCTTGTCTACCTGCAGCCCCGCTTCTGGTGTTGGAGGAATATGCATCATGTCAGCCAATGACAATAAAATGTGGCTATAAAATGCAAAAGTAGGACCAGCTTGTCCAGTGTGGGCTGGCAAAGTGTTACTGAAGCTTTATAGGGCTTCTGTGTCTTTAATCAAGAGCTCTGGGTTTGTAGTTTGTGCCTTTTTATTTCTTCCTTTGGAACACAGCTGGGAGGTTAATGATTAGTTGGCCCTTAATTAGCTTCTGTTCATCATTAGGAGAGGGGATTATTGGTTACTTCTCATTCTTTATTTTATGTTGAAATAGTGCTAGTTTGCTATAAAATAAAAAATAAAGGCAAATCAGTAATTAAAGCTCCCCCCCACCCTACTTCTGGGAACAAAAGCTAATTAAGAAGTAAATTCATTACTAATCTCCTAGCTGGCTGAACAGGAATCAATAAAAGGGGCAGAACCTGAAAGAAAGACGTTACTAATGAATATTGCAGGGCACCTTTGCCGGATGGGACCCTGAAACCTTACATATGGAGTAAATCTAAATGGAAGGATCTTGGCCATGCAGCAGGGTAGGCGTTCCCAACCGGTGTTACTCCAGATGTTGCTAAACTACAACTCCCATCATCTTCAGCTACAATTTATTGTGGCTCGGGATGATGGGAGTTGTAGTTTAGCAACATCTGGAGTAACACCAGTTGGGAACCCCTGCAGTAGGGCAGTGCTGGAGGTATTGCTGTGTACCAGCTACAATACAGAACCATACAAAACAGTATAAAATAAAATCACCAAGAACCATTTGATCAAACAGTCATCTAGCTGGTATTATTCAACTTATCGCTGTATGCTGCTGCACAGAACTTAGCCACATTACACAAGGTGTTTGGGTTCTGGTCAGAAAGGAGAAGATTCTTTGCTAGGGGCTATCCAACCCACCCAGTTCTTGGAACAGCCTACTGTCTCAGAACCTAACGGTTCCAGGAAGAAAGAGAATCTTGCAGAAGGTAGACTGTTCCAAGAACTGGGTGAGTTGCATAGCTCCTAGCGGAGTTGTGGGGACTGAATGGGGAAGAAGGAGCCTAGAGCCCTGTTCAAACATTACATTGGACACACATTCAAGTGTCTGTATATATTTACATATTTTTGTGTTCATATACATATTTTCAAGTTAATGACTACACATGCGTTTATTTTATAAGAGAGCCTAAGTACAGGTCCGTCATATATACAATACAGATCGGGACATACGTGCTTGGTTTTTTTATTGCTTTTATTGTATGTTTTAATTTTTGTAAACCGCCTTGGGGTTTTCTTTTAACGAAAGGCGGTATAGAAATGTAAAAATAAATAAATAAATAAATAAATAAAATACATCATAAGCTAAGTTAGCCTCTTTTAGCAAAGTAACCAGGTAGATCACATGAGTTTTATGTTTTGCTCCTCCTTTCTGACCAGAATCCAAAAACCTTGTACAACGTGACTAGGTTCTTTGCAGCAGCCTGCAGCATATGGCAACTGTTAAATAATACCAGCTAAGTATCAATGTATCCAATGTAATGTAATTAATCAATGAGCCTATTCCCACAGTCACGAGAAAGCAGGCTAAGGGAGCCTAGCCTGCTTTCTAGTGATCGTCAGAAACACTGGGTTCATGGGCGAGCGTGGTGGTTCTGAGGCAGCTAGCCTGCCTAATTCCCCAACCCCTGAAATGAGGTTAACAGAGCAAGCACGCCGTTAACCTTGGTTTTTTGATCGTGTGCCATGGCGATACATGAGTAGACCCCTGACCGGGAGGCCTCCCAGTGTCGGGGGTCTCCCCAGAATCTTGTGTGGGGCATTCTGGGACTTCCAGGGGCCAGGCGGCCCCTGATTCCCACAGCCCCCACCTGCTCCATGATGGAGCCGGTAGTCGTGTAGGCGGCCAATCTAGCCGCCCCGGGCTAGGGGTTTGATCGTCTGCGGCCCTGCCAAACCCCGTCTGGTGCTTCACAGGTTGTGTGAAGTGCCTCAGTGTGTTTAACTTCTGGACAGCTGCTTGTTCTAATGATTATTGGTGGTTATGTTTTATATTGAGGCTATTCATACACACAGCCTAGCCCAGGCTAGGGCAGCCCAGCTCAGTCTCGGTGTCTCCCCACGCCTAGCCCCACTTTTGAACCCGGCTTTCAGCAAACCTCTGGTGTGCTTAACCTAGGCCGGCAATTGTGTGCATTATCACCGCCAATTTCAACAGCTGCCTCCCGGCCTGCCGCCACTTCCGGCAGCGAGCCGGGGAGAAGAAGTGACTGCTCTGAGCGTGGCTGCTGCTGTAATGTGAGCCGCCACCATGTTCGTAGTCAGAGGCACCCTGGGAAGCAGAAAGGGGAAGTTCTCCTGCTCCCAGGGCTTGCCTTCGCCATGCCACTGCTCGTGTGGGCGCGCGGCACAGCGAAGGCAAGAATGACCACCGCTTGTCTGCTGGGGAAGGCAGACAAGCTCTTGCCTTCCCCACAGCCCGTGAAAGTGGTGGCCAAAGATCGTGTGTGCACAACTTTATTGTTTTGTATGGTTCTGTATTGTATTAGATGCAGTGTAACTAAGCCTGATCATTGGCTGTAATAAAGGTCTATCAACCTACCGGTATCTATCTGAAGCCACCTAATGGCACAGCAGGGAAATGACTTGCCTAGCAAGCAAGAGGTTGCTGGTTCGAATCCCCACTGGAATGTTTTCCAGATTATGGGAAACACCTATATTGGGCAGCAGCAATATAGGAAGATGCTGAAAGGCATCATCTTATACCGTGAGGGAGATGGCAATGGTAAACCCCTCCTGTATTCTACCAAAGAAAACCACATGGCTCTGTGGTCACCAGGAGTTAACACCGACTCAATGGCACACTTCTCCTTTAATCTTATCTATCTCAGTACATATAGGAAGTATACTGCTGTGCATGCATTCAGCATAATATGTGAATAAATGTACATGCCTACAGATCTGTACAAGTGTACATTGCATACAGATCCTATATGTTCTGCATATAACATGTGAATAGGTCATAACATGTGAATAGGGCTATTCATGAGATCTACTGCTCCATGAGGCTGATGTTGGTTCCTGGTTTTCACATCGCTGCACCCCAAAATCATACACCTTTGAACTACCCCGAATCATACACCTCTGCCACTGAGAGCTTTTCTCTTGTGTTATGTGGTGGTGCCTTAGTGTTGCTGCATCGTGTTTCCCTGTGTTTGGCTTTATCAAGAGTTCAGAAATATCCCACCCTATTCCTCTCGTAATGTCAGTCTTAGATTGTTTCCCCCAGTCCACAGAGCCTCATATGCAACACCACATTCAACTACATGAGAGAGGATCTCTCTCTGCATACTCGCACCTGGAATAGAAAGTTGGAACAAAACTGGGAGGCTCAAAAGTTGAAGTCCTTGAAAAAGAGGAGCCTGTTCAGAATATGTGAGCAACAGTGCTTCAGCAAACAATGTCCTGGCACATCATCTTCCTGATGCTGCTGCTTTTCAGTTTCCCACTCAAAATATTTTTTTGTTCTCCTTATACCATGTGATTCTGTTTGCCCTTCAAGAAGCCAAACCATCATTTCTTTCTATAGGTTAATTAACACAAATGCAAATTACTCATTACTTAGCACTGAATAATTAAAGTTCAGTTAAAAACAAAACAAAACACCAACCAGGTTGGTTTCCAAACAGGCCAGATGGCACCTCTTTCACCCAGTGCTTCCTTTCCTCCTCTCAGCTTCCAAATATATTTGGTCTCCCTCCACTGCACCTTTTCTCTACTCTGCCTTGGTAGCCAAATGCAGCACCTGACTGCAGCTTTGGAGAACAGCAGGATGCATGCTGGGAAATGAAAGAGGCTGCAGAATTAAAGATTTAGTGGGAAAAAATATTAATAATGCAATTAGTATTGAGCGCAAGTTTCACACTAGTACAGCGGTCATGACCAGTTTCTGCTTTGAAGGTGTTCCTACTGTATGGCAGGCTGCCAGTCACCAACTGTATAACATACCCTGCAAAATTTATATGTAACAAACACATCATCCAACAGAACAATGTTCAACAAATGAATGAATGTTCAATGAACAATGCAGCCACGAACAATGTTCTAATACTCTACCTCGGAGCCCCAGCCAGCCTATCATGGCACTGGGGACATGGGGGCATAGCTCAGTGGTAAAGCATCTGCTTCGCATACAGAACGTCCCAAGTCAATCCTTGGCATCACGGGGTTGGGAAAGACTGCTGCCTGAAATTTGGAGAGCTGCTGCCAGACAGAGCCAACAATGCTGAGCTAGATGAACCAAGCGTCTGACTCAGTATAAGGCAGCATCCTATGTGGTCTGCTATGCTAGTTCAGTCACTTTCAGTGCATCAGCGATCTGCAGTTTTCTTAATTACCAGTGGCAAAGTTAGTCAAGTGGACCTGGGAAGGCTGGGAATTAAAATTATTATTATTCTGATTTACCTGCACAACTATTTGTGGTACATTGGAGGTTTTGCCTGGTCTGATGACCAGCTACTGACTACCAAGGCAATGCCTTGGGCTGTGTGAGTCTTCCCTGACCCTCCCCAGCTATTCATGCCAAAGGTGCCCCAAATATTCTAATAATCTGATATGTTAGCAGCCTCCTCGCATCGTCTGGCAAGCGGGAAAGCAGGAGCTTAAACTGAAATGAGGAGTACTCTTCACCAGGGTTTTGCGCCAGAGGCAAAGGTCACGTTGGCTAAAGTAGCCCCTCTTCAACCCTCCCCCACCTTTCCCCCATGCAGGGGACGCTGATGCTGTATGGAGTCTAAACGCTGGATTTCGTCAGCCTCTCATGAGCACGTGTGCACAGTGGTGTTAGATGAATCGAGAAATACATTGAACAACACATTTCATGATTGGTTGTTGGCTTGCTTCTGGGTCTGGTAGAGATTATTTATTGTATTTAATTCATTCTTGAGTAGGCTCAGCCTCAAAGGATGCTTTGCCACCGTTAATTACTACCAAACGCACCATCAGGAAAATAGCTGCCTTTCCCCGTGACCCCCATTTCTGTTTCAGAAATCTAACACATGAGACTCCGCTCACCCACCCAGACAGTGGTGTAGGGAAAACGCTGGTGGCTCCTGCCCACCCTGCCACCAGTGGTCCCCACCGCCCCAGCCACGACCTCTATGTATCTGATACAGATGGCAGACACACAGGGGACGTGGTCCACGTTTGCAAATGGGGCTGCGCCCCCCACTTGTGAGTAAATTACAACCAGTGCTGCATTGGCAGTGGTGGCCGAGAGCTCCTTCCCCTGCTTGTCAAGGCAGGGAGAGGTGTTCCCCGACCAGGCTGGGAACCCAGTGCTGGCTGAAGCTTTTCAAAAATTGAGCCTCGCAACCACGCCCTTTGTGTGTCTGACATCAGACGCAGAGGCGTGGCTGGGGTGCCAGGTGCAGCCCCTGGGTATCGCACTGCAGCCCGGGTTGTTTGAACACCCCCCTCCCCCAGTGTTGGCTCTGCCCCTGCACCCAGAATTTCACTTTGCCTCTTCTGTGCCCCCATCATTTTTCCCCCCTGATGCCACCACTGATTACTAAATTCCTGTCTCATTCCTATCCCCAGTGTGGGCTGATGGACAACAATGGACATCAAGCTGTTTAACCAGCCACAAAGTTGCTCTTGGATTTCGTTTCCCCATTTGCAGAACTGAAATAAATGACAGCCTTGGAATTGTGAAGACAAATTAGCTCAAGAAAGCAACACACACTGTACTCGAAAAGTGCTACAGTTACATATTTCTTTCTGATCCCAGAATGTACCTCCATATAGAATTAAGTGCTCCCTATTTCCCAGTCTTGATTAAAGAGGCTATCCTACTCAAGTGAGTAGTAGTTAGTTTTGCAAAGTGCTATCTGGGATCAGACCTACAACTGATAAATTCACGTTTAACCCAGCTCTAGTACACCAAAGCCCTATCCACTCTCCAGATCTTTATAAGTTTTCTACCAAAGTTTCGTTTGCCATCAAGGAACCCTGGGATTTGTAGTTTGGCGAGAATACTAAGATATTAGAGATTTCCTTCTCTCTCCCTCCTCCTCACAGAATGATAATCCCTAGGGTTCTCCTGAAGGGGGAAAATACTAATTAAATCAGTTTAAGTCTGTAATGTGGACAGAGGTGCACCTAGGTAATTTTGGAGCTTGGACTTAAAGGCCTTTGGACCGCCCCCACCCTTCGCCACTGCAAGTTAAGCATCATTTTTAAAACATGTATTTTCTTGAGGGCACAAACTACACCACCCAGGACAGACTAAAGAGGATTTGGGGGCCCCTGGGGGTGTGGAGGCCCTGGACTTCAGCCCCCCAAACCAGGGGTAAGAGCGTCTCTGAATGTGAGCATATCTAGAACTTCTGGAGATGATCAGTCCCAAAGAGCTGCTCTAACGGCAGCGGTGGTGGTGTGTGGCAACTTGCTGCCCTGCTGGCATCCCAATGATTTGCCACTTGAGGCTTCATCCTGCCTCAAGAATGGGCAGCCCTGACTGAGAGTTGCACACTTTTGTAACTTCTATATTGTCTACATTCATAATTGTAACTTCTCATCATCTGACTGTTTAGAAGTCTCATACTTACTCATGTGTCTCAGGCATGGGTAAGTCTCAGAGACAGGCAACCAATGAGCTTCCCTGGAAGCTGTGAAATTAGATCCAGAAATAAAGGTAAGGTGTGCCATCAAGTCCATTTCTACTCCTGGAGCCCACAGAGCCCTGTGGTTTTCTTGTGGTAGAATACAGGAGGTGTTTACCATTGCTTCCTGCCGCGCAGTATGAGATGATGCCTTTCAGCATCTTCCTATATCGCTGCTGCCCGATATAGTACCATTGGGGATTCAAACCAGCAACCTTCTGCTTGTTACTCAAGCATTTCCATGCAATGCCACTTAAGGTGGAAGTTACAAAAGGCAAGCATCTACTACTACTACTCTTCCTTCCATTCCCCCAAATGCATCTTAAGAAAGCATGTAGAGAAAAGTAAACTGACCAGCAGCCCTCCAGTATCAAAGTCCTAGGTCACGGGTGCCCAACTGTGGCCCTCCAGCTGTTTTTTGGCCTACAACTCCCATCATCCCTGACTACTGGCCACTGTGGCTGGGAATGATGGGAGTTGTAGGCCAAAAACAGCTGGTGGGCCACAGTTGGACACCCCTGGCCTAGATCAAAGAGAACAGAACAGATAACCCACCATCTCTGTATCTGTGCTGCTAGATTAACATTGGGGGAGGGAGTCAACTTCCTGAGCCACAAGACACAATCTACCGGGAACTCCCCCACAGAATATGGAAGATGCACAACAGCACTACTGTACTCTTGCACATCTCCCTTCATTCCATTAAGCCCTACTCAGGAAAGCTTCCACATGGATTTTTCCCAAGACTTCTATACCCATGGTTTCCTAAGTTACCCTCCAGCAAGCCTGTGGCCCTGCATGCTCAGCAACCTGGTGGCAAGTGTTCCAGGGCCAGCTCAAGATAAGTATTAGGCAGAACTCGTTATAACAGACATTGATCAAGCCCATTTATTTCTTCACATGAACATCAGGTTTCTGCTTCAGTGCAAGTACAATCTGTTGCGTTTCCAAAACTCCCTGCTTCTCAGAACATCAAAGCAAACGTGTTCCAGTTTCTACTGTCAACTTATCAATGATACATGTAAACCTGAGAGAGATCTTCGCATCTCAGTTCCGCACACCGTTCCGCTCTCTCAGCTTTCTTCTGGTATGTGACCATGATTCCCAAAGCTTGGATTTCCAGTCCTTGCTGTAAAGATCTCTCGAATGCAACACGTACATATCTGAATAAAGAACAACTTTCCACCACCCCTCACTACAGTTTCTCTCTGTTTCAGATACAGGTAGACTGTTTCTACATGCTGAGTCCCAGATATGCAGCTGAAGATTTCAGCTGACTGGGAAATGACAGCAAAATCTTTATGAAGGTCCAGCGCTGGCCATGCAACGCCCACCCCATCACCACCACCACCACAATCTTCACCAGCAGGAACACTTGCACGCAGCCACCACAGGGTAGGGGACTTGCCTCCAGGCACATTGCTGAAGGGAATTTCCAGTGCTCAGAGGCTGGTCCCTTCTGGTCCAGCAATGCCACGCTAGAAGCCTGATGTGGGTCACCTGGGCAGGCCGGCATGTCATACCCGGAGGCCAAGAGCAGCTGGGACGGCTAAGATCACAGTTGGTATGACGCACCCAGCGTGGCCAGAAGATGGGTCCCAGGTCCACCCAGGAAGAGGTCAGATGGCAGGTTGCTCTGTCCACTAGCCACTGATGCAGGCGGTGGGTCAGGGCCTGGCTCAGGTTGTGAGGAAGCCCATCCTCTGAAGACAGCAGCTGAGGAAGATCTAATCCTTCAGCCTCCAGCAGGAGTTTCTTCCTAAATCGGGCACTGCGTTCAGACAGGTCCCAATTCAGGGTGCCCAGTTCTTCTAGGGTTGTGTTCCGGCCTTGGGGGTCCTCAAGCGACATCCAGAAGGGGTCATAAGAGGAGCCTAGCAGTTTCATCAGGCGGGGAGCACGCAGACGCTTGGGTTTGGGTAGGTAGTGGTGGTAGTCATCAGGGGAAAGGGACAGGCTGTAAGGCCTCGCTTGAGTACCTGGCTTACTCCGGATGAAGTGGATGTCAGGATTGGATTGGGCCATCTCGCCGATCTTCTCACGAGGCAGAGGAGCTTCACTTAGGGAAAACTCTCCTTCCTGAGCGAGGGAAAAAACTCCAGGCTGATGATCTCTCTGATTCCAGGGCCCCAGAAACAGCACACAGATGAACCATGCTCTGGTATTCATGACTGCTACAGCCCCTTAAGACGTCTGTGCCTCTGAACTGCACTAAGCTGACCCTGTAGTCTGCTTCTCTCCACCCCTTTCATTATCAGCAATCCCTTTAACCGAGAGTTTCCAAACTCCCCTTTTCCCTACTTACCAGCTTTGATGTCAGACAGCGCTGTGACTCCCAGTGACAGAAACAAGATTATACAGAGGGGAAAGCTCCATCTTTTTTGCCATGGATATTTCTGGTGACCATATGTAATACCAACTGCAATAGCAACCTCCAGAGGGGTAGCCACATCCGAAAAACAACAGAGCTCTATGGCATCTTAAAAGTTAACACCTTTATCATAGGATGAGTTTTCAAGAACTTGAGCCCACCTCATAAAACTTCCTATTTATAATTATTATCTTTTTAGATTGTGAGCCCTTTTGGGACAGGGAACAATGTTCTCATTCTTCTTGCTATGCAAACCACTTTGAGAACTTGGTGTCGAAAACTAGTATATTAGTAACAGTGACTGACATACTGAGCAATGGTATGTCAGCCCACTGTTGTGTGCGTGCAAATTGTGCAAATGCAAAAATGACACAACATTACACATGTGTAAGCCCATTGGGAATGATGGGTTTACTCTTGCATAACATCACTTGCACAATTTTTATATTTGCACAATATGCAAATATATTATTGGACCGATGTACCCTGGTGTGGGGGACCAGCCAATGTAATTTATTTTTCTGTGCAAAACTGCTTTGAGTACTTGTTTGTTGAAAAGCTGTTTATAAATATGAGGAATTATCTTTGCTCTGCAATATGGAGGATCAGGAACCTAGGAAGCTGCCTTATACCGAGTCAGACCATCTAGCTCAGTATTGTCTACTCTACACAGACTGGCAGTGGCTTCTCCAAGATTATAGGCAGGAATCTCTCTCATTCCTATCTTGGAGATGCCAGGGAGGGAACTTGGAACAAGCATGCGGATGCTCTTCTCAGAGCAGCCCCATCCCTTGAGGGGGATATCTTACAGTGCTCACACATGTCCCCCATTCAAATGCAAACCAGAGTAGACCCTGCTTGGCAAAGGGGGCAATTAATGCTTACTACCACCTAATGCGGCAGCAGGGCTCTGTGGTCACCAGGAGTTGACACCGACTCAACGGCACACTTTACCTTTACCATAACACCAGTATCAGCTGTACAAAAAGCAAAGACAAAAACAGCTTCATCAAAGGATAATTTATTCCCAACAATTTTCAATCAGAATCCTTCTCAAGGGAACTCCTTACTAGACAGCTTGGAAAAGATGCTTCCCCCTAAACAGACTGCTTAGTTGGGGATGGAAGCATCTTTTCCAAACCATCTAGTAAGGAATCCCCTTGAGAAAGGTTCCTTTCAAATTGCATTGGGAATAAATGATCCTTTTTATGCAGCTGTTTTTGTCTTTCAAATTATCCTTGCCACCGCCCCCCTCCACCCCGCAGTTTGCGGCTTAAAGCAATCTTCATCAAGATTAACACCCAGTTGTCAAGCAGATTCAATTGCACCGATCCAATTCAGAATTTAGGGCTGAATTTAACATATCCACATAACTCGTTCAAGACTCAGCATTGCACTTTTTGAGAAGAGCAACAATTCATGAGAGCAACAGAACCTCATTAGGGGTTATGGTAGTTTTCCCAGCCTGCACTGGCATTGTCCAGCAAGGAAATGCTTCTGGGTTTCAGTGTGACAATGAAAAGGAAATGTTTTTTCCAAGGCATTGGTTACTTCTAATCTGAAACACACTTTGAACAATGAGAAATAGACAGGAACTCTTCAGTGCACACTGACAAGGCCACATACTTATGGATGCACCTGTTTCCATGGCAACAAAATACTTAGGTTCCACAAGAGCCTGTGGGTCCTTTTGTGACTTTCTACTGCATCAGTGTTTAACTCTGTGTGTAACCAAAAGAGATATAGTTCATAAATGACAGGAATGTCAGTGCCTTGTGGGGCTGGAGCAACCACAGACCTCGGGCTCAGAGGTACCGCAAAGTGAGTCAGGTAGACGATGCTCAACTGATTACCATGGTGATATTTCAGATACCTTCCTGTAGCTCTGAGTTACTCAAGAATCTCACTCCAAGCAGCTCCCTTTTCCTTCTGGCCCACCCCGCCTTGGCAAACTAAAACAGCACCAAGACTGGCAATACTTGTGTGTCTTCAGGGACTGGCACAGCCTGGTATTCATCCAACAGACATGGACGATCCTTAGTTGCCCAGGCAACAGCAGCATAAAGGCTATTTCACACATTTAGCAAAACAAATTTGGGTTTGTCACCAAATTGACACTCAACAAGGAGCTGCAGCCAATCACAGCTTCTTTATAAGCATCGTAAGTGGGGCGAGGGGGAAAGAGACCCTTCAGACAAGTAGCTCCTGCCACCCCATCCCCACTGCTGTCGCTAATTCATAACTGGAAATTAAAATATGGCTGCAATCCCAGGCATGCTTATGATAATTTGAAAATTATCAAATCTCATAGGACTTACTTCAGAGAAAATGGTCTACATGAGGAGGAAAATTGCACACTCGAGTCCCAATGAAATTAAAGAACAAGTTAGGCATTGCCCAAGTGAGTAATTTCCCTCATGTCAGCCACGATGTTTCGGACGGGAACACAAATGCAGAATATTCCGTTACTTTTAGAAATATAATTTGTAGTCACAGCTCAGCCCTTCCCCGAGACGTGCCTTTTGCCCTTTGTGTGCCCCACCCCCATATTTTTTTCCTGGTGCTTTCAAATACAAACAATTCAGTACTGCAAATATTTATTTGTGGCATTCATAAATTAAGGTGTATGCTCTCAGTTGTGGTTGCTGCCTTCCTTTTATAAGTTTTATAGTGTGTATAGTTATTTGATTGTTTTAAATTTGTTTGTAAGCTATCTTGGGTTCCCAAAAGTAGGTCAGGAAACTGTCCCTCCATGTTTAAGTCCAATATTTTGTTTTTATTGAAGTTTTATTACTGCTTTTATCTTTTTATTAACCGATGGGGTTTCTGGAGGAAGGGCGGTATATACATGTAAATAATAAAATAAACAAACACTCTAAGCACTACACCATGCTGCCTACTGGGTCCAATTGCATATACAAAGGTCCAATTGCATATTACTTGTAATTTCAAATAGCAGGATATAAGATTGCTATTATTAAAAATATTTATACACCGCATTTTTAAAAAGAGTTCTCAAAACAGTTTACATTCCAAAAGATATGAGATGTTTCCTTTCCCCAAAGGGCTCGCCATCTAAAAAGAAACACAAGGGAAACACCAGCAACAGCCACTGGAGGGACCCTTCGCTGGGCTGAATAGGGACAGTTGCTCTCCTGCTAAATTCAGAGTGCCCCTGTTTTAAAAGGTGCCTTTCTGCCCGGTTAGCAAGGGCTTTGATAGTGGACAACACCTTTTTAGATAGTGGCTGCATTCAGATTTAACGACTAACCGCCGCTAAAATCTGGCTGAGATTGTAACTCTGTTACACCCAAATGCAAGAAACGGAGGTTATGGCTCGAAAGCGAACACCAGTTTGGCTTGCCAGGCTCCAATTGGAACCTTCAGTTATCTCTATGATTTACCGGTGATAAAACTGGTCGGACAAAGTGTTATGTCCAACCACTGACACAGCTATAACTGCGATTTCATGCTGATTTAAAAACTCAAAGGAGGCAGGGCAGAGATGCCGAGGATGTGTATGCGCTGCTCCATACTTTGAACGGTTCTCACTGGCCGCCTCTTGGAAAACCAGCCATGCCCCTCCTGTCAGCTATGGGGCTATGGAGTTGCCAGGCTACGGGGATGCTGCCATGTCCCATCCCGGACTGGCCAGCCTGTCAAGCTGCATAGTCTCTCATAGGCAGCCCCAATTCCCACGCTGTCCCTTACTCCATCCACCTGGCAAGTGGTAGGGCGAGGGTACGGGATGACAGGATGGGCATCAAGTGCTTTGCTTCCTGAGAAGGGAGCAAGAGTCATGTATGCTCACATGCAGAAACACTCCAAGTGGCAACATGAGCCGAGAACCCCATCACAGTGCCAAGAGGGGATCAAATGCCTTAGGGTGGGGGGACGGATCCCCGGGTTCAGTCAGGAGCCAGTGTGCTGTAGTGGTTAGAGTGCTGGATTAGGACCGGGGAGACCTGAGTTCAAATCCCCATTCAGCCATGAGACTTGCTGGGTGACTCTGGGCCAGTCACTTCTCTCTCAGCCTAACCTACTTCACAGGGTTGTTGTGAGGAGAAACTTAAGAATGTCATACACTGCTCGGGGCTCCTTGGAGGAAGAGCGGGATATAGAATGTAACAAATAACATAACAGCTAGAGCAGCAATGTTCTACTTTTTGCACATGTAGGTTGGGAAAGGCCATGGGGACACCCAGACAACTCATGAGAAGGAACATTGCAAGTGTGTGGAGGGGAGAGAAATGCTCAGACAAAACATAACTGATTCAAGAGAGCAATCCATCCACTTTTCTCAACACCTCCCACACGAGAGTGTCAGGCCTTGGGGCTCTGAATAGAGCCAGGTTGCTGTGTGCAGGCAAGCAGTGGAGAGGGCTGCCCCAGCAGGGGCGTAGCTAGGGGAGAGGGGGCCTGTGTTCATCTCTCTCTCAGGCGGCCCCCCCAGAGTGAGGGAGACAATGAAGAAAATAGGGAGGGATAGAGCTGGAGGGCCCTCAGGAGCTGGGGGCCCGTGTTCTTTGAACCCTTTCGTTCAATTATAGCTACGCCCCTGCCCCAGAGACTCTTTCCTTGTCTTGGGGACTACGGGCAAGCGGCTGTGAAGCCATGCCCCCTGCCAGCCTGCTCGCCCTTGTTTACATGTGTACCCCTGCCAACATCCTGGAACGCTCTTGACCCCACTGCTGTGGGGCTGGGGAAGAAGAGGGAAGTGCCCTCTCCTGCGAGTCCCCACACCTGCTTATCTGCATAAAATCCCAACAGACTGGCCCGTTCATGAGAGTGTGAGCCCACTGGGCAGCAAGCTGCTTGCAGCGGGTTTGGGATGGATCTGCCGGGACTGCTCTGCCGAGGTCTCCCCTCACAACATCTTCTCTGGTCATGGCAGGACAGACCCCACCCCAGCATCCTTTGATCTCCCCTATCTGCATATCCCATGTTAGCAAATGTGGATTTCCCCCTCCCCTCCCGCACTGAAAGCGGAATTCTACTCCCTACCAGGCCCCCAAACCTGCCCAAGAATTTGGGTTTGCCTGGTGCTTTTAGGGTACAGGGTGACTTGGGGGCGGTGCTATGGCTGGCAGAAGAAGTGCTGGCATTGCAGGGCATTTAAAAGGCTTTCAATCCTTTTCTCTGCCGAGGGTGGGCGGAGCACTCTGAAAATCATTCTCGGCACTCCCCTAACAGATCGTGGCCAATCGCGGCTGAGCAGCTGGCATGGTGAGGCTTTGCCCACAGACTGGCCACGGAGCTTCCTGGGCTTCCCTCGCTTGCAAGTGGAGTTGGGCTGGCTGCAGTCTGGAGAATGTTTGCGGCGTGAATCGGAGTTAAGAATTGGAATCCCAGCCAGGTTTCACTGCGTTTAGCCGTAACGTCTGAATGCAGCATCAGAATCAGTTTCATCAGAATTATCCACTAGAATACCTTCCTTTTGTAAGTTGTTGAGCATCACGTTTGAAAGCTGTATGGACACAACACTAGAATCTGCCTGGAGAGCCAGGTGAAAATTCTGCCATAAACTCACTGCCTGATTTCAGGGTCAATCAGAGGGGGTGGAGGTGTGTGTGTGTGGGGGAGATCAATTTTTCTTGGGCCACATGCTCAAAGGGGGGCTCAAATTTAGACAATAAATATTCTCTCTCTCTCTTTTTCTCATTGTCATTTTTTAAATTATGACGAGGGGCCTCGAAAGCTGGAAGTGGTCCAAGCCTCTCTGGACCTCTAAGAGGTCCTGCCTGATTTCAGTCAGTCCACCTTATGGCGCAACAGGGAAATGACTTGACTAGCAAGCCAGAGGTTGCCGGTTCGAATCCCTGCTGGTATGTTTCCCAGGATATGGGAAACGCCAATATCGGGCAGCAGTGATATAGGAAGAGGCTGAAAGGCATCATCTCATACTGCACAGGAGGAGGCAATAGTAAACCCCTCCTGTATTCTACCAAAGACAACCACAGGGCTCTGTGATCACCAGGAGTCGACACCCACTCAACGGCACACTTTACCTTTACTGTTCCTTGCTTTCAGCTCCCCTGCTTTAAAATGGGACTGAGAACTGCCGTGAGAACAAAAAAGGTAAGAAGACAATGCTGTTACCAGACCCATTCCAAACACTGGAGACAATGCAGGCTATACTTCTGAGTGATTGAGTGCTTCATGTGCAGAAAGGTGTTATTGACAAGAGCTATCTGGAAGCCACAAGCCTAATCTCAGGTCAGGTGCTTGGGAACTAGTTGTCTCTGCAGTGATTGTGCTGAAAGGTACTTTGTTCATGAAAAGTACGCTCCAGCATGGCTGCAAATGAGCCCCCAACTTCAACACACACATACACAAAGGAGCTTGTGATAGGAGGGTCTTCCTGGGCATAAGGCATGATCCCGCCAAAATTTAGTGCTTTGGAGCCCTAATGATTTCTAGGAGTACGTTCATGCACTTAAATCCCTCCCCCCCTTTTTTTTGCAGTTAATGGAACTTCAAAGTGGTTAGTGGACATGTTAAATTGTGCTATACTAAGTTGGACCATTGGTTCTTTTAGCTCAGTACTGTCTGCACGGACTAGCAACAGTTTTCCAGGATTTCAGAGAGGCGGTCTTTCCCAGCCCTACTGGGAGATGCCAGGGATTGAACCCTGGATCTTTTGCATGCCAAGCAAAACCACTGTTTTAACATATGCAACTTAGGAACATAGGAACATAGGAAACTGCCATATACTGAGTCAGACCATTGGTCTATCTAGCTCAGTAT
Organism: Hemicordylus capensis; assembly: GCF_027244095.1. NCBI lineage: Eukaryota > Metazoa > Chordata > Lepidosauria > Squamata > Cordylidae > Hemicordylus > Hemicordylus capensis. The sequence continues at coordinate 218,144,839 of NC_069661.1, read as the reverse complement.
TGTCTTCACAGACTGGCAGCGGCTTCTCCAAGGTTGCAGGCACTTAACCCTGCTAACTTGGCAAAGAGGCACCTTTTGATGTGGTGATTCTCTTTGTTTAGCAGGGGGAGAATAACTGGCCCTATCCACACCCAGCACAGTACTTCTGCTGACTGTTGCTGGTGTCTATCTTATGTTTCTTTTTCGATTGTGAGCCCTTTGTGGACAGGGATCCATTTTGTTTATCTTATTTATTTGTTATTTCTTTGTGTGAACCACCCTGAGCCATTTTTGGAAGGGCGGTATAGAAATCGAATAAATAAACAAATAAATGAAATGAAATAAATAAACTGCCTTAAACCAAGCCTTAAACTTTGGTTAATTTAGCCAGAGGTGCACCTAGATAATTTTGGGGCCTGGACCTAAAGGCCTTTGGAGGGCCCCCCAGTACAAGTGAAGCATCATTTTTTAACACGTAGGTTCTTGAGGGCACAATTCACACCACCCAGGACAGACTAAAGATGATTTGGGGGGCCCCAGGGTGTGTGGAGGCCCTGGACTTTGGCCCTAATGTCCAGGGGTAAGAGTGCCTCTAGCTCAGGCCTGCTCAACTTTGGCCCCCCAGCTGTTTTTGGACTACAACTCCCATAATCCCCAGCCAGGGATTATGGACGTTGTAGGCCAACATCTGCAGGAGGGCCAGAGCTGAGCAGCCCTGCTCTAGCTCAATATTGTCTACACTGACTAGCAGCAGACAGGAGTTTCTTCCAGCCCTCCCATAGATGACTCATGTCCATAGGATTACAACACAGCAAGTGTATAGGTATTAGTCATGAATAGTAGAGGACCCTAACATCTTTCCACAAGGTAATCCCCATGTTGTGCAGAAAATGCAGTGTTGTATCCCTGGAAAATGTTATTCTTTCTAGCAGGTAGATTGATTGCTCTGCTACTTGGCCTATAGAATATGGCTGTGTGTATGTAATACCCCCTTTGGGGCAATATCTGTAACTTCCTGAGTGATGAGTGGCAACATGCTCCCCTTCCCTGGCCTGTGCCATTTTATGATATTTTATGATATTTATTCTTCTTTAGAGGTTGAGTACAATCTAGATCCATATTAGATGAACAATCCCCAAGCCCAGGAGCACTCATTCTGCTCTTTAAAAGAACAGCAGCAAAATGCCCTCAACTCCTGCCTGTGGCTTCCAGCGGCATCTGGTGGGCCACTGTGTGAAACAGGATGCTGTTAAACCTGTAATTTCAGATAATGTGGCAAAGTTCTGTTTTGTGGCGTCGAAGCTCCGTAAAGACTGTATTAGTAATTTGAATAGTTTGTGATTTTGTAAACTTTGAATTTTCTTATTAATGCTATTAATTGTTATTAATTGTTAATCTGGTCTGTGACCGCAATAAACTTACTATTACTACTACTACTACTACTACTACTACAGGATGCTGGACTAGATGGGCCTTGGGCCTGATCCAGCAGGGCTGTTCTTATGTTCTTAAAATGTCAAGCTTCAGTAAGACAATCTCCTCCTCTGCAGCAACACCTCTGACTACTTCCTGAGTGTGTTTTCTCCCTTTCCCTTTTATGTTTTTGTTATTTCCTTTGAGGATTATGTTCCCCCTTTCAGTGATGGAGCATGCATATCCTATGATTCTTTTCTTTAACTCTCTCCCCCGCAGCAGGACTACCCTGTGTGGACAGAATATTGCATCGCTACATCATTGTGGCACTAAGGGGAAAGCCTCTCATTTTGTTTTGTTTTAAATTGCCTGGATAATCCCTATAGGGCACGTTAGCAGATTCTGAAACAGGCTCGAGCATCTAGTTCCAGTGCATTCCAGCAGACATGAATAAATGGAATGAGAGATGTATACATACAGCTGCCAGGGAAATACTGGTGTGGGAAAGCACTTTAGAAGCCTGGGTGTGCAGATGCAGAATCCAGCTTTCGGCATGCATCAGGAAGTCCTAAGAAACTTAGACATCTCTAGTGTGTGCAGGAAGCCTAGTCCTCTGCATACAAAGGGAACACAACCTCTTCGTCATGGATGAGGTGAGGGGAACTTTACATGCTGCTTCTTCCCCATGGCCTCTATGCATCAAGTCAGCAGTGTGAATACATTCTCCTGTTGTAGCTGTGGATGTAATCTTGCTCTTTAAACCTTCTTGTCAAATAGGCTCCGCTTTAATAGGTGGGGGCCAACCAATCAGATACCTATATTCCATTCTACATTTCCACTTATCCATGAAGAAAAGAAACAGTAGTATCTGGAATAGATAGATAGATACTCTACTGGAGAAGGTGATCTGGCCATAGGAGGGTTAACACCCAACCAAACCTCAAGTGAAAAAAGAGGATCAATGGGCTTGGTACAGCAAAAGCGCAGAGATCTAGAGGGAGAGACATCAAAGGAGGGGAGAGAGAAGGAAAGAAGCAGATGCAGCATGGGAGGGGAACGATGCACTGCAAAGTAGCTACAGGAGCAAGAGAGGCAGAGGCACAGGAGAGACTTACTGTGCATCTCAACTTGTGGAGTTCATCCTCAGTTTCTCTCCCTTTGGCGGTGGAGGGAAGTGAAGCAAGAGTTCCTTCAGACTGCTGCTGCTGTTGCTGCTGCATGGCAAAGACCTAAAGGAGGCCAAGAGCCCCCACACCCTTTTACTAACAAGTGAGTATTGCTTGGAGGAGAAAGGAATAAAATTGGAAAACAAAGAGGGCTGTTTTCAGTAGCTTGGCAAGAGAGAAAAAGGAATCGCTTTTAGAGTTGCCACAATTAGTAGGGCCCCTGTCTCCTTTTAATGATGGCACAGAAGGAAGAATTTTAACAGGTGTAGCTTCTCTTGTCAGAGTGCTGCATTCGTGTGTGTGTGTGTGTGTGTGTGTGTGCTGGGGGGAGAAACCCAGCTCAGTTTGAAGCAGAAAGAGCTATGTAAGGAGAGAGATAATCTCCCAATTATCTGAATCCAAGACTATGTTTTTTCCAAGTAATTTGATGTTGGAAATTTGTGTGCTTGTGTGTCAGATTCAGAGCTCTTCCTTTTGGGTATATATAGGTACAACCTGTATTTTTAAGGGGGTCATCTTAAATTCAGAGTCATCTGTTTGGGTAAATAGGGTACCTTCCACTGTGGGGCAGATGGGACTCTGAGGGAGAGAATACATTCCCCTCTTAGATCTGAAAGGGGCAGAAAGGGCTTGGGTAAGGCTCAGAGCCAGGACCTATTTTAGTATGAGACAGCCAGACTAGAGGGGGAGAGAAGCATAAAATTATGCATTCTGCTGGAGGTGAGTAAAAAGTCAGAGCCTGAGCAACTTCCAAAGGTAAATGTCTTGCAAGATCTTCCTGTTTGGGCAAGAGTTTAGTGGCTAGGGAATGGTAAGTGTTTAGTTTAAATTTTGTAAGCTCTGTTATGTGATCCTATTTTATGATTCTCTTCCATGTTACTGATTGTGTTTATTGTGTTTGCAAATAGAATATAACATATATTTAATAATATAGTCAAGAATACTAGATTTGTGGGGTTGAGGCAGAAACATGCAGTGGAGAAAGCATTCAAGAGGATTCTGGGAAGGAGGGGGAAAGGCCCAGACTAAAAAGACCAGCATTCTTTCCTCTGTTGTGTTGATTTCTCCTTGCTCCACATTACTCTAATTTTGTAGATAGTACTTTTAATTGCTTATACTTTATTTTGGCACATGCTACAAGTGCAAAATCTATATAGACTGTTGATCATAGACCCTCCAATCCTTAATAATTTTTTTCGCTCCCACAAAGTCTAAAAATGACAACTAAATATTTATTTCCCCCCTCTCACAAATTCTGGAAATGGCAGCTTAATATTTATTTATTTACTTTTAAATCCTGCTCTTCTTCCAAAAAGTCCAGAGAGGTGTGAGGATAAACATAATCATGACCAACAACCCTGTGAGGTAGGTTAGGTTGTGAGGTAAGGCCCAGAGTCACTCAGTGAGTTTTGTGACTGAGTGGGGTCTTTCCCACCCTAGTTGAACTGGACAGCAGACTGTATGTGATTTTTATCAGCTACCGTGACTTACAAAACTCCACATCTCCAAGCTCCTGATAATGGCTAACACCCTCACTAAATTACTCCCAAGTAGTTCTATTGAAATTAACTAGTCCTTTAGAGTAATGCCTGAGTAGTGTCTGTCTATCTATCTATCTGTCTGTCTGTCTGTCTATCTGCCTGACATATGCATGCCTAGGAAGTGCACATACTAATACTATTCAATTAGTCTGGATGTCAGTCCACTGTTTGTGTTTCACCGGAGAAGATTGCCACCTTCAATCCAGCTAGGGACCGTGCACACGGCTGCCACACTGCTTGCTGTTATAGCTCTTTGTTCAGAGCAAACATTTCAGCTGTTTGTTTTTACTCATTTGCCAGAAGCAGGAGGCCATTTACCAGAAGCCTAAATGTGGGTTGATCAGTAATGTGCAAAATTTCAGGTTCTGCCTGTGAATCAGATAATTCATTTAACATGCATGAGAAAATCCATAAGCAGAAACCAAACGGCAGTTCCCACCACCGAGGTAGATTCGGACTGGTAGCAGACCTTAGTGAATACCAGCAGGACTGGACAGCAAAGTGGTTGTTGCTGGTGTCTCCATTGTGTTTCTTTAGATTGTGAGCCCCCCTGGAGACGGAGAATGATCTGATTCCCTTTTCTATAAAAACTGCTTTGAAAATGTGTATAATTATTCTCAATAATAATGGGCACGTATCCCACATTTGACTCTAGTAAATGGAATTCTGTGAGGCTGAATTCAATCACTTATCTCTCAGTCTAACCTATCTCACAGGGTTGTTGTGAGGAGAAACAAACCCATGTACATTGCTCTGGGCCCCTCAGAGGGAGAGCCGAATACAAATGTAAAAATAAATATGTGGAAGTAAATAAATAAATAAGGGCCATTGTGGAAACCCCTGCTCTAAGGTATCCTAGTCCTGTATGGGTTTAACGGGAAAGACCCATCCTTTGTTCCCGGAATTAACTGGGAGTGAGAGTGAAATGGTCTTAGGAACTGCCAGCTCTGTTGTTGGCCCTGCTCCTATACCTTCAACAGCTGCCTGGTATACAAACATCATGCAGGTGAATCTTTCCCTGTCGCTTTATCTCTATGCCAGCAAAACCCCTCACCTGCTCTCTTTCTGCTTGCCAGACCGCTGTTAAAGGTACATGAACAAATCCAAGTGAAAACAAAAACTGCTGGCAACTCTAAGAGAGCTTCCAGTTGGCGGGAACTACAGCTGCCACCTTTTATTCCTGGCAGAGCTCCTGTGCTTTTAACATCTATGTGACAGGCAGGAAGTAACCAGCTGCTGCTTACTCAGCCCATGGTTAGAGTCGAAGAGCACGGCACTTGTTGAATTAATTTGGCATGCAGCTGTTAAAAGTGCAGCAGCCGTCAGGAAAAAATACAGCAATTTTCACAGAGACCTTTACGCTCGGTCTTGTAACTGAGTACTCAATGAAACAATTAATGAATTCCAGGACGGCCTTCTCTTTCCCTCAACATCCCCTGTAAATATGTTATTCCTTCTTCCCACCCTCCTCCCAGAGGTCTTGGTCAAGTTCTGTCAGAGAGAGAGGTTTAACAGCTTTGGGGATGTAATGAAGTAAAGAGGCTCGAGTGGTGCCTGGCAGAGGCTCCCTCCAAGAGGGACTGAAGCCAGAATCAAGGAGCCTGTGGCTGCTAAAGAGAAAAGGTTCTTGAACCCAGACACCCAGGGTGACCTGGGGCCAATCCAATCTGGTTCTAATGCCAATGTAATCTGAGCCAATTACATCACAGAAGAGGGAGCTTTCCATCTCCTGACGCCACTATGAAATAAAGTTTGTTTAATGTGGATGATTAGCAGAAGTTGTTGGCCTTAGAAAAAAGGCCCCATCAGATGCCCCGTTCAAGCCCATTTAATAGGCCACTAGGCACCATGGCCTTGTGCTGTGCTCTGGGGACAGCAGAAGGGATGGGGTAAGATTTCAAATCCCAGACCAGCCATCTACATTTGTGGGTAGAGTTGCCACCTTTCCCTCTACCTCTGCTCCCATGCTTTTAATGACAGCTTGCCCCAAAGAAACTTAGCTGCTGAAATCTTTCCCATTACTTGTGTTCAGTCCTTCCAGACTGCCCCCCCCCCGCCAAAGAAAGCATGACCTGAAGAGTTTCCTACAAGTTGGAAACGAGAGAACTTCATTTGCTAAATATCTCTGTGTTGGGCTCCTATTAAAGGAACAGAAGCAGCAGAACCAGTGAAAACCAAAGTGACAACCCTATTTGTGGGGGGTTTGGTGTATAGAGTTCAGTCTAGCTCCTTCACCAAGGTCTCTATAGAATCTCTAAATATTTGACTGATGAGTGTCAACAGGTGTGTGGATAAAGGTGATCCAGTTGACACTGTATACCTGGACTATCAAAAAGCTTTCAACAGAGTTCCTCATCAAAGACTCTTGAGAAAACTTAGTAGTCATGGGATAAGGGACAGATTCATGTGCGGATTGGTAACCAATTGAAGGACAGAAAACAGAGGATAGGAATAAATGGTCAGTTCTCTAAATGGAGGGAAGTAAGAAGTGGGGTCCCCTATGGATCAGTACTGTGATCAATGCTTTTTAACTTGTTCATAAATGATCTAGAAGTTGGGATAAGCAACTAGGTGGCCAGATTTGCAGATGACACCAAACTATTTAGGGTAGAGATTGAGAGGAGCTCCAAAAGGATCTCTCCAAACTGAGGGAGTGGGCAAAAAGATGGCAAATGCGGTTCAATGTTAACAAGTGTCAAGCGATGAGTATTGGGGCCAAAAAACAACAACCTCACACATGTTGATGGGGTCTGAGCTGTCAATGACTGACCAGGAGAGGGATCTTGGGTTGTGGTGGACAGCTCGTTGCAAGTGTCAACTCAGTGTGCGGCAGCTGTGAAAAAGTCCATGCTTGGAATCATTAGGAAGGGTTTTTAAAATAAAACTGCTAGTATTATAATGCCCTTATACAAAATGATGGTGCACACATTTGGAGTACTGCATGTAGTTCTGGTCACCATATCTTAAGAAGGACATTACAGAGCTGGAAAAGGTGCAGAAAAGGACAACCAAGATGATCAGGGGCCTAGAGGACCTTCCTTACAAGGCAAGGCTACAACACCTAGGACTTTGGAGTTTAGAAAAAAGACAACTGTGGGGAGACGTGATAGTGGTCTATAATATTGTGTATGGAGAATGTTGATAGAGAGCCCTCTTGCATAATACTAGAACCAGGGGTCCATGAAACTTGACTGCCAAGAATTTCGGACTGACAAAAGGAAGTACTTTTTCACAAACGTATAATCAACCTCTGGAATTCTCTGCCACAAGATGTGGTGACAGCCAACAGCCTAGATAGCTTTAAGAGGGGTTTAGATAAATTCATGGAGGGCAGGTCTATCAATGGCTACTAGTCTGTGTGCTATAAGCCACCTCCAGCCTCAGAGGCAAGATTCCTCTAAATAGCAGTTGCAGGGGAGTAGCAGAAGGAGAGAGGGCATGCCCTCAGCTCTTGCCTGTGGGCTTCCCAGAGGCATCTGGTGGGCCACTGTGTGAAGCAGGATGCTGGACTAGATGGGCCTTGGGCCTGATCCAGCAGGGCTTTTCTTATGTTTTTGTTAGATTATTAGTTTTTCGTTGCATCTTTGCAAAGTATATATGTAAAAATAAAGCTTTGTTTCTAATTTTATTATCCTTTTTGTTAGAATCATATTTTTTTTGGTAGTGCTATGGAGCCTTTAAGCTTGACATAGCTTAGGGCCTCGGAATGTCCCTGCATAAGTCTGTCACTGTATACAGCATACAAACAGCAAATGGATTGCAGAGGCTCTCTCAAATGCATTGCAAATGCATTTGCAGCAAATGGATTGCAGAGGCTCACTCTTTCTCCTCACTTTCTTTTGTTGTCAAAAATTGACCACTTGAATTGATTGAAAATTGATTTAAAATTCAGTGACAAAGTCTTGAAATCTTTTAGGTGCTCTCCTGTCACACACATTTCTCCTGATTCTTGGGGTGTCTGGCACAGAAGCGGTTAGTGATTTGTTTTCTGGTACAGTGGATTGTCCATCACTTTCATCAGCCTCATCCATGAGGTCAAAACTGGAGGCAAGATCAAATTCCTCTCCAGTTTCTCTTTTGAGATCAGACTCCCTTCCCTCTTTTCACATAATGCATGCTGAAAGTCTCGAACTGTTCCATTTCTTACCATCATCCGATATGACAGAATCTGCTTGGATTTCAATTATTTGTTTTGGTGCAGAATATTGGGAAGATCTCTTTCTCACTGTATGTTGTATGGGTATTGCATTTGTCTTCATCTGAATTTTATGTTTGAAATGTATAGCAGTGCCAGGAGTATCAGCAAAAATGTCTGAGAAATCAGCAATCGTATCAGAATACGGATGCTCCATTATCTGTAATACAGGTTCTGTGCTATTTAGGTCTAACACTATCTGTAGATCTTTCTGATGTTTCCAGCCCAATATTGAGACTCAGTAAAGTTGGCAAACTCACAGGTTACATTTAAGGTACACAATGCTCTATGACATATTGATCAATAGATTCACCAGGAGCTTTCCCACTGCGAGTACGAAGTTGCCCCCGAAAACTGACACAAAAATTGGATTTTTAAACCCCAGATATAAATCGGGCTATATTCTAAAACACAATGAAAAATGTGGGTGAACACAATGTGGGTGAACTGTTCCCCAGTAGCTTGCAGGGACTTTGGGGTAAATCTGGCTGATATGTGAACGCACACCTCCATTCCGGAGGAGATGCAAACCAGTTGCTTTTCTCTCAGCCTAACCTACCTCACAGGGTCGTTGTGAGGAAAAACATAATCAAGTATATTGCTCTGGGAGCCAGGGGCAGAGGGAGGCCACCGCGGCCCCCTTAGCCCCGCCCCCTGCATCTGATGCCAGACGCAGGGAGCGTTTAACCCCCACCCCCCACGTCTGACGTCAGATGCGCGGCGTGGTTTAGCTCCCAAACAGGGCCGCGTGGCCCCATTTCAGAGTTAAACTGGCCTGTGCTGCATTCGCAGCATGGCTGGAGCAACTCTCGCTGCCCTTTAAAGGCAGGGAGAGCCGTTCCAGCTGTGCTGCAAATTATTATTTTATTATTTATTATTATTTTTTACAGTTATATCCCGCTCTTCCTCCATGGAGCTCAGAGCGGTGCACTACATACTTAAGTTTCTCTTTCACAACAACCCTGTGAAGTAGGTTAGGCTGAGAGAGAAGTGACTAGCCCAGAGTCACTGGCAGTGCAGACCAGTTTAACTCTGAAATGGGGCCGCGCAGCCCTGTTTGGGAGCTAAACCACGCCCTCACATCTGACGTCAGACGTGGGGGGTGGGGGTTAAACGCTCCCTGCATCTGGCATCAGATGCAGGGGGCGGGGCTAAGGGGGCCACAGTGGCCTCCCTCTGTCCCTGGCTTCCAGAGCAATATACTTGATTATGTTTTTCCTCACAACGACCCTGCGAGGTAGGTTAGGCTGAGAGAAAAGCGACTTGTCCAGAGTTACCCAGTGAGATTTATGGCTGAATGGGAATTTGAACCTGGGTCTCCCTGGTCCTAGTCCAACATTAAAATCTAACCACTACACGATGCTAACCTAGCAGGGCTGTGGCTGGTGTGCATGAATTCAAATGTGCAAGCACCACACCAGTTTAATCTCTTTCCCTCTATCTTGCAGGCCCTCCCTCTCAGATGGGGAGATGCCAGACAGCTGGAATGCGTCCTCGGACAGCCTAGATGCCCGGGCTGCGGGCATTATCGTGCCAGTGGTCTTTTCTCTCATCTTCCTCCTGGGCACAATAGGGAATGGCCTGGTGCTGGCCGTGCTGCTACGCAACGGGCAGGTGAAATACAACACCACCAACCTCTTCATCCTCAACCTCGCTGTGGCAGACCTGTGCTTCATTGTCTTCTGCGTCCCCTTCCAGGCAACCATCTACACACTGGATGGATGGCTCTTTGGTGCCTTTGCCTGCAAGGCCGTGCACTTCCTCATCTACCTCACCATGTATGCCAGTAGCTTCACCCTGGCTGCTGTCTCTGTGGACAGGTAAATATGAACATCCTTCCTAGGAGACCAACCCTTTGTCACCCAACCCAACCAAGAGACTCGACTTGATGAATGAGGGGGGGTTGCTTCTTCCATAGAAGGGAGAGGAGGAGAAGGACCACTGCTTCTTTGGATATCCAATTCTCCCTGAGTGGGGGAGTGTCTTCTCGTGAGTGACAGGTTGATCATCTCACCTGCCTGGAGACAGGGCCAATAGAAATCGATGCATTTAAGTGCATATATTAAGAACAGCCCTACTAGATCAGGCCCGAGGCCTATCTAGTCTAGAATCCTGTTTCACACAGTGGCCCAAACCAGATGCCTCTGGGGAGCCCATAGGCAACTGTGGGCAACAGAAGAGCTGTAACTTCGCTACAACTGGTATTGAGAGGCATTGTGTCTCTGAGGCTGGAGGTGGCCCACAGCCACCAGACTAGTAGCCCTTAATAGACCTGCCCTCCATGAATTTCTCCAAGCCCCTTTTAAAGCCATCCAAGCTAGTGCAATCACCGCATCCCATGGCAAAGAATTATATAGATTAATTATGTACTGTGTGAAAAGTTTCTCGACCTTCAGTTTCATGGGACAGCCCCTGGTTCTAGTGTTGTGAGAGAGGGAGAAATTTTAGGGAGGGATAATCTAAGCATAGGAAGCTGTCTTCTACTGAATCCTGGGTCCATCCAGCTCAGCATTATCTACCCTGACTGGCAATACCTCTCCAGAGTTGCAGACAGGATATTTTCCAGATTCACCTGGAGATGGCAGGGATTGAACCTGGGACCTTCTGCATGCAAATCAAGTGCTCCTCCACTAAATTATGGCCCCTTCCTCATTCCTAATAGCCCTGTATGAGCACTCTGATTTAAAAAAAAAACCAAAAAGAAAAACCAACAACTGCCAAATGGCACTCTGGGACCTGGTCAACACATACAGTAGAATGAGAGATTGAGCAGTGGTACACCTAGGTAATTTTGGAGCCTGGACCTAAAGGCCTTTGGAGCCCCTGCCCCCCAGCAAGTTAAGCATCATCCCCTAGTCTATACACACACACACCATGACACAGCAACAGAACTCACAAGTATGTAAGAATATAAAACAGGAACATTCATGCAAATATGCATTAGCAGAAACATTTCAACACGCAACTTAACATCTTCCCATCCCACATATTTCTTTCCCCACTCCCCCCTCTGTCTCTAAAGCACCCAGTGCAGGTCACAATTGCACTTTTCCTCACAGCACAGCACAGGCTGTCAGTGCAGCATGGCACCACACCACCCAGGGCAGACTAAAAAAGATTTTGTGGGGTGGGGGCCAGAGGGTGTGGTGATCCTGGCATTGGCCCTGAAGTCCAGGGGTAAGAGCACCTCTGGGAGAGAGTTCTGAGTTTATATCACTTCAGTCTGCAGAGCGGCAATCAGTTTTTTAAATAGTCCCTCCCTTAAAAATGCTCCTGCATGTAAAAACCAAGCACATCAGTCAAAAAGGGTTTAATGGGGCCTGCTGCCTACTTGCGCTAGGTTTCTACGTTCAGAGACTTTCCCATGTACAGGAACATTCAGAAATAGAATATCTGCCTTTCCCAGAGGCGTAACTGGGGAAAACGGCACCCAGGGCAAGCTCTGCCTCTGAAATTGCGCCCCCTGCCCCCCCCCAACATCCTTACCCTATCCTTGCCAGCTCGCGCTGCCGCTACCTGCGCCCTGGCCGGCGGCCCGACAGAGTCGTCGTGTGCCCCCTGGGATGGCTTGTGGGGAGTGAGCACCAAGGTTGTCAGCCCCCCTATCCTTTAGCGATCACGTGGCGGTGGCGGGCGGCGGCAGATCGCCGAGTACAGAGCGACGCCGAGGCCTGCCGTCTGGCCCGGCATCGCTTACCAACTGCGAGGCGCGCAGGCCAGACGGCAGGCCTCGGCGTCGCTCTGTATTCGGCGATCCGCCGCCGCCCGCCACCGCCGCGTGGTCGCTAAAGGATAGGGGGGCCGACGACCTTGGTGCTCACTCCCCACAAGCCATCCCAGGGGGCACACGACGACTCCGTCGGGCCGCCGGCCAGGGCACAGGTAGCAGCGGCGCGAGCTAGCAAGGGCGTGCGGCTGCCACCCTGAAAAAAAAAATGTTTGTGGAGAAGGGGGGGATGGGGGGGTCATGGCACTTTTTGGGCCCCCCCACGTGACCCACCAAGTGGCGCCCAGGGCACGTGCCCTGCCTGCCCCCCCTATAGTTACGCACCTGGCCTTTCCCTCTCTCTATCGCTTTCTGTTATTGAAAAGGGAGTTTTGTTGGTTGGTTCTTAGGGGTCCTTTCTCTCGTGGCCAGTGTAGAATCCAGAGGAAAGAGTTGTGGCACACAAGGACAAAGCAGTGGAATAGAATCAGGAATATTAATAGTTTAATGAAACAGATATTATTTACATTTATTATTTTTGCTGCTAGCTGTTTGCTAGCCCCACCTCTACTCCAGGATTGGACTAAAAATAACTAAAGCACCAGTCAAAAGCTGGCCTGGATCAAGGAATGGACTAACCAAAAACACTACAATATCATTCTACCACCTCAGCATTTGATCACTTTATTCAGCTGCATGTGTAAACCATGCTTCAGCTCTATTCCACAGGCACCCATTGCCTTCTCCCTTTAACCCCATCCTCCTCCCATTTCATAATCTGCAGTAATTGCTTACTGCTTTTTCTTCATGCATTTCCTCCAGTTTGATCTCACTCTTGATCCCCTTCTCCTATTTCTCCGCCCTCTTCCCCTTAGCAACCGTATCCTACTTAGGAGCACTTTGTTTCCTCACTGCAGAGAGGTTAATACCTTTCTGTCAGAACATGCATTCTCTTAGTTAAGGTTGGCTTTTTGGCATTCCTGAGGGCCTGCAGGTTTCTGAGCCCAGTTTGTATCCAGTATTGGAATAAAAATATTGCAAATCCCACACTTAATTTGGTGCAAGTTACTCAAGCATAGGACACTCGCCGGGCCGGTGGCCTGGTGGGGACAGGCTTCAGATGGCACCTCCTCCTGCTGCCACCACTGTGCATGTATGTTCTGGCCACGCCCCCTGCATCTGACATCAGTTGCAGGGGGCGTGGCCAGCACCCAGAAGGGGCTGGCCTTCTCCTGCTATTTCTCCTGGCCTTCTCCTGCTACTTCCCAGCCAGCACTTTGTTGCCAGCTGGGTGCTTGCTTGCTTTTTCTCCCTCACTCCACATGTGCGAGAGGAAGCAAGCAAGCACGCAGTCATAGCTGGGAAGGATCAAGAGAACCACGCCCCTTATGTCAGCATGCTGACACCGCTATAGGTGGTGTGGCCAGTACCTACAAGGGAGGCCATGCAGCCTCTCTCTCTCTCTCTCTCTCTCTCGCTCATTCCCGGCTGCCAAGTGAAAGGCCAGCTGGGTGCTTGCTTTCTCTTCTTTGCTCTGAGTGAAGGAGAAAGGAAGTACCCAGCCGGCCCTTGGTTCACCCGCTGGGAAGGAGAGAGCACTTTGTTCGCCAGCTGAATGTGGGAGGAGGATAAGGGGGTGCCCTGGTTGTGGGATGAAGGTGTGCCGTGGGCTAGGATAATCCTCTTCCCCTTGTCTAATAGTGGCTGTGCCACTGGAAATCTGCATCAATTATTGTGGGCCCCGAAGTGGATTATACTGAAGTTGTCCAGGGTCAGCCCAAGGTATTGTAGCACCTGAGGCGAGGCACCGCCTTGCCCCACATCATTGGTGGGGGGCAGCCCCCTTTCAGAACTGACTCTAGCAAATGATGAGAGTGCAAGAGTCCTGCTTCTTGCAAGGACAAGTGCCCCTTAAAATACTTGCGAGATCAGACTGGTCCCAACGAGCTGATCTAATGGCAGAGACAGGGGGCCTCTCGGCGCCGTTCTCAGGCCCCAGTAATTTGCTGCCTGAGCTGGCCACCTTGTCTCATGAAAGGATCCACTCCTGGAGCTGCCAGTGGCACTTCAAGCCAAGAGCATGAGGGGGCTTCCCATTGGGATTAGTGATTAAGGAGGTGATGCATTGAAGCAACCCCAGGGCAGGGAGAAAGTGATGATGATGTCTGTAAAAACTGACAGTCACAATTTGCATATTAAACCTTCTCCCCCTGCTTCCAGGTATTTGGCTATTCGTTACCCACTGAAATCTCGGGACCTCCGGACCTCTCGCAATGCAGCTCTTGCCATTGTAATGATTTGGACTCTTTCCCTGCTTTTTGCGGGGCCCTATCTCAGCTATTACCAAATAGTCCACTACCAAAGGGTGCCCATTTGCGTCCCTGTTTGGGAGGACCAACGTCGCAAGATCTTGGACATCCTCACCTTTGTATTTGGCTACATCCTCCCAGTTTTTGTTGTTAGCCTAGCTTATGCTAGGACTATTAAATTCTTGTGGACCTCTGTAGATCCCATTGAGAGAATCTCAGAATCCCGCAAAGCCAAGCGCAGAGTCACCAAAATGATCGTCGCAGTAGCTGTCCTCTTCTGCCTATGTTGGCTGCCTCACCACCTGGTGATCTTGTGCTTCTGGTTTGGCTATTTCCCTTTTAACCGTGCCACCTATGCTTGTCGCCTGGCTTCTCATTGCCTGTCATATGCCAATTCTTGCCTCAACCCAATTGTTTATGCGCTCATATCCAAGCACTTCCGTAAGCGATTCAAACAAGTCTTCACCTGTGTCCTCATCCAGAACAAGAATGGAAAGAAGCGAGTTGGCAATAAGGTCCATGTGGCCAACGTTGCCAATGGTTTAGTCAATCATACGGCTGGTTTCTGTGGAGGAAACACTGAAGTAACCCAGCTCCATGAGGAAAACACCAAATGCTACCAGGGCCTGTTGTTGAAAGAAACTGAAAGTGTCCTTCCTGAGCCATGGCCTCATCAGTTACAAGACACTGTCATCTCTGACCAGGGGGGACTGATGGATGAAGAAGCTTCTGGAACAACTGACAACAACCCAATATCTGTGACACCTCATGAGAGGACTGTAAACTAATTCCCCAGGGCAGATGATATAAAATGAGGAGCAACAACACTCAGTTTGACAACCAGATACCTAATCACATCAGACATTTGTTGATGGGAAATAGGCTGGTTCTAGGTAGTTCTCCTCAATGCAGCCAAACTACCCATAATTCCCCAGTGAAAGTGTCAATTTTTGTCAGCTGAGGTTTCATTTCAATAGTTCTAGTTATATTCTGTTCTTGCAGTGAAGGCTACAGAAACCATAAATGGAACTTGCAAAAGGCTAGTACATGCTATTGTAAAAATAAACAGGGTGTGTATGCCCTAATCATAAGGGAAACGGAACTAAATTTCTTACACATTAAGGAGATTTTATTACACAGAAGGAAGCAGCAGCAGTTATGGATTCCACCCCCCACCCCCCATAACTACAGCTACCATCATTTAATATTTATCTAGTGGTCACTATATACTAGGAGCACCTTCACACAACCATCAAAAAGAGAAAAGAAGGCAATATACTCAGGGATTCATGGTTGTGTGTACCCATAGGAATCCCTCCTATCCAAGTTGCTCAACAAAAGAGAGCTCTCCTACCTTTGAGAACTATCAGCCATATACACAATAGAGAGCTGTGACTACAGGGGCAGCCATATGTGAATGTGCCACTCTGCAAAGCACACTTTATGATCCTGTTGCCTGTAGTATCTTCAGCAGGGCTGGGCCTGCCTCCTGTCCCCTCGTGGCCAATTAGAGGAAAGCTGATGATGTAATGAGGGTTGCCAATCTGCTGGCAGCACAATGCATGCAGGCATGGGCGTAGCATCCATTAGACAAGCAAGGACAAATGTCCCTGGGCCCAGAGGGTCAGGGGCCCCCCAAGGGCCCTGCCCAGCAGACTGCCCCGCTGCCCTGCCCCACTACCACTTATCTTGGCCTCTGGGAGGTGGGGGGTGAGCTGAGCGGTGCAGGCCACCCCCACCCCCCGTGGCAGCAGTGGTGGGCTCTGTGGCTGTCGAGCCTCTCCCGATGACCTGCATACCCCTCCGGCTGAACTGTGCGTCTTTGCAGTTTGACTATGGACATCACATGCCCATGACGTCACGGGCATGCGGCGTCCATAGTCGAATTGCTCAGGCACACAGTTCAGCTGGAGAGGTGCTCAGGCTGGCTGGAGAGGCCCGACAACCACAGCGCCTGCCGCCGCCATGGGGGCCAAGATAAGAAGCGGCAGTGGGGTAGCAGTGATGGCGGCCAACAGGAGGTAGGAGCAGCGGTGGGGAGATGCTGGTTGCCCCGCCTCTTGTGTCTGATGTCAGATAGGGGCGGGGCGCACATATGTGATGGGGGGCCCCCTGCCAAGATTTTGTCCCCTGGCCCCCGGGGGTTTCTTTACGCCCCTGCATGCAGAAAAGGATGACATGATCCTCGGAGGATATTCTATTGTTCCACCTCGGTGATTTCAGTAATTAAGGCCTCTCCTGGCTTAATGGTCTGTGAAGTTTTTCACACAGGGCTTTTAAAGCCCTTTAGCATACATCAACTCTGGAATGGAGGGTGTGCGTTCACATATTGGGCACATTTACCCAGAAGTCCCTGCGAGCTACTGAGAACTTCACGCACAATTTGGGTTTTTCACTGTGCATTAGAGTGCAGCCTGATTTATATCTGGCGTTAAAAAAAAACCCCACTTTTTCCGTCGGGTTTTTGGGATAACTTTGAGTTCGCAGTAAAGCCTCCCAGAAAACTAGGGGTAACTAGTGGTTCTCCTGCTGGGTGGAGAACTCCTGTGTGCTGGGTTTGCTGGCCCAAGCAGAGGCTCTGCTCCTCTGTGGTGATTAGGGGAGGAGCTCTTTACCCTGCCCCCCCAACCCACCCCCATATGCTCAAATGTGGCAGTGCACCTAGTAGAGTGGGCTGTGATACTCCCGGAAAGAGTCAAACCCTTGGAGGAGTATTCCAGGCTTATCCACTGACAAATCCAACGGGCCAGAGTATTAATGCAGACCTTACGACCCAATGAATGGTCTTGAAAGGAAAGCAGTGAAAAGTTCAGAAATTCTGAAACTCTTAGAACACTTCAAATAAATGTTGACTGCCCTCCTTATGTCTAGCATATGCCACCCCCTTTCTTTGGGTAGGAGCTAAACGAAGGAGGTAATGTTAGCTCCTGAGACCTGTTAAACAAAGTGTTAATCCTTGTATAAAATATGGGATCAGTCCTTAATATAACATAACCAGAGTAGATTAGACACAATTCCTGCTGCACAAAAAGAGCCCCCGGCTCAGACACACTGTGGGCACAAGTCATTGCTATTAAGAACCAGGGGCGTAGCTATAATTGAACGAAAGGGTTCAAAGAACACGGGCCCCCAGCTCCAGAGGGCCCTCCAGCTGCATCCCTCCCTATTTTCTTCATTATCTCCCTCAGTCTGGGGGGCCGCTAGAAAGAGGGATGAACACGGGCCCCCTCTCCCCTAGATACGCCCCTGTTAAGAACAATACCTTGTATGTCAACAATTTTAAAGAGGCTGACCAAAACTGATGCAATGGTTGGCACTTGCCTGTTAAGGTGTTGGGTCTCAACCCCATATCGGAGCCCTTCTGTTGAATGGCAAGAATTTGCACTATGGAGAGAAATAGAAATTGAATGTTATTAGATATGTACCATGCTACAAAAATCTTCCATGTTATTATTATTATTATTATTATTATTTTAGATTTTATATCCCGCACTTCCTCCAAGGAGCCCAGAGCGGTGTATTACATACTTAAATTTCTCCTCACAAAAACCCTGTGAAGTAGGTAAGGCTGAGAGAGAAGTGACTGGCTCAGAGTCACTCAGCAAGTATCATGGCTGAATGGGGATTTGAACTCAGGTCTCCCTGGTCCTAGTCCAGCACTCTAACCACTACACCATGCTGGCTCCACTGAAATATTTGCTTTGTGGAAGGTCTTCGTGATGCCAAAATGATGTCTAAGATCTGTGGAATGTATCCACTGGCCCTCATATGTTTAGTCCAGGTCCAGATGAACCACTGAGCCCTGGAATAGGAGACAAGCATTGTGGCCTAGAAGCAGGGGGCAGGGGGGTTCCCAGGAGAGGTCTATGAAATGTAGACAGTTTGGTGCCACCGAGATTCTGCGTATTGTTTGGGGCAATATCGCTAGGGAATGTGTAGCGAATTCAAAATACAGCCTGAAAAAAGGAAACAATTTTGAGATGTTCGTCACTTATCCAAACTTCAATTTCCTTTAAGCAATGCAAGTTTTTCAAAGATTAAATCACTCAAGTTGTGCCTTCTGAGGCTGTGAATCATCCTGGCATAGAGCAGAAAAAGAACAGAAATAACTGTTCTCTGGGACCACTTGATGTTAGACTCTATTATAACTTTTTTTTTAAAGCCATTGGGCAATGGGATACCCATCCAACATACAAATGTGCTTGGATTTGTCCTGCAAAAACTGGAGTATTTTCAGCTTTTTAAACACTCAACCAGATCAATAATTCCTGCTTGATTTCCTATATTGTATGGGTCCCATATTGATACTGAGGCTGTTCTCGCGGCCAGCCTAACCCAGGCCAAGGCAGCTCAGCCTGGGTTAGGCTGATCATGTGAAGCATCATCTGGATCCTCACTTATCCTGGTGCTCCCATGCAGCCTGACCCCCTTACTAAACCTGGCTGTTAGCCGAGGTAGAGGGTGCGAGTGCACCCTTAACCCAGCTGCCAGATATTGTGTGTCTCCTCGGGCTGCATGCAGCCCAAGGAGACACATAGAGGGGGAATCTCCCAATGTACCATGAACAGAGCATTGTGGGATATGTGGCAGCTGGAGCAACAAGTTCTGGTCACATATCACTCTGCGCTTCCACATGGGAGTGCAGAGTGATATGTGACCTGGAGCCACCAAATGGCACTGTGGCGGGCAATAACTTGCCTAGGGAGCAAGAGCTTGCTGGTTCGTATCCTCACTGGTATGTTTCCCAGACTATGGGAAACACCTGTATCAAGTAGCAGTGATATAGGAAGATGCTGAAAGGCATCATCTCATCCTGAGTGGGATATGGCAATGGTAAACCCTCCTGTATTCTACCAAAGACAACCTCAGGGCTCTGTGGTCGCCAGGAGTCGACACCGACTCCATGGCACAACTTGACTTTACTTTTCCACATGGAATGCTGCTCATCTGGGTGCACCGGAGGTGTGCTGAAGACCCAGGACCTGGTCACCTGTGGGGGGGAGGTGAGTTAAAAGCATCCTCCCCCCACCCCACGCTCTCCTTGCCGGCTCTTTGCGATCATGAGAATCACCTCAATGTGTCCCACTCCCACCACAGCCAAGGTAACCTGGAAAGCCAGCTAAGCACTCTGCATGCCCTCCAGCAATCTGAATACAAAGCTCTCTAAAGGTAAACTTCAGACAGAAAGTATGCTGATGCTTTGTTTCACAGAGAAGAAAGAAATTCAAATTTGCTACCATTAGTCAGCCACAGTAAACAATAGGGGCCACAGACAAGGGAGATATTTGTAAACTACTCTGCAACACAACCTGCCTGCCTAAGCCTTAGGTAAGGTGCAAATTTACACAGAGACTGAACCAGAACTTCAGCTTCTTTAAGTCAGGTTTCTAGTTGCAGTGTTGGAGCTAGAGGGACAGAGAAACTTGAAAGCAAGAGAGCTGTGAGGTAGGGAGTTCTCTTGCATCCAAAATCTGGAGGGGAAGAGCTGATCCCTCTTGCACCCACTCTATGGACTACCATGCCACCCTCACTCCTCATTTCCCATTTTACTCATAGGGACAGTCTCTTTTTTTCCTTTTGATTTTCAAACTTGGCTGGCTGACCAGTCAGCACAGCAGCAGAGTACAAGTATTCAAACTTGAGGGGACAGAGAGGGAGGAACAGAGAACACACACAAGGATGCTTGGAAGCCAGTGGCTGCGGGCTTGCAATAAAAAGGCAGCTCCTGAAGCAAGAAAGCAAAGCAATGATTGGCTAAGATGTATTTTGGTTTTGGCAATGTATTTTTAAAATATAAAATACCTGAGCAAATGTGTTTTAGATACAAAATACTTTCCTGAAAAGTATTTCAGATACTAAATGCAAAAGTATTGAAAATATGTATTTTAAATACCTGTATTATAGTTATTGACCATCTCCACTTATCAGGCACCTATGTTCAGAACCAGGACATTACACACTAGAAACTGCCAGGACTTGCCCCTCTCAACTTTGGCTTCAGAATTCTCAGTGGGCAGACTCAGTTATGCTCTTATCTAACTTCCCCTTAGTAATTTTAGGGGATTATTATGTTATTATGTGGATTTTAAGTTATTATGGGGATTTTAAACAGTAATTACTCAAATTTCACTATATTGATGTTTTTCAAATCTGCAAAAGGCACTAGTCCCATATGGACCTGAAGATTTTTTGCTGAATGCTAAAAAGACATCAACCATTTAAAAATATGCATTATCGGTGGTGAAAACAAATTACCAACACTTTGAAATCCTTTTAGGAGTTTCAAACCTAAACTGCTGTATATCTCAGCCATTTTGCAATTGTTTTGCCCCAAATTTGGAGGAGTGCTAACTCCTGTCCCCTAGGTGATGTGTGCACAATTTCAGAGGGTTTGGGTAGATACCTTTGCTTTATAAGGGATAGACTGTTCAGGGTTTATAATGGCGGAATGTTGAAAACACTCCTCATCTTAACTATACTGGCACAACTATGCCAGTATAATGAAACTTCTTGGTAAGTTCTATTCACTCATTTTACCCTGGGGTCTCCATTTGAAGTTCCTTTGCTGGGATGGCAATTTCCAGCTCAGCAGCAGAGTATTGTGAAAGATGAAAACATTTTCCTACTGGTTTCTAAATGTTGCCATTTCTGATGTCCATATATTCTTCTGCACAGAGACTGACCTGTTAGTCTTAAACAGAAGAAAATAAGACCTATGATTTAGTGGTACTGGTTTTTGAATAAACATGTTTAGGATTAGCAGCAAAGCTCCTAAATTGAGGCGGTAATCCTAAGCACATTTACAAGGGTGTAAGTCTTATGGGACTCAGCAAAATTTCCTTTCAAGTAAATATGCATAGGCTCATGCTGAAAATTAATTCAAGTCCAAGTAAACATTGTTAGGAAAAGGCTTTAAACCTCTTGAACACACATAAATATAAGTAATCATATGCAGCATAATTCAGTTCCTGTAAATATAGTTAATGAGGCAATCATATGCAGCATAATTCAGTTTCTGCAGCTTCTGTTTTCCCCAGTCTCTCTCTGCTCTGCAAACTACAGTTCATTTGGGCAGCATTTCAAGGTTAATCCTCAGCCTCTTAGTTATGCGGCTTTGCATCAGAGAGGACCACATTTCAATCCTATTCCTAAACCCCAACCGGGAGGAAAACTGGAAAATCATATAAATAGTCTATTATGCCAATTTCACCCCAAGAGCTATTGTTGAAAAGAATGATTGTGATGCTGGGGAAATATATGGAGAGCTTGGTTGCATTTCATTCTTGCTCTTCACTGCTCCATGGGTTGATGGAATCACAGACTCTACAGATGGAAAAGGACTAAGGACTCATTGGACTGACCTTTCCGCCAGCCAGAAGTCCCTGCTCAGATTAGTTTCTAAGGCTGTATTGAGTACTTAGCTCAAACTGATGTTGAGTGCTTTGAGAGAAGCATTTCCCTGAAGGTGTACGTGTATATATTTTTGTTCCACAATGGCTTCTGCTTAAAAAGCTTTCACCAGTTTTTGAAATGCTGCAAAAACCTGAAAAATCTGTTTAGCACAGGTAAGAAGCTGCCTTCTACTGATTCAGACCATTGGTCACTACACTGACTAGAAGGAGCTCGCCCAGGTTTCAGGCAGGAATCTTTCCCAGCCCTGCCTGAAGGTTCCAAAGACTGAACCGGGGACCTTCTGCATGCAAAGCAGATGCTCTACTGCTGAGCTATGGCCCAAGCAAATAGTGGGATGAGCAGAAATTCCACTTGAAAATCAACATTGACTGGCTGAAAACATTCTTGTCTGTCCTCCGTCATTCTTTGAATGGCCACAGTCTCTATTTCTACTCCTTCCAAAGCCACAATTTTTCAAACTGTTATAGCTCACTCTTTTAAATTCCCATTTATTCCTTATTTCAAAATGCCTATCGTAAGAGCCCAGGCCCTGGTCCAAGGTAAGAGACATGACTTTTCACTTCACTCCACATGGAGAATTTCACATGAAAAATACTGGAATGCAGAGGTGCTCTTACCCTTGGACTTCTGGGCCGAAGTCCAGGGCCTCCATACCCCCTGTGCCCCCCCCAACCCTCTTTAGTCTATCCCGGCTGGTTTGGTCTCCATGCTGCCATACTGCACTGCATCGGGTGGCTGCACATTACTGAGCCCTGCAATGGGCGTGACCTCTGCTTTAGAGACAGCAGGGAGAGTGGAGGAAGAAATACGTGGGATAGGAACATAGGAAGCTGCCATATACTGAGTCAGACCATTGGTCCATCTAGCTCAGTATTGTCTTCACAGACTGGCAGCGGCTTCTCCAAGGTTGCAGGCAGGAATCTCTCTCAGCCCTATCTTGGAGATGCCAAGGAGGGAACTTGGAACCTAGATGCTCTTCCCAGAGGCGCCCCATCCCCTGAGGGGAATCTCTTACAGTGCTCACACATCAAGTCTCCCATTCATATGCAACCAGGGCGGACCCTGCTTAGCTAAGGGAACAAGTCATGCTTGCTACCACAAGACCAGCTCTCCTCCCTGGGAATATGTTACATTGTGTGTCGAAATGTTTCTGCTAATGCATTAATATACCTGTTTTATATCCTTACGTTCTGGTGAGGTCAGTAAAAATACTGCATGTGTCATGGTGTGCATGAGTGTGTAGGGGGATGATGCTTAACTTGCAGTTGTGGAGGTGGGGGTGGGGTGGGCTCCAAAGGCCTTTAGGCCCAGTGCAGGGGCAGAGCCACCAATGAGTTCAAAGAATCTGGGCTGCTGCCAATCAGGGGCTGCGCCCGGTGCCCCAGCCACACCCACTGAGTTTGACGTCAGACGCAGCGGGCTTTGCTCGCAAACGGGGCCGTGCCCCCCATTTGGGAGCAAATACCAGCCAGTGCCGCGTTCACAGCGCGGCCAGGAACACCTTAAAGGCAGGGAGAGCAGCTCACAGCTGGCCAGTATTTTCTTTCAAATGGTGAATGGGGCCCCGTTTGCAAGCGAAGCCACAAGTGAAGCCACACCCCCTGCACATCAGATGCAGAGGGTGTTGCGGGGTGGGCGCAGTGGCGGGAGGGACACGGGCTGTCGGCTGGCTTCCTCCACCACTGGTCCAGGCTCTAAAACTACCTAGGTGCACCTCTGCTGGAATGCTAAATGGATTTTAAGGGAAACACTTGCGAGTGGGAGACTGGATTCTTTCCCACAGGGGTGTGTGTGTGTGACTGTGTGTGTGAATCTAGGCCTATTCATTTCTGGAGGAAACAAGTTACATTAGAAATGACCCTTTTGCCATTTGACTTCACTGTAAATTCTCTCATACTTTCCTTGATATACAATATACATCCCATCCATATTTGTAAGGGCTTTTGCATACAATAAGCTGAAATGTTCTTAAGCTGTTTTTAAAAAAAAGATTCTGTTGGAGCAGTATTCAAGTTTGCAATGTCATTCCACACTGTCTTGCATCTTCCCATCGACAGTCCAATGTACAGGTACAGGTGTTTTCTTTGCTCAGGACCACCCCGACCACTACAGAGTGAAGTTACTGCCTCCAGTGAAAGATTTTGGGACTCCATTAGAAGCAGTCCTATTGCCAATTACTTAATGTGTGCTTATTCTTGTTACAGTACAATAGAAGCACAGTTTTGAAGTTTCCACCTTGGGTGCCACAATCTCTTGGGCTGCCTCCTTGTGTGTGCTATAAGGGCATGTTTGTTGACCTGTTGTATCACCTACAGCTTGCAATTATTAACTGATTAAAGTCCTATTGCTCACTAATGCAGTCTTCTGTAAAACCTCTTAATATTCCCTCCCCCCTGACAACGTTCATTTTTAAAATCCATCATTTTGTTTTAATGGGAGTTGTGGACTGAAGTATAGAAGCACCCCACTTAGAGTAGTTTGTTGCTTTCCTGGGTGCGCCCATAACCCCCAGACATAGCAAAGTCGTTGGCAAGGTGCTAGCAAGGTGCTAGCATTTTAAAACAGCTTTGGGAGGGGGAAGGAACTTAGAGGTAGGAATGGATTTTTCACTACACCCACAATGGGCTTTTCCAGATAATGGGGGGTGGAGTGTTTTGCAGAAAGTCCAGTGGACTTGCACGAGAATTGCTGGCGGAAGTTTTTCCTGGGCATCTGCACCTAGCAGTTCTTATACCAGTTGATCCCGCTATTTTCTCTCCACATCAAGGCAGACTTTGCAGGCTGTGGTCCCTCCCTGTCACTCCCACTGTCCCTCTCACTACCCCTAAGGTGGTTAAGTACATGCACAGAAAACAAATTTTATTTTTTGATATAAATTTTGTTGAGGAATAGTGCACTTCCAGTTTACTGCACTTCTGGCTTGCTGGCCTTCTACAGAATTCCACTCCCCCCCCCCCCAAAAAAAATACCCATCCCTCACTGAAATTATTTTGTTGAAACTCTCATGAAGCTTGAATTCATTGAAACTCACGGAGCTTTGTTGAAACTTTCACAGAGAGCTTGAAACTCTCACGGAGCTTGACAAACACTGTGTCTTTGTTCTCTGGACTTCATTGCTTATGTCTAAATAGATTACTTCCTGAAAGTCCTGGACAATTGTTTCCCTCTCCCCTTCACCTGGCTGCAGTCATAAACATACACTTTTCTGAGAATACACCCCACTGTAATGGGCGTTACTTCTGAGTAAATATGCATTGATTTTGCTGGTGGTGCCACCATTTCATCCCTTTTATTTATTTTTTATTCTTCAATTTGAGGATTTTTATTTTTTAATCTTAAATTGCGGCTCTTTCAGTTATTGTGAGGTGGGGGAGAATAATTGCTGTAGTGTAAATACTGCTTATACAATTAAAAACATTAAATAAGTGTGGGTGAAACCCAGTTGGGGAGCAGAGGAAGAGGATCATTAGACATTGCAACCTGATGCAAAGGGTACAGAGGCTGCTACATGCCGCAGTTGTCAACATAGGAAGATGAGCAAGTATTTGGTACTGGTGGGACATACGGGAAGCCTCTGACTCACTGCTGATCTTCCCAAGTGGGCAGGTTCAAAGTAGAGAAGGCGGCCCCTTCAGGTATCCAAACCATTTCTGGTTTTAAAGGTCAAAACAATCACTCTGAATTGTGCCCAGCAGTACACACTAGTAACTGTGGAAACTGCTGCAGCTGCAGGATTACAGAAAGTTGCAGAAAGTTGGATAAAAGCATTCTTGGCCACAGTCAAGGCCTGGGTATCCAGGCTCAAGATTACATCCAGCAGCATCTCCAAAGTATGAGCCTGAATATCTAAGGAAGTACCTGCCTTATACTGAATCAAACTATTGGTCCATCTAGTTCAGTATTGTCTACACGAGGACTGCTCAATTTAGCCCCCCCAGCTGTTTTTGGACTACAACTCCCATGATCCCCAGCACAGTGGCCAATAGCCAGGGATTATGGGAGTTGTAGGCCAATATCTGCAGGAGGGCTGAATTTGAGCAGGCCTGGTCTACACTGGCAGCAACTCTTCAAGGTTTCAGGCAGGAGTCTTTCACAATCCTACCTGGAGCTTTCCCACACATAGCTTCCAGCTCTTGGGGTAAATGTTGAGCAAAGCCACTTCCAATTATACTTGAGGCATGAGGGAAGCAGCCCCTCCCCTCTGCTCTCGGGTTTTCTTTTTGGGCAGGTTCACATTGCATGCCTCCATGTTTTCCTTCTAGCTAGCCAATGGAGAGAGAGAGAGTGTACTCTGTGTGTGTGTGTGTGTTTGGGAGCTCCATGGGGAGGAACACAACGTTGCCCTCAAAACCTTGTGTCCCAGACTGGGAGCATTTGTATACACTAACAGATTTCTTCCCTTTTCCCCAAAACGTGTGTGGTGTGACTAATATTGTTCAAAAAAGTCAACTTGAGCACACACTGTCTTTTTTTTTTACTAGAACTTTCAAAGGGTTTGCTTCCTGAAAACTGGTTTTTCCATGCTTCACATCTAGGCAAGGCAGTTCTATTTGCATTCCTAAAAAGTGCTTTCCTCTTGTCATGTTAATGATTATGTAAATACTCTAGTCAGTGCCTCTCTCCTTTGGCATTTACTGTGGTGCTTTAAGAAAAACTTGCTTAAAACCAGGATTTTAAAAACCTGGAAATACATCGAGAGATGCTAGAATTCAGAAGACAAAACCCAATTTGTCAGGGATTGAAACTGGGACCTTCTGCATGCAAAGCAGAGACAATCACTGAGCTACAGCCTAGTTTTCAAGGAGAATGTGATTTCATTCAGCACTGGCTGAACCCCTTTCCCCAAATCATACTTCATATTCACTCCTGACAACTGAGTAAAAAGGCATCTTTGAAAATGGTAGTTTTTTATATTTAGCAGGAAGAGAGCAACTGTCCCAATTCAACTCAGCATAGCATGACTCTCAGTGGGTGTTTTCTCCCTTATATTTCTCTTTAAATTGTAAGCCCCTCTGGGACCATTTTCTCATGCCTTTCACTATGCAAACCTCCGAGAATGTTGAAAAGCAGTACATGCATATTTAATACTATAATAATATTGCTAAGAAACCTGTTTAAGGCATGACTGCAAAGCACATTCTGGATAATTGCCAGAACAATAGCTTACATGATGAGCTGGTCTTGTGGTAGCAAGCATGACTTGTCCCCCTAGCTAAGCAGGGTCCACCCTGGTTGCAAATGAATGGGAGACTTGATGTGTGAGCACTGTAAGATATTCCCCTCAGGGGATGGAGCCGCTCTGGGAAGAGCATCTAGGTCCCAAGTTCGCTCCCTGGCCTCTCCAAGATAGGGCTGAGAGAGATTCCTGCCTGCAACCTTAGAGAAGCCACTGCCAGTCTGTGTAGACAGACAATACTGAGCTAGATAGACCAATGGTCTGACTCAGTATACAGTAGCTTCCTATGTTCCACAGCATTATGTAGCCATAACATGGTGCCCTGGGGCTGCTGTGGAGTCATAGGAACATAGGCAGCTGCCTTTTACCGAGTCAGACCATAGGTCCATCTAGCTCAGTATTGTCTACACAGACTGGCAGCAGCTTCTCCAAGGTTGCAGGCAGGAGTCTCTCTCAGCCCTACCCGGAGATGCTAGGGAGGGAACTGGGAACCTTCTGCATGCAAGCAGGCAGGTGCTTTTCCTTGAGCAGTCCTATAGCTTCCAGTGCTCACATGCAGCCTCCCAGTCAAATGCAAGCTAAGGCAGACCCTGTTTAGCAAAGGGGACAATCCATGCTTGCTACCACAAGACCAGCTCCCCTTCTAAGTCCAAAGGCAGTGCCAACGCTATTAAGAATGGGTGCTTCTGCTAGCCGTGCTTCTGCGGGAGGATGCCCAGCCGGGCTGCCCTAGGACTCTGCAGGAGCCCTGGGGCCCAGTGTTACAGCTCTGTAATGCTGCCCATCAAGTCAGTTTTCATCTGTAATGAAGCAATTTTGATGCTGTTCTTGTACAATCACTATGAAATTTGTCGTCTGTCTTGAAGTCACGCTACTCGCCACGAAGGAATCTCAAGGGTCAGAGTTTTGTTCCCATGCCTTTTTGCATGGCCCATCCATCTGAATTGTGTGGTCCATCACGGTGGTTTCAGTGCATCTGGGGTATGAAGTAATCAGAGAGACTCGGGGGGGGGGGGGATGGCGGATGGAGCCCATTGCTCACAAGAATGAGATGGAACTTCTTCCTCTCTCTGACGTACATGTTTAAAAGGCCAGTGAGTGTCCTTGTGTAATTTCTGTACATCTCTCCTTATGGGCTGCCAAGACAGATCACTGCATGCAGAGGTTTTATGTAAGGTTTGGCTATGGGAAGGGAAACAGAGAAATTGTGCAGTGTGTTTGTGCTTCCCCACCTCTCATTCTGATGAGACTGGTCTATCAGAAGATAACAACCTGACGTAGAACGTAGCAAATGAGGGAGAAGAGGGCAAGACATCTCAGCTGGGAACATCAGTGGAATCCAATGAGAAAGCATTAGAGGCATTTTTAAAAAGACATTCAAGAGACTGGAGCAGCGGAAAGGAAAGGAGTATGTATTTCTCCAATATTATTCAGCGGAAATAATTATACACCACTATGCTATTAAAATATCCAAAGCTCTTGATGATGAAAATGAATCATAAAATAATAAAAAAAGTGATAATAATCTGAGTCAGGACCTTTGACAGCTCCAAGCAGGCTCACAGGAGCGCGATATGGCAACATTAACACAATGGCCACATTCGCACGTAACAGGGGACTGGAGTTGGAGGGACCCATGGCTTCCTTGCCGTTACATCCCAACTCATCCAACTCTGGTCCTATCTATAGCATGACCCGAGGCTGTGCTGACCAGATTCCAGTTGGAACCCTTGGCTTGTAATGAGTTTTGCTGCTCCAGACCAAGGGTCCAGGGAGCCCCTTTTTCGTCCGAATGCAGCACTGGAGACTGCATTTGGCTGGACTGGAGTTGATGGAGGAAGCTCCCCCCTCTCTCCCTCCCTGATTGGCTGTGCAGGCTGTCCTTCAAGCAAGAAGGAAGCCCATACAGCCAGCCCCCACCCCGCTTCTCTGCAGTCTCGCTGAGTGCGGAGAGGATGCTCTCCTGAAATGTGGACGGGGGATGGTCGTGGTGTTCCACATTATATGCAAATGGAGCCAGTTGCTCCAGCTGCTGGCTTTTAAGGTTGCTCCCAGGCAGAATGAATTGGCCTTGCCGCTTCCCTAGGAAAGGACCCAGTTCTTAAAGGGGCCTTGCCCAATTTTTAGAACCTGGCTCTGGTGAGGTGACCTGGAGGGGTGTGGGGCTCTGCAAATACTGGTAGATCCTCAGGAGACAGCCTTTGTCTTCCTACTACCAAGTAGGAGGACAAGGCAGGGCATGTCCTTGACCACAGTGGAGGGACATAGGAAGCCATTCATCTTTCTAGCTCAGTACAGGAAGCCCTCAATTATTGTGGGTTCTATGTGAAGTTCCAGCTATTCATGGTTCAGCTATGTACAAAGTTAGTGTGCCATCGAGTCAGTGTCTACTCCTGACAACCACAGAGCACTGTGGTTGTCTTTGGTAGAATACAGAGGGGTTTACCATTGCCTCCTCTCACACAGTATGAGATGATGCCTTTCAGCATCTTCCTATATCGCTGCTGCCCGATATAGGTGTTTCCCATAGTCTGAGAAAAATACCAGCGGGGATTCAAACTGGCAACCTCTGGCTTGCTAGTCAAGTCATTTCCCGCTGCATCATTAAGTATACTAGCTATACCTAGTGTCGATTATTGCAGGGGTGAATTTCAGCTATTTGAGGTTGCTTTGCACATGTTTCACACTTCCGGTGGTATTTCTGGCTTGGAGGCACTTCTGGAGAAAGTGTGGAGCCACATTGGGACATGTTTTGGGGGAATTTGGAGGATATTGTGGGGGGCATTACTGGAAAAGCTGGAGAAGTCAAGGTACAGTGCTGTACTTCTCTCTTATTTCTGACCCCTGCCCCCACCATTCTTGGGGTAATTTTTAGTACTTTTTAGTGTACCAAAGAACCTAATCCCATCATTCCCATAGGCACAAAGTTTCAGTTTTTGCAGTTTTGGCATTCATGGTGATATCATTGAACATAACCCCCATCATAACGGAGGGCTTGTATTGTCTGCTATGACTGCCAGCAGCTTTCCAGGGCTTCAGGCAGGCATTTTTCTCAGTCCTACCTGAAGTTGCTGGGGATTGCACCTCGGACCTTCGACATGCTAAGTGGACACTGGGCATTCTGCCACTGAGCTATGGATCCTCCCCAAGCTGTCTCAGGTTCTCCTAGTGTGGGAGGGTCCCCGGCAGCACAGAGCCAGCCAGATTCCGGGTCATAGGTTCTTCCCATCCTGTCACTCCCTCAACTATCTCCCTCGTCTAGGAGGCTCCTAGATTCAGGTTCACGACATATTTGGGCAAAAATAGTCTCATACCCCCTTAAAAAGTTGTTATTGTGAGTTGCTTTGTCAGAGTTCAGCTTCCTCCCTGGGAAGTTGCATATTGAAGAGGGGAGTGGATGCATCTTTTCTGTGTTGTGCATACATCATGCAAATTGCTACACATGAATCATAAGGTGTCTTGCAGAGCACAGCTTTCCAGCACTGCAGTTGGAGAGGTATGTTTTGAATGGTTGATAGCATATTGCTCAACAGATACATTTTTCTGTGTTATGTTTGACCCAAAGAACAGGCACTCCCGCAAAGTACCTAATAAATAGAGAAGTATATTTCAATAACAAAGATAACAGAAAATATGTATAACAAATTCCTGAACAATATAGAAAACAATAAGTAATTATATAAAGAACAAAATGTGAGGATATACAGATGACTAATAATGGAGTAAAAGGTAAAGTGTACTGTCAAGTCGATTTCGATTCCTGGTGCCCACAGAGCCCTGTGGTTTTCTTTGGTAGAATACAGGAGGGGTTTACCATTGCCTCCTCCCACACAGTATGAGATGATGCCTTTCAGTATCTTCCTGTATCACTGCTGCCCGATATAGTACCAGTGGGGATTCGAACCGGCAACCTTCTGCTTGTTAGTCAAGCATTTCCCTGCTGTGCCACTTAAGTATCAAGATATTAAAATGCATAAGTGAAGACTCGCAGCGCTATTGCAAAGTTTTGGATACTTCTTCAGTTTGCTCTTCAAATAATTTCCATTAGGATTTTATTGTCTGCTCCCAGGAGCAGAACTCAATGCTACTTTGTGCTTCTATAAATCCTCATCTGACAGATTTCACCATAAGAGAATTGGTGAAACTCCAGAGTTCTTATTGTTGAGAGCAAAACTGCTCCCTACAAGTGGAGAGAAAGAGTTGGTCATGCAGACTCCATTATTAGTCATCTGTATATCCTAGCATTTTGTTCTTTATATAATTCCTTATTGTTTTCTATATTGTTCATAAATTTGTTATACATATTGTCTGTTATCTTTGTTATTTGTATCTGTATTTGGTGCCTTCCTTTTCATTTTCTGAATAAATAAATACCACCAGCGAGGGTTGCAGAGAGGTAATCCAAAGCCCAGGGCAAAACATAGTCCTCCACCCCTGACAGATGCTGTCAGTATGAACCAACATGCTGCAGGCCATCTGCTTTGTGGGGCCCCAGGGCAATTTGCCCCCTTTGTACCCCTGTAACCAGCCAAATCACACAGAGTCTTCAGCAAATCCTAATAGGGGAATGGTGTAGCTCTCAAAGTTCTCCTTGGCATGAATGTAGAGGTTATTATTACAGGTTATTATTAAAGACTTTCATCTTTTAAATGTTGGGGGGCATGTAAATGGGGCACCACTATTTACAAGTTCTCTCTCCCTGAAAACACAAGCACACAAAGAGGAAGACCTAGCTAGAGACAAGAGTGAGCAATGGGAGGGAGAGGGAGAGCGAGCGAGCGAGAAAGCACACAAGCTTTGATTCGGGACATGTTGGTATTTCTTCCAACAGAGTCACTCCACCTACTCACTTAGGCATGACACCGCTGTAGAGAGAGTCCACCCACTCACCACCTCCTCATGGTGCTGTTGGAGTCAGCAGTAGCATTTTGAAGTGATGAATCCCGATAGGGGCAACCAGCCTGCTTTTGAAAGCATCCTCGGAGGTGGGAAGCTCAGCTTCAGGCCATCACATTGGACATTTGTAAAAGAAGCAGGTTGATGCAGGTCCAGTGAAAGCTTCAGAGTCAGAGACCAGAAATGCCCGGAAGAAGGAGGGGGCACGACTCACCCAGATGCACAGCTAGCCTGCAGCAGATTCAGACACAAATAAGCTGCAGAATTCTGAGGAGGAGAATGGGGGCGGTGGGGGGGGGGGATGATAAACTAGAAGAAGTTACACATTGCCTACCAGATAGCTATCCAAAAGCCATGTTAAGATGAATAGATGCCACCAAATAGATCATGTTAAGATGAATAGATGCACAGACAAAGAGCGGAAGTCCATAAAGTCCAACTACCTGTATTAAAAACAAAGCCTTCCATACCAATTGATTTATTATTAATATGCTTACAAAACTGAACAGTACAGCCTATGATCTTCCAGGTTACAGCAGAGAGTCCTTTTCCTCTGGAATTGCCATCCTTTGTTGACTGATCTTTTGTGGAGCATCCAGATGCCATTATTTCCAAATCCATCCCAGGTTTTTTCAGACCTGGTTTGTTTGCATTTTTTGATAATCCAATACAGTTGCCATAATAATATACA
Organism: Hemicordylus capensis; assembly: GCF_027244095.1. Taxonomy (NCBI): domain Eukaryota; kingdom Metazoa; phylum Chordata; class Lepidosauria; order Squamata; family Cordylidae; genus Hemicordylus; species Hemicordylus capensis. The sequence continues at coordinate 218,112,354 of NC_069661.1, read as the reverse complement.
ATTGATTGTCCAGTGTGGACAGTCAAAGCACAATGAAGGCTTTTCAAGGCTTGTGCTTTGAGTTAAAAATTTCCTCTCTGCTAGTTTAGCAAGCTTTATTGATTCAATTGATCTTGGTTTAGTTGGTGAGTAATTGCCCCTTCAATAGTTTTTCAGTGAATTGCCCCATGTCAGTTTCCATTCCCAAATGAGTAGACTTTTATTACTTATTTCCTCTCATGTTTTTGCCTTGTTTTTAATAGCATTTTTTTAAAAAAAAACATCTCTAACTAATATGCCTTGAAAACACACAAGTGCATACTATGATCTTCCATGTTATAAGCGAAGAGCAATCGGTGTGGATGTGATCAAAGCACATGAACACTAAATATAAGTTGAGTTGAGCAACCATGCCACTGCTTCAGCACAAGCAAGTTCAGAGAAGCAGAATTAGCCAAATGGCAAAGCAGCCATCTGATTGCTCTGTCTTGTGGCCAGGTCCATTTTTAGCATATAATAAGCAGGGGGGAAATTACCCTGCTCTGGCCACACACAAGATGGATCAATTCAATGACAGCACACTCAAGACTCAGCTCTGTTGGAGGTAAGTCGCTCTCATCTGTTGTGGAATCATCCTTGGATCTTTGTCCAATAAAAGCATCCATGATGAGAAAAATAAGTCTTTGGAAAGGGATGGATTCTGGAGCCAGTTCCACTGCTGCAGAATGGCAATGTTCATTTATCAGGCTGTGTTTGTATGCCGATGATACACCATGGAGCTAATTCACTCAGCAGTGCATCAGAGATGGAAACAGAGCTGGTATCAGAATCCCTGAGATGGATACATCATATGGTATCTGTATCAGTGTTTTCCACCCAGAGAGGCACATTTATGTTTTTATTTTTTTTAATGGGGCACTACCCACCCCCCACCCCAGTCACCACTATGTGATTATTATTTATTTTTCACTTCCTTCCTCTTTATTTTTATATCTTTATTCTTATTCATAGCCACCCTTCACATCGCTCCTGGATAAGACTTAAGAATATAAGAACAGCCCTGCTGGATCAGGCTCAGGGTCTATCTAGTCCAGCACCCTGTTTCTCACAGTGGCCCACCAGATGTCTCTGGGAAGCCCACAGGCCTGGCCCCATGATGCACCAGGAAGGAAGCATCCCCCTTGGGGCATAAGGGAGCAAGTCAGCTCCAAAAGGAGGAAGTTTAAACTCCTGCTTTTGGAGCCAGGGGCAGATTTACAACTGAGCAATCCTGGACATGAACCGGCAATGGAGGGGGGGCGGAATTCACCATGCTCACCTGCCGCCCACCTCTGCAGCCCCCATTCCCCCGCCACTGGCCTCAGCAGCCTTCCCTCCTCACCCGTGGCCCTCTCTCACCACCACCACCCCCAGATTCCTTTTGGCAACCAGGAGAGTAGCAGTTAGAGGGGGCTGCAGAGGCCAGTGGCAGGTGTGGGGGCTGTGATGGTGGTGGCAGGCTGCCAAAAATTGTAGACTTGGGGCCCTGCCAATATCACTACGCCACCGTTTGGCATAGAAACCAAAAGTCAGCATGGCACACTGGTTGGGAAACACTGATCTAGAGAGAGAAACCTGCCATGGGAGTGGGATTTAGGGTCATGTGCATTGCATTCCCAGTCTTGCCTTTTGCGTGCCATGCAAGAAAAATCCGAATCCTCTGAGAACTGCTTCAAGAGTACCTGGAGGGGCAGGGGTCGGCCATAGCTACAGGGAAGGCTTCCTTCCTGTAGCTAACCAAATTATTGTTAGAAGCAAAGAGGGAGAAAGACAAGGATTCCAATCACGGGAAAGAGAAACGGCAAGCATTGAGGAGTGCGAGAAACCAAATGAGAAAGACTGATTAATAATTCATTCCCACGACAGGCTCTGGGTTAGCATTTCAGTCCATCTGTGAGGGAGCAATTGGTGACTAATTAGAAAGAGGAGAAAATGAGACTCCATAGGGGAGTCCAGGAAAACCCCAGGGCAGGCTTAAAAAATATTCTTTTGTTTAAATGGAAAAGAAAACCTGTTCAAAAGAGTAAAAAGCTGTTTGTTTACATTAAGTAGGGAAGTGTACTGGAAGCTAATCCACAACTGAAATAAATGGGTTTAGCCACACATTCCTGTGAAAGAATATTAAAAATAAGTTTGTTCCATACAGCATTGCTTCTAATGTTTGATGCTGTCTTATTGGGGGAGAGCAATTTGGAGGTCCTCGTGTACACAACGTGCATGGACATGGGGTATTTGTCTGTAACTAGGGCTGCAATCAGAGGCGCTCTTACCCCTGGACTTCCGGGCCAAAGTCCAGGGCCTCCACACCGCCTGGGGGCCTCCAAATCCTCCTTAGTCGGTCCTGGGTGGCAGTGGGGGGGGGAGTGGGGAAAGAAATTTGTGGGATGAGAATATTGCATAAATATAGCTGTTATGTTCTTACATTCTTGTTAGTTCAGTTGCTGTTACCCTCTAGAACCCACATGTTAAAAATAAGGTGTGTGGCACAGTGTGTGGGGGGTGGGGGTGGGGTGGGGGCTCCAAAGGCCTTTAGGTCCAGTTTCCAAAATTACCTAGGTGCACCTCTGGCTGCAGTGGAAGGTGGCTTGCAGCACCTGGAACCCACACAGGTAGCTATGAGACAGCCTGGCTTAATGGCACCCAAGGAAGCCGACAACTCTTAACTAGGACCCCCATCATGTGCTTGAATTTGGTTGGTATCAAACGCTCAACCCATAGCAATGGGTTTTGTCTATACTGTTAATTGCCACCATCTTGAAACATGGCAGATCAGCAAAAAAACAAAAAAAACCCAAACCTATCATATTCCCCTAGGACCCCTGTAAATTTCGTTCATATAGGATTATAGATGTAAGGAGGACACAAAGACATGCATTTTTAATTTCAGGTTTTTGTCCAATGAGCTATCCTTTGCCCTTTTGAATTTCTAGCTGCGTTTGTTCTGCTTTTATTGATTTTTTAAAAAAATCTTGCCGTTAACTCTCCTGTGGTCTTAGGATGAAGGGCAGTATATAAATATAAATGAATGAATAAAGCCTTCTTCCCTTCAGAAAGTAGGGTAAAAAAAGTGATGGAAGATCAAACTACGTGTTTAGCATGTGGCTGCAATTAAGGGAGGAAAGAGTTTCTTTGCTTTTTATTCCTGAAAATTTAGTGCTGTAAGAAAACCCACTAAACTGGTCACCAAACTGCTAATGGAAGAAAGGTCATAGCTAAAGAGCTATGGTCTGATCTAATCTAGAGAGCCGAAGAGCTTTGTTTTTCTCTTTTTTAAAGTCATAGCTAGCCCCTTAGGCAGAAGGCATTAAAACCCTTCTGAGACTTTGGAAAGCTGAGTAATGCATCTTCAAGGTGGACAGAGATACACTGAGTTATATCCAAAGAAAGTGAATCCTAAGAACCACTGACATTAATGGGACTTAAGTCAGTCACAATTAATATGCCTCCATTGGCCAACATGACACACAGCATACCATTGCCAGAACACTCTGCCCCGGGACTGCTGTGGACTTTTTAGCAGTCTTGTGAGAACCAGTGGTTGTGCCGATAACACATTAGTCTCAACACTGTCTGTTGGGGGTTGTTAATTTTCCCCAAGTAGGTAAAACAGCAGAGCACTGAGGAATGAGTACACACTCCAGTTACAGAGTAGGTAGCAGAGGATGGTTTAGTTGGTGCAGCTATTTAGAGAAAACACATGGAGATTCTTGTAGTCATTGGTTAAGTACACTTGGATAGGAAAGACCTAATCCTAATCTAAAGGACTAATCCTAATAATGAATAGGTAAGGCGGAAGACAGATGTTTCCATCTGTTCTCTAAGAGGAAAAGAAGGATTGTGACTCAGCACAGGAAGTGCTCAAGAGTCAGATCAGGGGTCATAGAGTAAAGATAGGTAGAATAGTTAAAAGGTAAAGTGTACCATCAAGTAAGTAAGTAAGTAAGTAAGTAAGTAAGTACATAAATAAATAAATTCAACTCCTGGTGCCCACAGAGCCCTGTGGTTTTCTTGGTAGAATACAGGAGGGGTTTACCATTGCCTCCTCACGCGCAGTATGAGATTATGCCTTTCAGCATCATGAGATGATGATGATGCCTTTCAGCATCTTCCTATATCACGGCTGCTCAATATAGTATCAGCAGGGATTTGAATTGGCAACCTTCTGCTTGTTAGTCAAGCATTTCCCTGCTGCGCCACTTAGGGAGACCCTTACTCACTGTCTCTACTCCCAATGCCCCTATTGGTCATTAGGATAGTTGGTGCAAAAAGTCATTGTACTGGAACTCCATCTCCAACAGTGTCAGGGTTGCTTGTGAGTCTACAGCAGCCCCAGGGGGAGTGTTCTGGCAATGGTACTGCTGCAGTGCATGCTTCAGCCATTGCTTTCAGTGAATCTTAGTCAGGATTCGTGTTCTTTAGATACAAGCAACCCAATGGCAACAGCACCTACATCCACAGTAGCTGTTAACACGCAAGGCCAGAGAGGAGCAATCCTGAGAGACAGCACCCTTAACAACAGTGCTCTTAGCAATATAAGATACAGTCACAGAGCAGTGTGGCCAGTGGTCTACAGCTAGATCTTTTGGGCGCTACCACCTCCACCACCAGCAGCCTCGCACAGACCACCCACCTGGCGCACACACCCTGGGGTTGTTCAGGCATGGCTGGAACACACCCAACTCAGAGGAGATCAGATGGTGCTGGGGCAGCACAAACTGGAAGATGGAACAGCCTGTGTTCACAGAGGCTCAGGAGACCAAAGGATGAGCTGGAGCTTTCCCAGACAGCAGGCTTTACCTGCAAGTTCAAATCTGTCCAAAGAAAAGATGCAAAAAGTGGGGTGGTTTTTTAAAAAAACAAAACACCAGACATAAATCGGGCTAGGCTCTAATGTGCAACGAAGAACCTGAATTGTGTGTGAAGTGCTCCCCAATATCTCACAAGGACTTTGCTTTAATCCGGCCGATGTGCAAATGCACACCCTTCATTCAGAGCTAAAAGCCCTGTCTGGAAATGCTCCAGGTGCCGCCTTAGCTGGGGGTTACAGCCAACTCTTAGGAGCCAGGAAGCACGGGCAAGCGGGCAACTAGGCGAGGGCTAGCATAGCATTAAGGCAAATCTGGAGCAAGAACTGTTGTTTCCAGCAAGGGTCCAAACTGAGCAAAGAGGCCCCTTTTAAAAGTGGTGATTCCCTTATATTGAGCAGAGGGAGAGCAACTGGCCCTATCCAGCCCCAGCACAGCATCCCTCCAGTGGCTGTTGCTGGTGTCTTTCTCATGTTTCTTTTTTAGATTGTGAGCCCTTTGGGGACAGGGAGCCGTCTTTATTTCTCTATGTAAACTGCTTTGGGAATTTTTGTCGAAAAGCAGTATATAAATATCGTTGTTGGTGTTGACAGCAGCTTAAGTAGGCTGGGAAAGGGCCACAGCCTTTCCTACCTGTTTGCTGTAAAGCAAGCCTTACTCCCAACTAGACCTTCCATGGTTGCTTTACCCCTCCTCTGAGAAGACCCACTGGAAGGCAGGTATCGGGCAGCCGCCACTACAACCACGGAGAAGAATATTTTATATACTGTTCTTCAACCAACATTCTCAAAGCGGTTTACAGAGAAAAACAAATAATACATAAATAAGATGATCCCCTGTCCCCAAAAGGCTCACAATATAAGATAGACACCAGCAATGGCCACTGGGGGGATGCTGTGCTGGGGTTGGATAGGACCAGTTGCTCTCCCCCTGCTAAATATAAGGGAATCGCCACTTTAAAAGGCATCTGCTCAGTTAGCAGGGGTAACTAGATGGGCACTTCTTCTGCGTCTGAGTTGAAGGGTCTCCCTGATGCAATGATGCCTCCACGTTTGAGGGCTCAGAGGGAACTGCTGGGGTGTTGAGGGGTCAAGGTCTGTACTTGGGGTGCCTCTGTGTATGATGTTTTCTGGGGACTCATGGCCTTGTCCTTGGGAGGAGTTATGGCCACGGGGGCCGCGATGGGGTCTGATGGTCCTGGGCTCTCTGTCTGAGGGGTCTAGTGCTGGAGTCAATGCAGCATCCCCGGAGCCCCCTTGATGGGTGACACAAAGGGGTTTCCTGCAGTGGTCCTGGGAGCAGGGCCTCTGCAGAGGTTTCCAGTTCTGGGGGTGATGAGGTGCTGTGTGTGGGCTATTCTGGTTGGGCCTAATTGTCTGAAAACATCCCCGCTTCCTCAGACTGGGGATCCTGGGATTCTGACCCTGCTCTAGGGTGGCCCCTGACAGACTCTCTCCCCATTGCTAGCAGCAGCAAAGAGCCAGTGTATGGGCTAGTAACATCACTGCCCGGCACATGTGGCTCCTTCAGAAATGGCCCCATTGGGCGGTCTATGTTCACTGCACACAGTTGCCCAAGGATAGATTCATCCTGGTAAGATGCATTGCTGGCAATGTATTGGGCCTGACCTGGGACCTCAGGAATTCTTCAAAACCATTGCCATTTCTTCTTGACATTGTCTTGGCTGGCCACTTCTGTCAATATAGAATGCACTGAGAATATGGAGCTGTCTTACCCTGAGTCAGACTATTGGTCCATCAAGCTTTATATTGTCTAGACTGAGTAGCTGCAGTCTCCAGGGTTACCACCCTCCTTGGAGATGCCTGGGATGGAAGCTGGGATCTTGCTTTCCGTGCAAAGCAAGTGCCTGACCCTTAAGCCATAGTAGCCCCAGTGTCGTACATGAGCCAGCTGGGGTGGTCAGTACCATCTGGGGGGACAAAGACTCATTGGGTCATAGGTCTACACCCCTAGAGGTGGAAAATAGGTGATAGCATTGAAGTACTTTTAGTTTCCAGTGTCTTATCGTGCTTTTATTGTTCTGACCATCAGGCCTGCAGTGGCCAAATAGGTAACTGGTGTTTTAAAATCTTTAAAAATGCAAAAATGAATATACAATTTCATCAAGGTTATCAGAGGAATGGAAATGATAACTGGCGTACACGCAGAGCTGCATCTAGGTAATTTTGGAGCCTGGACCTAAAGGCCTTTGGATCCCACCCACCCCCCGCAAGTTAAGCATCATTTTTTAACATGTAGGTTCTTGAGGGCACAAACCACACCACCTGGGACACACTGAAGAGGATTTGGGGGCCCCCAGGGGGTGTGGTGATCCTGGTGTTGGCCCTGAAGTCCAGTGGTAAGAGCATCTCTGGGATAGAGTTCTGAGTTGGTGGAATGGACTATACCACTTCAGTCTGCAGAGGTGCGATCAGCTTTTCAATAGTCCCTCCCTTAAAAATGCTCCCGCATGTAAAAACCAAGCACATCAGTCAAAAAGGGTTTAACGGGGCCCCGGACCGGTCCTGAAGTCCATGGGTAAGAGCGCCTCTGCATGTCCTCCAAAAATTACTCCATGGACAGAGTACAACAATTTGTTCATTGTTACCCTGACTCTAATCCTTGCCCTTAACCCTGAATGCTTTCCTCTGTATGGTGGTGGATTAACGGAGAGGCAGAGTAGGCATTTGCCTACGGCAGCAAAATTTGAGGAGCAGTGAATTTTGCCCCACCTCAAATTTTGCTGCTCCTCTCTGTGGGCAGCGGTGGCTGTAGCAAGGGTGGAGTGGGTGAGGAGAAAGTCTCTCCCCCCCTTTTTTATATAAGGTAAACATTTTTTGTTTAAGGTAAAATGGCAGTAAAAGCCTTTTTGCCTATGGGCGGCAAAAAGCGTAATCCTCCCCTGCTGCCTCTGTGCACAAATGACTGCAATTTTACCTTAATTGCTTGGAGGCCGGGAAAAAGAAGGGGTGATAGCACACCGAAAGCTATAAGTGCAGAAAGATGTACATGCAACAATGCTATCGCCTATTTTCCATCTCTAGGGGGGATAAACATTGCCAAAAATCGCTAGCAGCAGTCATCCCCTGAGATGATTCTGATGGTCAAACGTTGTGGGCCTGCCTCATGGATTAGTATTAACAAGGCTCTAGCATTCTAGATAACAGTATGAGTGAAATGAGGGGGAAGAAAGTGGATCACAGGGGTGGAAGAGGAAAGAGCAAAAGCCCTTCTTCCCAAAGACAGAACCTGCTTCCCCCATCAGGTGACAAGCCTTCATATAAAATTCTGAAGAGAACCAATATTAAAGGTGAACGGTCATCTGTCTTCTGAAGGTGCTCAAAGTTTTATTATAACAGGCGTAACAAGCATCTCAAGATGATTCATTGGTTCTGCCAAAATCGACTAACACAACTATCCCTCTGGACAGCACGAAATAAGGTTTCCAATATTTCCTCTGGCTTCTGGAGAATTCTGTCGCTTCCCACAAGCTAATTAACATGCCGTCTCAACTCTTGAATGCTCACTTTAATTAAAATAATTTGCTTTGTGAGCTGCGGTTTGCTATTTTCCACATCACTTTATTAGATTAGCACAAGATATTTAACCCATCATGTTCTTAATTTCTGACTCATTTCTCAGTAGATCATGGCTGACATCCTGACTAATGAAGTGCTCACACTTCTAGGGGTTGCCAGCTTGTGGGGTGGACAGGAACTTATGCACCCCTCCCCTTGCCCCTTGCATGAGTCCAGTTCTGCAATAACCTTTTGCCTCGGGTGTGCTCCCTGCACTCTGGAATATGAAAACAAATACGATGAATATTTATATACGGCTTTCCAACAAAAGTTCCCACAGTGGTTTCCATCGATCTAAATAAATAAAATGGCTCTGCGATCTCTGCAAGAAACTTTGCAAGAGACTAATCTGACCCCTGTTAGCTTTGCAAAGAGCACCTCTCCTGAGTCCTCACACGCTTTCCAAAGAGAGAAGCTGCTGGCAAACTTCCCTTATCCTCACCTCTTGAGCCACATTCAAAGCTTGCAAGAGATCTTTTAGTTCACATCTCCTCCTAAATGGAGGATGTACTTTCACATATCAGCCAGATTTACCCCCAAATCCCTGTAAGCTGTCGGAGAGCACTTCACACACAATTCGAGTTTTTCATTGCACATTAGAATGTAGCCCGATTTATATTCGGGGGGGGGGGGATCCACTTTTTGAGTCATTTGGCGGGAGGCAACTTCGAACTCGCAGTAAAGCCTGCAGTGTGAAAAACACCCTGGGAGTAATTCACACTTGGCTTCAGGCTTCGGGGTAAACGTTGAGCGAAGCCACTTCAAACTACACTCGCAGCATTGAAGGAAGCAGCCCCTCCCCTCTGCTCTCGGATTTGTTTTGAAACAAGTCCACATGGCATGCTCCATGTTTTCCTTCTAGCCAATGGGTGGCCGGGAGAGCTTCTGCAGAGATAGATCAGACGTGCCTCTTATCATGCTAATGGTTCTACCTCAGTGCTTCTCCCATTTGCTCTGGCATTTTCAGAAAAAGTAGCTGAAAACCAGCATTTTAAAAACCCGGACATATGCCGAGATAAGCTAGAATTCACATCACAAAGCCCCGTTTGTGTGTGGAGTGGGTCCAAAAATCTCAAAGGGACTTCGAGGTAAGTTTAGCTGGTGTGTGAAAGCAAACACTCTCTCCTGAAGGAGATCCGGGGCAGAAGCCCTGTGTGTAAAGCCTCCTGGCCTGCACCAGGTTCTTGGGGCAAGGCAGCATTTGGCACCTGGCCTCAGGTGTTGCAATACCTTGGACTGGCCCTGACAAATGCGCTTTGTCAGTCCGCCCCACCCCGCCTACTTTAATTGCTGTAAATCCTTTACAGTCTTTATCTTGTTCATCCTCAACAGTCCCGTGAGGTTGTTTGTACTCTCAGCATAAAAGCATCAGTCACACTCTCTGGATTGGCAACTTCCTAGGACTTCAAAAGAGGAAGGCTCATGTTTTTGTCTAGTTTGTTATCAGGGGATGTTTTAAAACAGTATGGCAGCATTCTGGGTCAGGACGACCTGTTATGCAACTGAGTGGTCCAGCACCGTTTAGACAAGGCTCTGTGGAAGTATGCCTGTTGCAATATAGCTGCTGTGGATGTGGGTTTGTTCTGTGTCGGACTGAACACAGCAGGATCAAAACATCCTAATAGATTTCCTCTGTGTCAGGCTCTGCAGGTTCACACAAGCTTTATTTATTTAATAAATATGTATACCGTCCACTACTCAAATCTCTAGGCGGTTTACAGCATAGAAGAAAACAAAACAAGAATTTAATAGTTAAAAAAATAAAAACCAGATTAAAATATCCATAAAACACCAACTAACTAAAAAGCTTGGCTGAAGAGATGTGTCTTTAGTTGTTTCCTAAAAGCCAACAGGGACGGAGTGGCTCTAATCTCAGCAGAAAATACATTCCATAGTCCTGGAGCAACTACAGAGAAGGTACACCTTTGGGTCAACACCAGACGAGCTGGCGGCACTGTTGTAGATGGAGTCGTCCGATAGTAGTTGGTGTATCCATACTACTTTTTTGCACGCTTCACTTGCTAAACCATCCCCTGCTATACTCTGTAGCTGGAGTGTGTGCTTTCCTCCTTAGTGCTCTGCTGTTTACCTACTGGGGGTAAAATTAACAACCCCCAACAGGCACCCTCAAACAAACCTCCCCTGAAGATCTTAATAGGCGGCAGGGTTTATAACAAAGAAGGTGTTCTCTTAAAGCCATTAAGGGCTTTATAGGAACTAACCAGCACTTTGTTTATGACCGGAAACCTATTGGTAGCCAGTGTAGATCTTTTAGAATCAGAGTGATATGGTCTCTAAGGGGCATTCCGAAGGCCAATCTGGCAGCAGCATTCTGCACTAACTTCCGTTTCCGGACTACATACAAAGGCAGCCCCATGTAGAGTGCATTACAGTAGTCAAGCGTGGAGGTTACCAGCATGTGCACCACTGTCTTAAGGTCGCTCACTTCCAGGGAAGGACGCAGTTGGTGAACCAGTCGAAGCTGATAAAAAGCAGAAATGATATATGCAGATACTGTATATCATTTCTGGTCAGGGGTGTAGCTATAATTGAGCGGATGAGTTCAAGGAACCCAGGCCCCCCCAGGACCTGAGGGCCCTCCAGCTCCACCCCTCCCTATTGTCTTCATTATCTCCCTTACTCTGAGGGGCCGCCAAGACGAGGGGCAAACACAGGCCACTTCTTCCCAAGCTATGTCCATTTCTTGTGGTTTTATGAACTTCACAGCAAGCAAAGGTATCATGGCTTCCAACATTTGACAGGAAGGGATAGGAATACCTGTGTTATTATTTTGAGAAGGCTGAAGAGACTTTCTTTGCATTCCACCCATATGTGAGGAGCATTGAGCTGGAACACAGAAGGGCTTTCTCTATGGTAATATCTAGGTAATATCTAGAGCTGTAATAAATTGCAACTGGGGACAGGGCTGGATTAAGGGCAACTGATGCCCTAAGCACAGTCCAATAATGGTGCCCCCTTGGGCCCCCTCCATTGCTTAACTGTCAAGACATTAAGACTCAAGCAAATTATTTACTTATACCTTAATATTTATTTAAATTTTAAAAAGTTTTCTTCTAGATTTTTAAGGTAAAACAAAACAGTTCCACTGCCTATAATTTCTTATAAATAGCCACAACAGAACGAATGATTGAGAAAAATATTTCATCTTCAAGGTCAGACATCATAACATACGACAATCTTTTACGTGAAGTTTTATCAATATTTTGTACTGCTCTTTACAGTAATCTTTTGCAAATCAATGCAAACGATTACTGTACTTTTACTTCAGATACATAGTTTAGTAGTTTCTCGAAACTTTAGTTGCTCACTGAGCCAAAGAAAACGTGTTTTTTTTTACAATGCAGAGTAAAGTTGAACATGGCAGATAAAAACAATTACAAAAAATCGACTAAAGTTGAGTGTGGCAGGGAAATGCAAGGTGACAATAAGGCAGGTGAAAAGAGAGTTTGAGGAACATATAGCTAAAAGTATCAAGGGGAATAATAAAAACGTTGTTAAATACCTGCCATGGAGGCTGTTGGACCATTAGACAATGAGGGAGTGAAAGGGATTATTAAGGAGGATATGGAGGTTGCAGAGAAGCTCAATGAGTTCTTTGTGTCCATCTTCACGGCAAAGGATACAGAGCATATACCTGTTCCTGAAGCAGCCTTTTGGGGGATGGAGGCTAAAGAACTGAGTCAGATAGAAGTGACAAGAGATGATGTTCTAAACTGTCTGGAAAAACTGAAAACTAACAAATCGCCAGGGCCAGATGGCATCCATCCAAGAGTCCTCAAAGAACTCAAATGTGAAATTGCTGACCTCCTTGCCAAAATACGTAACTTATCCCAGCAATCAGGCTCTGTACCAGAGGACTGGAAAGTAGCAAATGTAACACTGATTTTCAAAAAGGGATCCAGGGGCGATCTGGGAAATTACAGGCCAGTTAGCTTAACGTCCGTTCCAGGCAAATTGATGGAAAGCATCCTCAAGGATAAAATTGTAAGGCATATAGAAGAACAGGCCCTGCTGGGGGAAAACCAGCATGGCTTCTGCAAAGGTACATCTTGCTTCACCAACCTTTTGGAGTTCTTTGAGAAGCTCAAGAAGTGTGTGGATCAAGGTGATCCATTTGACATAGTATACCTGGACTTCCAGAAAGCTTTCCACAAAGGTCCTCATCAAAGACTCCTGAGGAAATTTAGCAGTCATGGGATAAGGGGACAAGTACAAATAAATAATAAATAAAATAATAAATAACAACACCCATACTCAAAATCTTACTCGTTCTAAAGGCTTTTAAGAAATAATAATAACTAGTGGGCCCGGGTGCAGAGCATCTGTGCCTCTAGCTGGACACAGCCATTCCCCGCCGTCTCGGGGACTGGGGGCAGAGCCAGCCGTGCTGCCGCCGGCTCCCTCTGCCTCACCCCCCCCATGCCGCCGCCTCCTCCTCCCTCCACACACCCCTAGGGTGCCGCCGTGGGCGGGTGGGCAGGCCGAGAGTGCCGCCACGGCCGCAGCCGGGCCAAGAGTGCCGCCGCCGCCACCGGGCCGAGAGTGCCGCCGCCACCGGGCTGAGAGTGCCGCCGCCGCCGCCAGGCCCGCCGCCTTGCCTCCGCTGCAGCTGGGCCCACCGCCTTGCCTCCACAGCCGCATGGCCAGGCAATTCTCCTGGGTGTGCCAGGACCAATCAGGCGCCCCTACAGCCCAGCCAATCAGCTGGGCTGCCGGGACGCACGTTCTAAAGGCACACCCAGGAGAATTATATATATAGATGGACAACTCTGCATGTAACAAAGGACTACTTTCTCAAATATATGATGTATTATTAAATGAGAAATGGAATTGCGCCATATTATATAAAAAGAGATGGGCACAAGACTTGGACCAAGAAATCACTGACAATCAATGGAAAAATATCTGGAAGTCCTACTCAATGCTTTCTTCTTCTTTAAACATCAAAGAGGAAATTTATAAAATATTAACCAGATGGCACCTTTCCCCCCTCAAACTTAGCTGCAACAAATCCAGATATGTCCCTCTTGTGTTGGAAAGGCTTCAGAGAAAAAGGTTATTTCTACCACTAAGGGTGGGCTTGTTCATTTATATACAAATTTTGACTAGAAGTATACAAATATATTGAGTCACCTAAAATCAGCGGGGATATGTCTTGATTAGCAAGTCAGAGGTTACTGGTTCAGATCCCGGCTGGTATGTTCCCCAGACTATGGGAAACACCTATATCGGGCAGCAGCGATATAGGAAGATGCTGAAAGGCATAATCTCCTACTGCAGGGGAGGAGGCAATGGTAAACCCCTCCTGTATTCTACCAAAGACAACCACAGGGCTCTGTGGTCGCCAGGAGTCGACACCGACTTGACGGCACACTTTACCTTTACACAAACATATCAAAGCAATACTAAGCATAGACCTAGAGTTAAGCCCAATGAATTATTTATTGGACTTGCCGCTACAGTCTTAACTCACCATTTCAAAGAAAGAACTCTTTAGCCTCCTGACTACATCAGCAAAATTTGTCATCACCTCACAATGGAAGGGGAAAAGGCACATCTCAATTTAACCAACCAGAGATGAAAGTTTGGGTGGTATACAAGTATGTATGTATGTATGTATGTATGTATATGAATCAATCAATCAATCAATCAATAAACAAATAACATAGGAAGCTTTCATATTCTAAGTCAGACCTTTGGTCCATCTTGCTCAGTATTGTCTACACAGACTGGCAGCGGCTTCTCCGAGGTTGCAGGCAGGAATCTCTCTCAGTCCTATCTTGGAGATGCCAGAGAAGGAACTTGAAACCTAGATATTCTTCCCAGAGCAGCTCCACCCCCCTAAGGGGAATATCTTACAGTGCTCACATAATAAATAAATAAATAAATAAATAATTCGATTTCTATACCGCCCTTCCAAAAATGGCTCAGGGCAGTTTACACAGAGAAATAATAAATAAATAAGATGGATCCCTGTCCCCAAAGGGCTCACAATCTAAAAGAAACATAAGACAGACACCAACAACAGTCACTGGAAGTACTGTGCTGTGGGTCGATAGGGCCAGTTACTCTCCCCCTTCTAAATAAAGAGAATCACCACGTTAAAAGGTGCCTCTTTGCCAAGTTAGCAGGGGGTAAGCATATGTAGCCCATTGGTTGCCCATTCAAATGCAACCAGGGCAGACCCTGCTTAGCTAAGGGGACAAGTCAGGCTTGCTACCATAAGACCATCTCTCTTTTCATGGTTCAATATTGAATGGTTAGAGCATTCAATTCAATGGTTAGAGCATGGTTCAACAGAATATGGTCTACAACGGTTATGGATAAAATGTCTTTACTGCTGAAAAATGATACCGATTATAACTTAAGTGCACTATACTATACCAGGTGGGAGCCCTTCTGGAAATATATAGAAGACGGTAAGGGCCCAATGCATTACCCTAATGCTCTAAACTACAGTCTGTGAGGCTATTCTCATGACCGCAGGAAAGCGGGCTAAGGGAACCCAGCAAGCAGCCTCCCAGCCTCAGGGGTCTCCCCTGAATGCCCCGCACACTTGTGCAGGGCATCCTGGGACTTCCAGGGGCCAAGTGGCCCTTGATCCCTGCCGCCCCTACCGGCTCTGAGACGGAGCCAGTAGTCATGTCGGCAGCCGATCCAGCCATCCAGGGACAGCGCCCTGCTAAGGGCCCACTCTCCCTGCAGAGCCCAGTAAGGTTCTCCACACTGCTCCAGTGGAGAGCCTCAGGATGTTCAAAACTGGTTATTTAATGGAACAATGCGGGGGGTGGGGTGGGTTGATGTTATAAATATGGCTTATTTTTATTCCATAATATGATACCTACCTCCTGTCACATTTTGAAGGGAAAAAATTGTAATAACGTTTAAATTTAAAAGTAAAAAGAAAAAATCAAGTCATGAAAAAGTTGTATTAGATGATATAAAAAGTGACTGACAACAAAGAGAAAAGTAAAGTGAGTATAAAGTAAAGCAAGGAAAAGGTTGAATCACACACTCGGATCAATAACACCCATTTTCCCTCCTCCAGTCAAAAATACTTCCCACAGACTCTAATGTTATTCCCCACAGTCCTCACCAATTAATATAACACTCTTCTGTAATAGTGCTGTCAAATTTCCAGTTCTGTGGGTTTTCTCCAACTATACAGGCTTCTAAATCTCATGAAGAGTGACTTTAGGCAGTAAAGTTTGTGTGCACAGACATGAAAAATGCACAGGTATGTGTTGCAGTGGTGCATGCTACTCATGTGAATTACACTCAGATACCATTGTGTAGTCCTGAATTTCTCTTTGAAAGTCCTGATGGGACTTGTAGTCAACCAACATCTGGAGAGCCTGGGTTGGAAACTGCTGGTCTATGGGGAAGGTAGTGTGGGGTTTTTTGTTGTTGTTAATCCATTCCTAGATCCAGGCCAGCTTTTGAATGGTGCTTATAGTTCAGTCCGGGAGTAGAGGTGGTGCTAACAACCAGCAGCAAGAGCATTGAAAGCATTAACATGGTAACTAATATGTATTTAGAGCACTGTTATGAAATATGCAACGTATCTTTTCCGAGATGTGAAAGCCATGTTTTTGATAGATCTGACTAATTTGGAAACAGCTCAAGTAAAGAGCAGTGAAGTTTGAAATAATGCGGGAAATATGGTAACAATTATTTATTTAACATATTTCTATACTGCCCAAAACTTGCATCTCAGTTAATTATCCATTTGTTTTCCAATGCTTGGTTCATACATTCAAGTTGAGTAGTGTTGCAGAAGCCTCTCTCTTTCACCTCGGAGGCTATAGTTATGGTAGAAATCTGTGTTCCACCAAATGCATTCTCTTGGGCTTCCTCTCCCTCACAATTTTTGTATGGAGTTTGATTTGGGTGGATTCATGCGTAATACAGCACCCGAGGTTACCATGAACTGCCACAGCCCTGGATTTCTGGAAGCATCCATGAGCCCTAATTCAACTCTCAGTAACAATACGTGGAGACTGGGTGTGTTGTGTGAACCAACTGGTTTTAGCATATCCTAGTGGCGCAGAGGGGAAATGCTTGACTAACAAGCAGAAGGTTGCCAGTTGGAATCTCTACTGGTATATTTCCCAGACTATGGGAAACACCTGTATCAGGCAGCAGCAATATAGGAAGATGCTGAAAGGCATCATCTCATGCTGCATGGGAGGAGGCAATGATAAACCCCTCCTGTATTCTACCAAAGACAACCACAGAACTCTGTGGGCTCCAGGAGTCAAAATTGACTCAACAGCACACTTTGTTTTACTTTATCCTACTTGCGGCACAGCACCCATCTGCCACTCACTTCAAATCTCGATTACACATGTCGGGTTCTGTGCCAGGATAGGATATGCCAAGAATGGTGGGTTCATACAACACGCTCAGTCTGGGTGTATCTTTACCAGAACTAGAGGTAGGACTCACACACACTCCTCAGGTACCGCATTAGGTGTGAACCTAATTGTAGAGGTTCACACCTAGTCAAACAGAGATTCTGGGACTGAGCTTCCCAGGATCCCTCTGCTTGTGCTGCTGCAACTTGCTCATCAGTTTCTGTAGGCATTTTTAGCCTACTTTCCAGTAGGCTCGTGAGATCACCCGGCTGTGTGTGTCTGTCCTCTGCCTCAACTTTGCAACGCCGGGACCAATATGAACCAAACCAGGTACAGTTGTATGTACACCTCGGGACACCTCAAGGGCGTAGTTTGTTATGTCATCCACCCCGATCCAATATGGTAGACACATAAACCTTTGAGGTGCAAGTGGGCTAACTTGTGAACCACCTAACCGATTTGAACCAAATTTGCTACAGCTGTAGGGACACATAGGGATGTCCAAATGCCGTGGTGTGTGATGATATCATCCACTCCAGTTCAATCTGGAGGCCACATGAACATCTGAGGCACAAGCGGGCTAATCTGTAGAGTGTCTAACCTATTTGAACCAAATTGGGTACAGTTGCAGTGAGTGACCCACAGAGATACCTCAATGGAAGTTTGTGATTATGTCATCCACACCAATTCAAGATGGCGAACACGTAAACTGTTAAGGCACAAGTAGGCTAACTTGTGAACTGCTTAACCAATTTGAACCAAAATTGCTGCAGCTGTAGGGACACCTAGGGACACCTCAATGGCATAGTTTGTGATGATGTCATCCATCCCGAATCAAGAAGGCAGACACATAAACTTTTAAGGCGTAAGAGCACTAACTTGTAAACCGCTTAACTGATTTGAACCAAATTTGGTACAGCTGTAGGGACACATAGGGATACCTCAGTGGTGTAGTTTGTGATGTCACCCACCCCAATCCAAGATGGTTGTCGCGGGAACTTCTGAGGCACAAGCTGGCTAATTTGAACCAAACTGGGTACAGTTGCAGTGAGTGACACATAGGGATGCCCCAATGGTGTAGTTTGTGATGATGTCATCCACCCTGATCGAAGATGGTGGGTGCATGAACATTTGAGGTGCAAGAGATCTAATTTGTGGACCTCAATTTGAACCAAATTTAGTCCAGTTGTAGAGACAGTAGTGGTGTGCACAAACCGGTCCGGAGGCCATGTTAGAAGCCTCCGAACCGGTTCGGAACCTGGCCGGTCCAGCGGGGGGTCGGTCTAGCTTTAAGGACAGGGGGGTAGTACTTACCCCTCCCGCCGCTCTTCCCCTTCCAGTGCTGCAGTTAAAAGGTGTAGTTTTGGGGGCGGCAGCGTTCCTCCCTGCTGCCCCTGCCCCCGTCGTTGCCTGGAAGTTCTGAAAAATACCAGCACGCATGTGCCTGTCGCGGGGCATGCGCGCCCATTGCTGCCTTGTGTGCACGTGCCGCACACGTCACACGCAGTCGGAGGAGGAAGAGCGGAGGGGGAAGAGCAGCACCAACACAGGAGCAGCCTCCCAGCCAGTGCCGGAGGAATCCCCAAAACACACCACACATTTTCTGGGGGCCGGAATGACGCATCCTGGCCCCCAACCCACCATGCTGCCAGGGAAATTGCCATCTGGGTGAGCAATTCACGCTCCCAACGATCATCTGTGGGGGAGGTAGGTTTCAGGAACCATCCTTCCCCTATGACCGGTAACCCTTCCCACTGATTGTGACCATGATCGAAAGCCAGCGTGGTGTCGTGGTTAGAGTGCTGGACTAGGACTCGGGAGACCCGAGTTCAAATCCCCATTCAGCCATGAAACTAGCTGGGTGACTCTGGGCCAGTCACTTCTCTCTCAGCCTAACCTACTTCACAGGGTTGTTGTGAAAGAGAAACTCAAGTATGTGGTACACCGCTCAGGGCTCCGTGGAGGAAGAGCAGGATATAAATGTAAAAATAATAAAAATAATAAAAAGGGCCCAAAATGAACACCAGCAACAGCCACTGAAGGGATGCTGTGCTGAAGTTGAATAGGGCCAGTTGCTCTCCTCCAGCTAAATACAGAATCACCATTTTGAAAGGTGCCTTTTTGCCTAATTAGCGGGGGGGGGGGGATATCATATATGGCAAACTACTGCAATCTTTACTTCGGCAAGACTTCAGGCTCATTCACATGATCCCCATCTGGGTAGAATGAGGTGCGCTTCCAAGCAGCGGTGATGAGAAGTCCCAAGATCAGGATAGGAAGAGAGGAGAATGATCATGTGGGAGGTAGGAGTTGGGTGGGATATCTTCCATCCTTCATAAAATGCTGGGGAGAGAATCTACGGAAAGTTTCCATATTCTCACGCAGCACCTATGTTTTCTACAAGGGCTTGTGTAGGAGAACTTCTTGATAGTGCCCCAGTTTTAGGTTTTCCAGTGTTGGCAGGTATCCTAAGCAGAAACAAGGCTTACATCCTCTGACCATATAATGGTAGAAGTTCTAGCAGTCATTCCAACCTTTTTACATGTAACTGTTGAAGCTGTATCAAAGCAAAGTGCAGCATTAAACAGGATACTTTTTGTACCAGATTGCCAGAGCAGTCCTTTGTATGTTATGTTGCCCTTTCCCACTTTTTACATTCTGGTCAACCTTTTTGACAAAAGGACCGTTTCCACCCCTCTGGACTCCACTGTTTTCCTGAAGAGCGATGATTAATGTTTTCGCCTGCTGCACACTAAAGCTCAATATGAAAATCTGATTAAGTTGGACAGCATCGCTGTTTCCCAGGTACAGTGCACGTAGGCTGCTGCCAAAGAACTAGCAGGGGGTAGCAGGGAGACATTGATTTATATAGATTCCTCAACGAGTCTATTAAGAGTGAGGAGTTTGCAACACGGGGATCCAAGCTACAAGTAGAAGGCGGAGGCAGGGAATTACATCAGGTCTACGGGCTGCTTTGGCCTTTGCGCTCAAGGCAATGAGACACTGTCATCTTTTATTACAGCATTGTTTGTTCAAGTGAAGGAACTACTGAGTCCACCTTCAGGCCCCAGGCAGAGAGACAAGACACACACACAAAGGGGTTGGGGGGAGGCAAACCCTGG
Source organism: Hemicordylus capensis (assembly GCF_027244095.1). Taxonomy (NCBI): domain Eukaryota; kingdom Metazoa; phylum Chordata; class Lepidosauria; order Squamata; family Cordylidae; genus Hemicordylus; species Hemicordylus capensis. The sequence goes on along the minus strand of NC_069661.1, from coordinate 218,092,453 downwards.
CAGTAAGAAATGTCCAAAGACACTCTAAAAGCAGACAGCATTTTATTGATGTTCACCATGGAAAAGTTCACATCGCCCGCCATCCTTCTTGCACACAGGAGTAAAGTTCATTCCATTCACAGTGACAGCTCCAGCAAGGTCAGAAATCAAATCCGTCCCAAACTTTCCTACCCTGAGCATTCAGGCTTCTCTGTCAATGCAGTTTAGGTCGTGATAGCCAATATTTGGGCTTCTATGTAAAGATAGGAATCCAGTTATTCTCCTCTGCCACAAAAGCAGCACACTTGTAAAAAGAAAAAGAAAAAAGGTCACAATAGCCTACTGGTCTCAAGGTTCTAGAACAGCCTTGGAATTGCAGTGAAGCAGGAAAAAGCAACCAGGACTCCTGAGAACAAATTTGCTAAATATTCACCCCTGCCCCTCAGTCAACTGAGCTGAATGAAGTCAAAACAGGAGGCAGCCACATCCTTGAGGGCTTTTAGTCCAATGGATTGGCACGTATCAGGCACCCAGTCCCTACCTTTGTGTAAGATGAATCCTCCTCTCATGTTCTCTCAGGGTGAATACAGGCCTATGAAGTTCTTTTCTATTTTATTCATAGAATAAGACACATTTTCTTAACCTCTGCATGCAATACAACTGTGCTATTAAATAGGAGGCTACCACAAATCAGAAGAGAGGCATTTCTGCGGCCTGCTCAGAGGAAAGCATAATGGTAACACCAAGAAAGAATCAACTGTCCAGTCTGTGCACCCGCATCGGGAAAGCACACCCTCTCTGCCCTTCATTACAAATATACATATTATCCTAGATGGAGACTATCCTCTTCTAGGGAGAAGAGTATTATCATCATTATTAATAAGAATATTTATATACCACTTCAACAAGGTTCTCAAAGAAAAAGAAGTAAGAAAGTGGTTCCCTGTTCCAAAAGGGCTCACAAGATTAATACACACAGAGACACCAGCCAACTATCATTAGGAGGGACACTATGCTGGAATGAACAGAAAGCTGTTCTTCCCCTGCTAAATAGAGAGAGAGCTACCACTTTAAAAGGGCACCTCTTTGCCTGCTTAGCAGGTGTTGCACAGGGGTACATAGGAGGGAACGAAGCCAGTGCTCTCCATGCGAGTTCCATCTCAGTTTGCTGGAACAGAGATTAAATCATGGGAGGGGGAGAGCTAGAGTAGGAATAGGGGGACCCATTCTGACTCTGCTCCCCAGGGCTCTGCTGGGCTTCCCAGTGGGAGCCTCAACACAGGCTCCCATTCCAGGGACTCTCTTATTATGCAAGTCAGCCAACTGCTTAGGCCCAAGCCGACAGACATAGGCAAAGAGCTCTTTAAACCTCTCCCCACAACCCCTCCGCCAACAGGAGTGGCAACAAAAGCTCGGGCCCAGTTCTGCCCTCCTGCACCTCAGCTACGGACACCAGTTCATGGGCCAAAATGCAGAATTTGGGAACAGGTCACCAAAGTGCAGGAGGGAAGAGCTCTGCCAATGTTTCTTTTGCTGTTCACTTTGGATGGGGGGGAGGAGGAGGTGGTTAAAGAGACCTCTGTATCTCAGTAGTGGTTGGAGTCAGCATTGCTGGCCCTCCAACCCTGTCTCAGTTCAAAAATATGGCCCCCATTCAACATTAGCTGCTGACCAGGGGTAGGAAGTCTCCCACCATTTCTACAAGGGTCCGTGTGCTTAAATGCTGGGAACGCTGAATTACAAGCAGGCAAGTTGTGTGCGATTGCGTGCCTGACAGCCATCACTTCCCAGATGTGCTAGAAACACGTTGGAGCTGCTACTTGCAGGACGTGGCAGTGTCCTTGAAATGGGGCTACTCCCCTGCAAGTGTTGACCTCATTCACTAAAGCAGCTATCCTGATGCTTGGGGAAAGGGGAGCGGGAGAAGAGTAGCCCATTATTCCCAAGGCCAGGGCTTCACCGTGGACCTCTCTTGTCCTGAAGGAAGTGTCCAAGGCAGTGGCGATGCCTGGCAGTCTTGGACAGTTTGGCACAGATTCAACAGGGAGCGCATGCTTGATATGGACAGCAAGTCTGTAGACTTGTAGGTGAGTTCCAGCAGCTCTTGAGTTCCAGTGCCCAGAGACTTCTCATTTTGATATGGGGATGACAGCAGGAAAGCCTGTTACCTCTTCTCTATCTTCTGCTTCTGCAAGCTGAGCGAGGTGAAGCTGGCCAAGAGGTCAGTAACTTCGTCCACCTGTCCAAGAAACAACACAGCACGTTATGGGAGGCCAGCAGGATCTGGCGGAGGAAAAGGAAAGCTTGCGAGGCAAGGAGGAGTGCCAGAAATAGAGGTGCACTGGCACGCGGGCTTCAGTGGCAACACAAACACAAGAGCCACAGAACTTTTGATGACTGTTCTGTTTGCCAAGTGCAGACTAAAGATTGCTAGAGCAAAAGAAATGCTGGCTGCTATTAAAGATGTGCACGGAACTGGTTTGGAGACCCTTTATGGGCCTCCGAACTGGTTCGAAGAATCGGTGGTTCCGCCGGTTCAAAGGCGGCGGGGGTCTCCCTTTAAGAGTGGGGGGAGGGTGCACTTACCCCTCCTGCCGCCTTCCCCCCACTGGTGTCAGGTTTTTTAGCAGCCCATCGGGGCTGCAGTATACTTACCTGCCGCCCCGTTGCCCTCCTCTTCCAGATATGACCGGAAGTTGCTGACGCGCTTGCGCATGCCGGCACAGGCGCATGCACATCACACACGCGCCCCCCGTGTCGGCTGCAACTTCTGGTCATATCCAGAAAGGGGGGGGGCAACAGGCTGGCAGGGAGGTATGGTGCTGCCCTGATGGGCTGCTAAAAAAAACCGACGCTGGCGGGGGGGAAGTGGCAGCAGGGAAAGTGCACCCTCCCCTCACTCTTAAAGGGAGACCCCTGCCGCCTTCGAACCACCTCGCCACGGTTCCGTGCACATCCCTAGCTGCTACTGGGCAGAAAGGGAAGAGACAGACTCCAGCAAAGGTAGGAGTTTGATGAATGGGTGACAATGTACCATATCTGCACGCATATCACCCATGGGGCAAATGTGATTTTGTGAGGGAGGATGTGGGGATTTAAGTTGCATACCAGTGTTAATGCTGGAGGGTGGGAGGGAGGGAGAAGCTGGGGAAGCAACCTTTCACACAGGGGGGATCAATCTGAGTTTGGCTCCAGTCCACCTGCGTCCTTCCTCCTCCTCCGGTCCCAGAACACACGTGGGACCAAGTTCCATTCACACAGAGGGAAGCTGGGCAAGCAACCTTTGGGGTCAGATCAGCCTCAGCTTGGATCCAGATTGCCCACTACCCTCCCACTCCAGTAATGGCCCCAGAACAACATGGGACCAGTCTTCCCTGTAAGGATTCCCAGATGTTGACTACAATTCCCATAAGCCCCAGCCTACAGCCACTGCAGCTGGGAATGCTGGGAGTTGTAGTCAATAACATCTGGGACTCCCTCTTACAGGGAACACTGCACGGGACCAAGTTCCAGAGCACAGAGAAGTTCCATTCACACCCAGCCAGCCGCTAGAGACAGGCACTTCCTGCCTGCCTGCTACCAGGTGTGGGCAATATATATTTCACCTAAATGCTACTTTTCTAGGGGTAATATGGTGGTGTGGATTATAATTGTGTGTAGGCTCTATGTGCAAAAATACGGGATTTATGTATTACATTTTTATCCCACCCTTCCTGAGCTTAGGACCATGAACATGGCTCTCTCCTCTAACACATGCGTGCACATACTGTGGTAGGTTAGGGTGAGAGAGTAATTGATCCAAGGACACCCAGTGAGCTTCATGGCTGACTGGGGTTTTGAACCCACATCTCCACAGTCCCAGCCCCGCAATCTGTTTCCAGGATTAAAAAAAATCCATTTGGGTGGGTCAGTTTTTTAGGCAAGTTTGAAATATCCACAACTCACAGTACTTCTTGTCCCTTTTAATCCCTCAATAAAGCCTGTGGTCTGGGAAAGCTCCAGCGTTGCCTTTTCCAATAACATTGATAGGCCTTGAACTTGTTTATTTTAAGCAATTTTTATTGTGTTGCTGTAGTGAGACACATTCCATATCTCCAAGCTTGATGAAGGAGAAAATATTAAACATGATCTTTGCTTCTAGGAATTGCAGCAACTGTAGCGAATTAAATAGTACCTTATTTCAAGGGTAGGCAGACTTCAGACTTGCTTGTTTTTATATTGGATCCATCAGCTGTAGCAAAACATGGCTCGGGGGAACTAAGGAACTCTCAAGTGCCTTTGAGCATGTGCACAGCTCAGAAACGTGTTTTCAGTACAAGGACGGAGTTCACAGTCCTGTCACACACAAATCCCCTCCTGCTTCCCCCCAAACCGTTTTTGATTCAGCAAGCAGCTTTAGGTTTCTTTTAAAAAGCATTTTAGTTTCTTCTAGTATTAGACCAGGCCTGCTCAACGTAGGCCCCCCAGCTGTTTTTGGACTACAACTTCCATAATCCCCAGCCACAGAGGCCAATAGCCAGGGATTATGGGAGCTGTAGGCCAACATCTGTAGGAGGGCTGAAGTTGAGCAGCCCTGTATTAGACCGACTGGGAGTCAGAAACCCTTGTTGATCTACAGCAAATCACCAAGAGATCTACCAGTAGATCCCAATCTAGTTTCTGGCAGCCCCTGCATTAACTTAAGAAGTCCCTCTTCCCTTCAGGATTCTCAAAAGAATACTGTCATTTTACAATTTAGCTACACATTAAACTAGATTAAGAGTTCGGTATTTAATCAAACATATGATACTCCTCGGCCACCCACCTGTTCTTTTGTGCTTGTCATCTGTAGCCTGGTGCAAAGATCATCCAACTGCTCCCGCTGCTCATGGCGCCCAAGGTGTTCAAGGTATTCCCGCAACATCTGGATGATCTGTAACAATATGGGACAGATGTGGACAGCTGATCTTGTGGTAGCAAGCTGAACCATCTCCTTTGCTAAGCAGGGTCTGCCTTGGTTTGCATTTGGATGAGTAATTACATCGAGTGCTATAAGATATTCCCCTTAGAGGGCAAGGCCATAGCTCAGTGGAAGAAGCTCCCAGTGCCTGCATCCCAGAGCACGCAGAAGGTCCCAGGTTCAATCTCTGGCATCTCCAGGTATGACTGACAAGGACTCCTGCCTGAAACCTTGGAGAACTGCTGCCTGTCAGTGTAGACAATACTGAGTTTGATAGACCAACGGTCTGACTCAGTATAAGGCAACTTCTTATGTTTCTAGGTTTGTTGTGAGCGGCTGTGAGATTTCCAACTTTGGAGGGGGGAGGCGCGCGGGAAACAGAAGCAAAGCTGTAGATCTGCTATAGGCTCTGACGAACACCCAAAGTAAAATGATAGGGACATCTGCAAAAACAACATAGAGCCAAGGGGCAGAAAAGGTTGTGTCCCTTATGGAGGTGGATGTCTGCTGCCAGGCCCTCTGACAATCTGGCCGAGCAGCTGGGTGACTGCTGGGGAAAGCACAGGCTGGAGTCCTGCTGCTGCCGCCGCCGCCACCACCACCACCACTATGCAAACATCTGTTGTGACATCTCCCCGGTATCCCACAAGCCTTCTGGAAAATTAAAGTATTTCTCACGATCACCCCAGCACTGGTCTTTAGAAAGAGCAAACAAACACACACAAATCCTCCATGGAGTAACAGCAATGGCATCAGCAGGGACTAGAAGGGTAACTCTGGGGTTGGAGAGGGCTGCCTTCCGATGAAGTCATGGTTGCCGGCGGGGAGGGGGGGGGATACCACTGGTCAGCATCTGGACTAGTTAGTCATGACCAGACTCACGGATTTCACTAGTGCCAAGTCAGTCATGGCTCACTGAAGTCCCAACAATTTCAATTTCATAGTCAAGACGAATTTAGTCTGGATGCTGCCTGCTGTATCCTGTGTGAGGGAACTAGATCATGGAGGGGTTCTCAGATTTGGGTCCCCAAGTTGACCATGATCCACGAAGGCCATTGTGGCTGGGGATTATGGAAGACACAGTACAATGACGTATGTGGACCCTTTGAGATAATGCATAATTACCACTGAAGTGCTATTATAGTGCTAGCAAAAAATCAAAATCAAAATCATTTTTGCTACTGTCTGAAAGCACCCCTGGATTAGATTAATCTGATCCAGCCAAGGCATACTTATGCTTTTTTTCCTGAGTGATTTGTACAGCAACTGCAAAATTCTGCAAACGACTTCCACATCAGCAATCCAATCCCTAATTGCTCTTAACCTCTCAAAAAAGCCCTTTCCTACCCTGACTTTGTTTGCAATTTAGACCTTCGACATTTTATTTAGAAGCTGCTGATCCTTGTGACCAAACCTATTAATATTCGATTTCCTTTCCTCCCCTCCCACTTGCCTTCAGGGTATAGAGTGAAATGCTAAATGCAGAAAAGCTGGCCAGCAACAATGCCAAGAACGTGAACATTTGTCACCTGCTTTACTTCAAGCCGCACGGCTTCCAAGCTCTGCGAGAGGCCCTCCTGCAAGATGTTCAGCTTTGACTTGGCCAAGTGCAGAGGGGTCCTTCCAGCTCGATCCAAGGCGTCTACTCGAGCTCCTGAAAGATGCACCACGCAGAGGAAGAAAGGTGTGATTTAAAGAGCCCAGGCCCCATGAAGGATACAAGAAAAAAAGGAGGTGGCACCTTTACAGTTTCCCCAATAGGAAGCGTTACCTCCACGGAGCAATGTGGTGATGACAGGAACATGGTTCGTGCAGGCAGCTGGGGAGGGAAAACACGAGACACAGAACTAAGTAGTGCTGCTCAGTTAAGTAGGAGGGCAGACTCTGCCTGATCAGGGTAAAGGCTGCCAGTTTCCTACAGGGCAGCTTTGTAAAGGTACTGGTGTAACACAGGGGAGAGCATTTGGTAGCTCAGGGGCTATGGGCCGCTCCCGGGCTTGTCTGAAGGAGCTTTCCAGGCGTTTGGGCCTGCTTCTCCCCCCTTCCCTTCCAGTCAATGCCACAAATCTGCCTGGCTGAGTGGGGACATGGTCATGCCATTTTAATCTCTCTTTAAAGCAAAGAGAGAGATCTTTAATCTCTTTCTCCCATGTGAAAGCAATCGTTACTTTCTCTCCCATCAATTTCTCTCCCTTCTCCCACAAAACAGACTCTCTTGCTCCCTTTCGCAGCAGCAAAATTCTCCAGGAATTCAGGGGCTTTGGTGCTGAAAATATTTTATTCAGTTGATGTAAATTTTCATAGAAGCTGCCGTTTTGCAGCTGGTTCTGCCTCCTTAAGCCACCATTTTATGGCTCTCAGAGGCACTCTTACCCCTGGACTTCGAGGCTGAAGTCCAGGGCCTCCACAGCCCCTTGGGGGGCCCAAATCCTCTTTAGTCTGTCCTGGGTGGTGTGGTCGCCCAGTGGAGCATGATAATGCTTAATTTGTAGGTAGGTGTGTGGGTGGTGGTGGTGGTTGGTTTCCAAAGGCCTTTAGGTCCAGGCTCCAAAATTACCTAGGTGCACCTCTGCATCCTCAAGCCACTATGTCATGCTGGTAGTTTCCAAAGCTCTGGGGAGGGGAGGATTTCCCCCTTGCCACCGCCCCCCCCCCGCCGGCAAAGGGAGTCTGCCTTAGCTCTGCCCACCTCTGGTGTAGTGTATTGGCTAGGACTGCAAGCTGGGAAATCCCTAGTTCAAAACCATAAATCATTAGATAGCCTTTGGCAAATCTCTGTTCTCTTAGTCTCTGTCCCCTACCCCCTTATTTGCAATAGGGGGAACTAGTGGCCTACCTCACAGGGTTTTTGGAAGGATTCTAGACATAACATAGGTAAATGAGCACACCAAATCTGCTCTATAAAGGCTAAGTATTGTTACTGCTGCTGCAAAGGAATAGTAATCCAATAGTGTAGAATTTTGTATACAAGTTGCTATATTCTATTATCTGAATAAATGATGAAAAAGAAGTACTTGCGGATTATTTTTGTGCTGGCACAAAGCAAACATTTTTAAACAGACATCGGGATATTTTCCTGATCGAACTGACAAAAGGCAGAGGCTGGGAATTCACAAGATATTATTGAGCTGGTAGTTCTATTCATAGCTTCTCTTACTTCTGAGTTTCTGGGCAGATACTGCTCACACAGTTTCAAATATTCTTCCACAACAAGGAGGATCAAAAGCCAATATAATTTCCAAAACCAACTCATATGCTCAGGATTGCTGCAAAGTCTTCAGATTCTACACTTGATGTTTTAGTTAGATTCTAGTCGGTCTAAGACCCCTTGGGTAAGTTTTATAGGAACATAGGCAGCTGCCATATACTGAGTCAAACCATTGGTCCATCTAGCTCTGTACAGTCTCCACAGACTGGCAGTGGCTTCTCCAAGGTTGCAGGCAGGAGCCTCTCTCAGCCCCATCTTGGAGATGCCAGGGAGGGAACTTAGAACCTTCTGCATGCAAGCATGCAGGTGCTCTTCCCAGAGTGGGCCCATCCCCTCAGGGGAATTTCTTATAGTGCTCACATGTAGTCTCCCATTCAAATGCAACAAGGGTGGACCCTGCTTAGCAAAGAGGACAATTCATGCTTGCTACCCAAGACCAGCTCTCCGTCCAAGTTTCCAGAATAATGTTATTAATAGGCATTTATACAACAATTTAAGTGTTTTACATACATTAATAATACCACAACTTATATACTGATTTTCAACACAGAAGTTCTTAAAGCAGCTGACACAGAAAAAGAATAAGAAATGCTTTCTTGTCCCCAAAGAATTCATAATCTAAAAAATAAACATAAGGTAGAAACCAGCAACAACCACCAGAAGGACGTTGTGTTGGGAGTTATCAGAGTAATTCTTATAACAGCCTGTAAGGTAACCCAGTATTATTATCATCCCCATATTGGGGTTGGGGTTGAAAATGAGCCCAAGAAAGAGTGGTTTGCCCGAGGTCACCTAGGTGAGAATTGAACCAGCAACCTTATAACACATTTTTGTAGCCATCGGGGATCGTGCTACCTGCTGCCACAGCAAATTTAGTATCAATCAATCTCACATCCTTTAGAGCAGAAGAACTTCTCCCAGTTCTATCACTACAATACTCAGCCAATCCAAAGCATCCCTGACAATTTTCCTGAGCACAAAGGTTGCTACTGTGACGCAAAGGAAGGAAAAAAGATTCAAAGGAAAGTGACGGGCAAGGGAGTTCACAAATATGGTAGAGGAGGTGATCATACGGCTGTATTCCAAATTAGTGATGCTTACCCAAATGCAGGGGAGTGTTCCCCAGTCCATCTCGCTGGTTTGGATCAGCTCCATGGTCCAAGAGTAACTGTACTGAAACACAAACAGACCCACCTCAAATTTGCCTTGAACTTGATGGGCACAGAAGACCCACCTAATCTTCCCAAATACTAAACCAGGGGCATCTCGCTTTTGAACATGGTAGGTAGGCATTCACCTGGAGTGGCTATTCAAGAAAGTCCTACTTTCTTAGGTCCATTAACTGAAGCTTTCAGGGATCACAGCACACTTGTAGTACTGTTGCTACTCCCTAAACTGTCCTGGAATGAATATCCAACCATCCTATGTGACACAACCATATTTTGAAGGCATGCTCCCAAAGTGCATCAATGTGTGTGACATCATTCTGGCCAGGTACGGAGGGTTGGCCAACCTCAGGTCATCCTGTTGCTGATGGGCCGCAACTTATATAATCCCTGGCTGTTGGCCATTGTAGTCAAGGGTTATGGGAGCTGTAATCCAACAACAACTATAGAGCTATATGGTTTGCCATCCCTGTATTGGCCCACACACCAGTGGGTACTCACCTATGAGTAGAGTTTCCTTGCATGTATCAGGAACAGTGGGTTGTGCCTGTGAAACCTAGAATGCTTGTGGGGTGGTTCTACCACCATTCCCCTCCTTCAGGAGTGGTTTCATTTTTATTTTTTTTTAAGGAAGAAAAAAGACCAATAACCCATCCCCGAGAAAAAGGGCCAGAAGTTGACAACCAGTGTTCCTTCTAACACAGATGTTGTTGACTAAAGGTACATTATTTATTTATTTATTTGAATTATATACCGCCCTTCCAAAAATGGCTCTGGGCGGTTTACACAGAGAAATAATAAATAAATAAGATGGATCCCTGTCCCCAAACGGCTCACAATCTAAAACAAACATCAGATAGAAACCAGCAACAGTCACTGGAGATACTGTGCTGGGGGTGGATAGGGCCAGTTACTCTCCCTCTGCTAAATAAAGAGAATCACCAAGTTAAAAGGTGCCTCTTTGCCAAGTTAGCAGGGGGGAGTGTGCGGTCGAGTCGGTGTGCTGTCGAGTCGGTGTCGACTCCTGGCACCCACAGAACTCTGTGGTTTTCTTTGGTAGAATACAGGAGGGGTTTACCACTGCCTCCTCCTGCGCAGTATGAGATAATGCCTTTCAGCATCTTCCTATATTGCTGCTGCCTGATATAGTACCAGCGGGGATTCGAACCGGCAACCTTCTGCTTGTTAGTCAAGCATTTCCCCGCTGCGCCACTTGAGGTGGCTACAACTCCCATAATCGCCAAGCAAAAGCCACTGCAGCTGGGGATTTTGGGAGTTGTAGTTAACAACATCTGGGAATCCCTGTTAGAGGGAACACTGTTGACAACCCCACCTCTTTTCAACGTGGCTTACCAATATGGTTGTTTCCATTGCAGGAAGCAAAGTGCAGAGCTGTTCGACCTTTGTCATCGGCAGCACAGGGGTCAGTCCCATCTTCCAAAAGCTGCTGCACTGATGTCACCAAGGAAGACAAGACAAGTGTGAATAGAGAGGAGATGGTTAAGACTTCCCACTTTAACTTCCCAGTTAAAGCACAATGAATTCTGGCATCAGATTGATGCTTGTTGTGGAAGAACCAGGTGCAGCGGGGTCAGGTTTTTCCAGCAGTAATTACCAACAAACAATTCACAACGACTGACTTTCTTAACAAACTTGAAGAAGAAAAATGCAAATAAAGCACGGAGACTAAAGCTGGATTTACTGAGATCCAAATTGGATTCTGTGCAGAATGAGCCTTTTTCATCCACTTCAGAAATCACATTTTGTCCTCTTATTCTGAACATTCCTCTGATGCCAACAAATTTCATATTTCTCCTGATGCCATATATTTCATAGCACAATGGGCAAGCTCCAGCCAAAGTTAAGCATTTTTAAGTCCCACTGATTTCAATGAGAGAAAAGATTTAACATAGGTTTTTAACTGTCCCCAATGAAGACATGCAGAAACAGGAGCCGACTGCATGAGGCTTGCCTCTCAGTCTGGCTCACACTGTGGAGGCCAGTATAAGTGCGATTGCTCTCCCGAGCCACACAGAATGCTCTCCCCACCTCTGCCATCCATGTGGGGATGGGATTTATTTATTATTTTCTATACTTATATACTAAAGGGATGTGCTGCCTTTGTGTGTAAAACCTAATGTGTGCCAGGATAAAACACTGAAAACTGATTTCTTTCACTCAGCACAGAAACCAATATATAATTTCAAGATATACTGTAATTTTAGCCCACATCAGGGCTTGACAAATACCAGGTACCAGAGAACCATAGCATCTAGAAATTTAACTATGGTGCTTCGGCCAAGATATTCAGAGGTCGTTATTTACTAAAATCTTTATTTGCTCTGGGCAGACTCATTTCTGTTCGAAGTATGTTACTTGTAAAGGGGATAAAGTCAAGTCCATTTACTATCACCTCCCCTCGCCCCAATGTCCATCACTAGGTTTAGTAATTTTGTCAAGTGTCCATTGTCTGGCTCCTACATCTTTGGGCTGGTTCCTAGATTTAGGTAAGATCTATCAAGGCCGTGGCCTACACACATAGTGGCATTTACATGTTTTGCTCCAACATGGAAGTGTAGGACAAGCACTAATAACTTGATCCTATGTTGTGATAAGGAGGAATTGATTATGAGTGGCTCAAAGGACAGCTGGGTGGGAAGGGGCGATGCATGGTATGAAAAAGTTTCAGTCCTTGTTCAACAGACACTTCCTTGGGTCCACTGTAATTTTCTTCAAGCCACTTGACAGAGCTTTTTAAAAAATCATTCTCCAGAAGGGATTCTCAAAAACATGAATGAACCCGGCACTGAAACCAAAGTCCACAATTTTCAGCATTATCTCCGTGATGCAGTAAACCAATGCTTCTACTTGATATCTTGCAAGTATGGGAGATGCACATTTCTCCAGTAGCCCTTAAATAAAGGCTGACATATAGAGATATACATTGGGGTCTGAAACGATGTAATCTTACCTGTTTCTAAATCATTAGCATTGGCAGCTTCTCTCAACCTTTTCAAAGCTGTGGAAAAAAGAGAGCGCATTTTTTCTCCCATTGGAAAGTAAATAGGAAAACAAGAACAGTTTCATTCCCACAACTTCTACAGTTTTTCCAAAAGAGCAGGTTTTGCAAAACAAGGGCTTATTTCTCAATTGCTGTGCACAGTCTACATCTACTCACAAGATTTCATTTCTGCTGTGGGCTACTGAACATTTGCGAGCACTCCGATATTTCACACCTAGGAAAAGGTGAGATTTCTCTAGTTAGATATTCATTGCTACAGCTGTTGCTATGCAGCTTGGGGTTGCACAGGTTTTACTACTACCAGTATTCCCTCTAAGACGTGCGCATGCTCACAAGTTTTCTGATGTCTGCTCAGTAAATTTTAGATCCCACACAAGTTGAATCAGGAAGGCCCCTCTCTGAATGTGTGCACACACTGCCTTGATACTGCTGCCCAGAACAATTCCGCACACAGATGAAAAACATTAGAGAAAACACTGTTTACTACATATTTCTTGCATTGAGATGCAATTTTTAAATATTCATCTAGTTTTCAGAAGCGATATTGTATTTGTTTAAAATATTTCTCTTCTGATCCTCCACCACATAGCTGCTCAGAGAGGCTGGCAATAATAAAACAAGCATAACAGATACAAAACAATAACAATAAAACAAACATAAAAATCCCCTGCTATCTAACTCCTGTGCAGAAGCACTTATCTTTTTTTTAAAAAGGTTAAAAAGTGGAAACAGCAGCAAGGGTAACGTTCTCCTGCAGCAATGGCCCGCCTTATCAATTTGTGACCTTTAAAAAAGATTATCGAAAGCTCTGCACTCCCCCTCATACAGTGGAATGCAAATTTACCAGGAAGTTTTAGAGGCTGGCTGTGTTCACACAACTGCAAAGTAATTATTATCAAATAACTTCCTATTTCTGCAGCCTCTCATGCCAATATGCTCTGAACAGATGCTGCAGAAGTAAATAGCCATGCATTTTTGGGAAAGTAAGAACACAAATCTACAAGATTTCCCCAGAAAATATTTTTTTCAGAAGGGAGTATTCCCCCCCCCCATGCTTTTGACAGCCATTTCTCCAGGCACTTTTGACAGCCATTTCTCCAGTCAACATGTTTACTGCATTTGTAATGTGCCCTCAAGTAAATTCAATACAGACCAGATATGCTTTAAGAAACTTTAGCCACCCCTATCTACTCACAATCAATACAGCTAGTGTGCAGTTCCCCCAAACACTTTTCAAATAAATACTCAAAGGTGAAACAAAGCTTCCAGTCACTGTGGAACCAAGCCGTAACAGTTATTTCAGACTTGTGTATATATGGTGTCAAACTAACTTGTATCCCACTCCTCATCCAGGGAATTCAACGTGGCAGTTTAGCTTTCAAACACTACATCATACGGGTCCTCATTAATCTGCTGTAAGGGTGTGATAACATATATGCACTTAACATTGTGTTAAGAATTGTGTGGCTGAAATGGTATTAGCCTGGAGCAAGTGACAGTGTGATCAACTGGACAGCCCGATTCGAATAAGCATGCTTACCCAGAAGTAATCCATGAAGTTCAGCGGGACTTCGTTCATAGTGCGTGAGTGCACTTATAAGAATCACCATCCTGTGCATGTTTACTCGGACTTAAGTTCCCACTTCAGTCTAACATACATGCACTTGGGAGTCAGCCCAACTGAACTAAGTGGGATTTGCTTCCGAGAAAACAGGCACCGGGTCAGGCTTGCAATCCCAAGCTTTGCAAGGGCTGCGAGTTTCCAGGCTTTGCACAGGTCCTGAGGGGCGGCGGGACAGGCTACTCAGCCGGTCCAAGCACAAGGCGTAGAAATGGCCGGTCCGGTCAAGAACCCCTATCACCCTCCTCCTCCTCCTCTGGGCGATCGTGCGCGACGCAGGGGGCAGCCCCCAAGCCTCCTACCACGCCCAGCCCCTCACCGTGGATCTCCTTGCCCATAGGCCCCACCTTGCGGTGCAGCCGGGCGGCCCTGCGGCGGCGGCCGGACATCTTGCACACGCGGTGCTCCCGCTGCCAGGGGAGCTGCAGGTAGCCCAAAGAGGCGGGATCCGGAGCCTCTGGGACGGTCCGCAAGGCGGCCCCCAGCCCGGCCAGGGAGAACATGTCTGCAGCGGCTGGGCTGGGCTGCCCATCGCCGCTCTCCATTCCCGCCGCCCGGCCCGGCCCGGCCTCGCACTCGCTGCACCTCCACCAAGCCCCAGGTTACCGCCGGGCCCAGCCTGAGCGCGCTAACGGGAGGCGGAGGTAGTCGCGTAACCATAGGGACAGCAAGATGATGAGCAGCTCTCGGACCCACTCCGGAGCTCCGCAGTAGGAGCCGTGTAGCCTACTAGCCAATAGGAAGAGGAAAGCAAAGAGGGTGAGAGAAAAGGGATTGCACGCAAAGACAGATTAAAAAAGCAAGAGTCCCTCCCACGGCTCTGCTCCGATTAGAATCTTCCCCCATATGCGGGGCAAGAGTGGTAAAGAGCAGTAGGAATCTGCGTAAGAGCGAGCCTATTTGCCCCTCTGAGGGACGGAGGAGGTCGAGACTGTAGGCTATGTCCTCCTGTATCGCCCCTTATCGAGATATTCACCCTGAGTTTATCACTTCTATTTTACCAAAAATGTCAGGCAGGTCTGAGTAGTTTTACATAACTTTTCTTCTGTCTGATCAGAATACATGGATTACAGGTAGTTGCTAAGTTTTGTGCTGCTGCTGCTGTTTCCGTCTGCCGTAGTAAATTGATTAAGCCATATGAGGCTTAATGGGTTAAATCCTTTTATGCCTTTTTGTCATCTGCATGAGAGACAGATCATCCTGGAGAGAATCTATCTATGTGGACGCTAAGAGTCGACACTGTCTTGACGGCACTTAATCAATCAAAAATGATTTATTACTTGTATAACTTAGTATTGGGGTTCTTTATTGTATTTACTTCCTGCTGGTCTGAAACTATAATAAAATTTATCTTTTTTTTTTTTTAAAGGAATCTATGCAACTGTACTTAGGTGACAGAGTTCAAAGCGCTCCCTTTGGTTGCAGTGCTGGAAAATAATCATGTCCTAGATCTAAACAAGTTTTTTCATTGCCTATTTTAGATTCGCGAGGGAGACGAAAACAGAGATTATGGAGTGAGAAGAAGAAAAAAGTGCCTCCTTGGCCACCAAATCAAAAGTCCTTTAAAAAGTCCTTAAAACAAAACAATTAAGGCCTTGTTTAGACTACAGGCCAATTCAGACGACCCCTGTCCCCTGGTCGCCACACGTGATTAGGAGAAGGTCGCATCCAGAGTGTAGCCCGCCCTGCCAACACATGCGTTGACCGAACGCCCCTTAATCTTATGAGGGTAGGGTTTGTCTGATCGCCCCTCTACAGGCTCTCCAAGCCCTAGGGTTTGGGAGCATGTGTAGAGGGCAACTGAAATGAAACCCCCGCTTTCATAATTAATAATGATCTGTGACAATCATTGCCCAAAATAAACCCTGTTTACCTACACGGCCCGCTACAATGAAGTTACTGGCTTCCACTCGGGGCTATATCCTGAATGGTTTCCGGTTGGAGTCGGAAGTAATTCTGGCTTGCTAGCCGAGGCGCTTTCTCTGACGCAACGGCCCCGGTCCCATTCGGTCGCTTTCTTGCGTGCGATCCCTTTTCCTGCTGCCCAAGCCCCGCCATGTCCTATCCGACGGAAGATTACGATGAGGTACTAGCCTGGCTTCTCGAATCGCTGGCGTCTTGGTCGGCCAATGGGTGCCTGAAGCCGCCTGGCTGGCCTGGGCAGCTTTGTGGGTTGCGAGAGGCGTGTGTGGGTGCCGCTCTGCCGTGGAATACTGATGTGGGGGGGGCAGGTTCTTGTTGGGGCCAGGGCCGCGGCGAAGCACCCGTATGCGATCGCAGTCATAACGGGCTGCTCTACTCGTGACTACCAAAGGATTGCTTTAGGTGGGTGGGAGTTGGCATGGGAATGTGGAGGGATGTGAACGTGCTATGCGTAGTGGATGGAATCAGATGTAGTTTTTAAATTTCTCTCTCCTTTCCCTCCTCCTTCCCCAGGGCTCCTATGATCCGTATACTTATCCAGGAGACTATGATATGCACACTGGTGAGTGTTCTTGTTGGTGATGGTGGTGATGCTGCCTAGAGGGGGCCTTTCCTAGGGGGTAGAGTAGCATAGCAGAGATTTCCTGTGTTGAAAATAAATTTAAGTGCTGGCGACTTTTATGTTTAGTGGGGGAAGAGCAATTGTCCCTATTCAGTGTCACACACACCCGCCCCCCCCCCCCCCGCCCCGGTTGCTGGTGTCTCCCTTGTGTTTCTTTTCAAATTGTGAGCCCTTTTGGGACAGGGAACCAATGTCCCATTCCTTTTGTTATACAAACCACTTGGCAAAGAGGCACTTTTTAACGTGGTGATTCTCTTTATTTAGCAGAGGGAGAGTAACTGGCCCTATCCACCCCCAGCACAGTACCTCCAGTGACTGTTGCTGGTGTCTATCTTGTGTTGCTTTTTAGAATGTGAGCCCTTTGGGGACAGGGAGCCATCTTATTTATTTACTATTTCTCTGTGTAAAGCCATTTTTGGAAGGGCAGTATAGAAATTGAATTAATAATAATAATAATAATATATTTAATATATTATTAATTTATAGTATTATTAATAATATTAATTATTAATATTATTAATATTAATATATAGTATCTATAATAACAGCAACAACATTGATAATAAAATTCAGCCATCCCAGGTCCTTGGGAAGGACTCGATGTCTGGATAAAACAAACCAGTCAATAACACCTGTCTCACTGTGTAAATAAATAATAATAATAATTATTATTATTATTTGACAACCTTTTGTGTTAAACACTGCTAACTGGGCAAAGTTAGCAAGGCACCTTTTTAAAATGGTAGCATTTAGTAGAGGGAGAGCCACTGTCATTGTTCAGCTGAGCATCTCTAAAGTGGTTGTTGCTGGTGTGGGCATGTGAGCAAGAGATGAAGATAGAGCCTTTTTGGGACAGGGAACAATTTTCTCATACCTTTTTGTACATAAACTTCTCTGAAAAAACATTGTTGAAAAGTTTTTTTTGTTGAAAAGGTTTTTAATACAACTAATTCTTTTTAGCATGCACCTTTGTTGGGTGACTTGTGTCTTCTGGCTGTCTTGTGTAAAATGATCTCAGGGCTTTAATCCTGTTACAATGTGCTTCTTACTTTATATGCATAGGATTGCTCTCTAAGTAATCTAAAATGATGTGTACAAGCCACTTTAAAATGTGTTTATGACTCTCTAAGTGCATTTGTATTACATCCTTCTTCCAGGCAGCTCACAGCAAACAAAGCAGCACATAAATAGTCTTGATCATGATTCTCTTGTTTGGACTTTGCTTAGAGGAGTTGTGGTAACCGTAGCTTCTGCATCAGAATTACAGTAATGGGAGAATGTGCACTTGCTGACATTTTCCATCTTGAGCCACTTTTAAAAGAAACAAATCTCACTTTTAGAAGAAGCAAACAAATGGGCTATCCTTCTAAGGGTTTAGACCACTTAATCAATGATGAGTGTGTTCCTTTCTAGTTGTTCTGTTTTCCTTAGTATGGTTTCTTTTTATTATAATAATAATAAACTTTATTTGTTAGCTGCTCCTTAACAAATTGTTCTCTGGGAGGCTCACAGCACATTGATTTCTATCTGTAGTAATTAATAGACAGAAACTAGGATCTGATAGTTCAGGTATAAGAGAATCTTGGCTGAGCAAATCAACTCCTAAACAATTAGGTAGTCTGTATTCTTGTGGTGTATTGCCAAAATCACTTTGGCCTCATGTTTAACCTGAGATGCATGTGCTAAAAAGATTATTGTCCTTCCTAATAACATGTCTGAACATTTAGAAGAATAAATTAGAGTGTTGGACTAGGACCGGGGAGACCCGAGTTCAAATTCCCTAGATGACTCTGGGCCATCTAGGTGAAACTCACTAGGTGAGTTTGGGTCAGTTGCTCATCTGTCAGCCTAACCTATCTCACAGGGTGGTTGTCAAGATAAAAATAACCCATGTACATTGCTCTGGACTCCTTGGAGGAAGAGTGGGATATAAATGTAAAAATAAATAAAGGGTAGAGGGAGAGAGGTTTAACGTGACAGATTCCCTTGGAGGTTGGAATGCACTGCTTCCTCTATCCCTACCCTTGTTCTTCTGCCTTGATATCACTGATGTATCTTTTGTGACTTGCAGGAGATCCAAAACAGGATCTAGCCTATGAACGTCAATATGAACAGCAAACCTACCAGGTGATTCCTGAGGTGATAAAAAACTTTATTCAGTACTTTCATAAGACTGTGTCTGATCTGATTGACCAGAAAGTGTATGAGCTGCAGGCAAGTCGAGTCTCTAGTGATGTCATTGACCAGAAGGTGTATGAGATCCAAGACATCTATGAGAACAGGTATGGTTTAAGTCTTCTTGGGCAAGGGAATTGCTATTATAACTGCCTTGAATTACCATCAAGTTGCTTCTGTTAACATTTGGAAGACTGAATGGGACAGAAACCAACAGCTCATTTTTTTAGTAACGATTGGGAAGTAGCTGAAGATTACGTAACAACCTTATGCTGTTAGGTCAGGGCTGCACAACTTCAGTCCTCCTGCAAATGTTGGACTACAACTCCCATCATCCCTGACTGTTCACTACTGTGGCTGGGAATGATAGGAGTTATATTCTAACAACAGCTGAAGAGTCAAAGTTGTGCAACCCTGTGTTAGACTGTTGGTCCATTAAGCCCAATGCTGACTACTCCAACTGGTTACTGCTTTCCAAAATCTAAGGCAAGTTTTTCTTGGAATCCTCTGCTGGGTTTTTTGGATCCTTTTCTTGCGATTCTCTGCTGTTTGGGATCCTTGAAGCAAAAGTGCTAGGGGTTGTATCTGGGACCTTCAGCATGCAAAGTTCAGTTCCCTCCCAAAGAAGGCTATGAACCCTCTGTTTATCCTCTCCTTTCTGCAGAAATCCCTTCTGTTCTTGCAAACAGACATTTGTAAATGGAATGTCTACTGTTTCCTTATAGATGCTGTCTTCCTAATTTCCAGCTTTGGTCTGGACTGGGGTGTGTTTTCTCCCCCTCTCCTAGAAAATGAGCAGTGCTGATCTACATAGAGTTGCTAAAAAGTTGGGAAAGGCAATGCAGGTTGGAATAGATGAGGTTTAATTGTTGTTGCCCCTGGTACATCTTTATTTTTCTGGTATCCAAGAGTGAGGCACTTGATTTTCTAAACACTACTATATATGTTGCAGCTGGACCAAGCTGACAGAAAGATTCTTTAAAAACACACCATGGCCAGAGGCAGAGGCTATCGCACCACAGGTTGGAAATGGTAAGTGTTTTCTATTTCTCTTTCTCTCTCGCGTGCGTGTACTCTCTGGTGGAGAAGGAAAATAAACTATTTGCTTTAAGGAAGAAGTTCTTTGTGCCCTTTGTCTTACTTTGGAACAGGTCATCTTTAGAGACCACCTGTTTATATGAAGGTTCTTTAGACATTTGCAAAGAAAAGACAAGCTGAAAACTGAGTTGAGTCCTCACCTTTTAGTGGTTCTTCAAATCTATCCAAGATTGTCATGAAAGAATGTGTCTACTGCATTATCAAGACTAGGTACTTGTGGCCACTGAAGCATGGATTTCAAGAAACTTGTTTTTGTTTAGCCTGCAAATAAATCTTTTTAGATTGTGTCTAAGATTATTTGCTTTTGGCTGCTTCTCTCTTCCATCATGAGAGGGGATCCTCCAACATATTGTAGCCAAACTAACAATGGCATCCACCTGGCTACTCAGTTTGCTAACATATATGTTTACTCTTTCCTTGTAGATGCCGTCTTCCTGATTTTGTACAAAGAGCTGTATTACAGGCACATCTATGCAAAAGTTAGTGTGAGTATCCGTTTTTGTTTTATCCGGATTATTGGCTTGCTTCATTGCTCTGTCCACCCTGAAACTCTGGCTAGGTGTTCACAAGGAATTTTCTTTAGGTCAGATGCTCAGGCAATTTATCAGCTAAACTTTTTTCATTTACCTTCTCTCATATTTTTTATTTTGCAGGGTGGTCCATCTTTGGAACAGAGATTTGAGTCCTATTACAACTACTGTAATCTATTCAACTATATTCTCAGTAAGTTCCTGGAATCCAATTGCCAGTGTATAATACCTTGTTTTGTTGCAATTCTGCTCATTCAATACATTCTGTACTTCTCCCATTCTTCTTCCCTATCCCTTATTTTTAAGACAGGGATATGCTTATATCCTGCCGTTGAAGTTTAGCTTAGCAATCCAAAGTTACATTCTCTATTTCCTAGATGTACCCTTTCTCCCTTGCTGCTTCCTACCATTGGAACACTTTTTATTCATCCTCTATCATTCAGCTTGCTCTTTCTATTGGTATTTAAACCCTTGATATAAATTCACCCCTTCTCTCTCTTTCTGTAACTGATTTCACACCTGTACTATTCCCCAGTATTCCCCATTTATGTTGTCTTGTCACTACATGCCCGAAGATAACTTTTCTCTTCAACTTGGTTTTGTATATACCACCTCATTAAATGTTCGAGAAATAAAAAAAAAGATACTCAACATTCTGCATTAGTCCGAGTAATATAAAGCTCTTTGTCTTAATTATAGTGTTGGATAAGCTAATTATTTGCTTATCAGTTTATATTTTGGTTATGATAGGTGCTATTTTGCATTAAAAATATCAACCTCTTAAGAAGTGCCATGAATGTACTATTCTCCCCCCCCCCCCCCGCCCCTGCTATAATTGGTAGATAAATGGCATTCTGAAGTGGATGAAGGTTAAGTACAGAAGGCCTTGATGATACTGTGGTGTTTCAGTCCCTTTGCCTGTCTTTGCAACTTTGCTCATTCAATAAGTTCTGCACTTTCCTCATTCCTCTTCCCTACCCCTTATTTTTAAGACAAGAAGGTCTGCATACAGGTTTACTTTGTCTAGCACGCTAAACTCCTTGTGGATGTTCATCTCTAGATGCAGATGGCCCCGCTCCCCTAGAACTGCCCAACCAGTGGCTCTGGGATATCATAGATGAATTCATCTATCAGGTATGGAAGCTGGTTGCCAAGGATGTGCCTGTCTCACATGCTTTCATTTTTCTGCTTTTTTAAAGGTAGAAACCATTAACCGCCCTGAGCTGTTCTGGGATGGGCAGTATAGAAATGAAATAAAAAATAACCATACGGGATAAAAACTTGCTATAATAATCCGTTGAAAACAGAGCAGGCAGTATAAGCCACAAAGGCTCAAAAATCAGTTCTTGCAGATGGAGCTTCTCTGCCTTGTTGCTTCTAGTACTTCTCCCATAAGTTGGACACTTATGACTAAATCTGATGGAACCTTGTAATTTATTCTGCATTTGTAATCTGGAGTGGTGTGTTGTTTAAAGCAGAATGTAGATATCCATAAAGTGGCTATCTCTTGTATTTAGCAGGGAGAGAGCAACTGTCCTTATCCAGCTGCAGCACAGCATCCCTGCAGTGGTTACTGCTGGTGTTCCCCTTGTGTTTCTTTTTAGACTGCTAGCCTGTTGCTAAAGGCTTTGGGTGGGATTGTTGCTTGAAATTGCATCCAGTTTTCATGGTATTGACCCATTCCTTGCACTCCATATTTTTGTAGCTGCTGTTCAGCTTCTGGTTAACATAAAATGAACCTCTGGGGACATTTTCTTGTACAAAGACGTTAAACCAAAGGGCATTTTAAAGATATCTTGGAGTTATTTGCCCGGTATATGTGGCACCCTGGCATATCTGCCTGTATAGATTGCCTTCCCCTGTATAACCTTTTTCTGCTGGTGCTATTTTTGGACACATCTTCCCCTGTCTCCCGGCACAGTTCCAGTCCTTCAGTCAATACCGCTGCAAGACAGCCAAGAAGTCTGAGGAAGAGATTGACTTCTTGCGTTCAAACCCCAAGATCTGGAATGTCCACAGTGTTCTCAATGTGCTGCACTCCTTGGTGGACAAGTCCAACATCAATCGGCAGCTAGAGGTCTACACTAGTGGAGGTAAAGAGGAAAGGAAGTTGTATGTGTTAAAGTGAGAATTAGTCTAATTTCTGAGTTGCAACTTCACTGCAGACCCTGGGGCAGCTTGTAAGATGATGCATGAAGTGAGTTGTGTGAACATTCCTACAAATCCTGTCCAATTTTATGCTTTTATTGCCAGGACCATTACTGGTTCTGTAGCAATAGAAAAGAGAACCCAGAATATGTGACACAAATGAACAACTGCTAGGATTTGTCTGTCTGTCTTACTGATGTTCCCGACACGTTTTGGGTGAAGATCTCTTTTCAGGGAATGTTTTCTCAGCTTGTTTCAGAGTTTTACTACAAAGCAGATCTGCAAAGAAGCTTAGTAAACATTCCACTGAAAGAGAGTTTCACTTGAAATGTTTTGGGAATATTGATAAAAGGTATAGGAGACTTACCAGGTCCCGTCCCCCCCACTTTCAGCAGAGTCCCAGCATTGCAGAGCTATGCAATACAGTTCCCTGTTTGTTTGATAGGCATAGCTCAGTTCAAAAATCTGTCGACCCAAGCCCCGCTTGCTTTGTTTATATGGAAATGAAGAAACCCTGCAATATGAGCATGCATACTCAAGATCATGTAATGTGGATTACTTCCATACGAATGAACTTACAATGCAATGTTAGACATGGTTACTTAGAATCAAGTTCCACTAAACAATGCAATTTGCAGTACAATCCTATACACACTTACTCAGAAACAAGTCCCACTGTGTTCATTGGGACTTGCTGTCTAGTAAATGTAGTCAGGGTTGCAGCCTTATTATGTGTGCTTAGGATGCAACCTTGGGCTACAATTCTGAGCATCAGAAAGCCCAACTGAACTCAGTGGATCTGTCTGTCGAACAAGGCTAGATCAGTCTGTTAAACATTCCTTGTCCTTTTGTATGCATGCTAAAGTAGGGTTTTTTAATTCCGTATGAGCAAGTGGCTGAAGTACTTATTCAAATCTATGTTAATCTCTGCAAGTAGAGCTAGAAGGTGGTAGCTATTCCAGATTGATTAATGTTGATAATAGAAATGTTTTTACAGAGCTGCTGTATTGAATACCTCAGTAGCACTAGTAATACCTTAAATACTTGGGCAAATTCCTGTTAGTGTTTCCAAACACTTGCATTCTTATTCTAGCCTGCATTGACTTGGATTAGTTCAATTTAGACTGGGTTTTAAAAAAATATCTGCTACTACTGCTTCTGTTTCTCATTTTTATGGTTGTTTTTTGGTGTTTTATGGCTTTTACTGTTTAACCCATTTTAAGTTTTTAAATGTGAATTAAAAACATTTATAAGAAACACATTTTTTTTTCTTTTTAGGTGATCCAGAGAGTGTGGCTGGAGAATATGGCCGCCATTCTCTTTATAAGATGTTGGGCTACTTCAGTCTTGTAGGTCTGCTGCGCCTCCATTCTCTGTTGGGAGATTATTATCAAGCCATCAAGGTTCTGGAGAACATTGAGCTGAACAAGAAGGTAACGGAGGCCCTGTCGTAAATCCTTTCCATAGATTAAGTTGCCACACCATTGAAAGAGAACGTAAAGAAGGCATGCTTGTTTGAGATTTTGGCTTTCATTGCTGAGCAGTTTCTTGGCTTTCCCAAAGAACTGTGCAACTGAAAAGGTCGCAATGTAATTCTCTCCTTTCCTGTTATGTGTCAAATATATAATCTTACACACACACACACACACACACACACACACACTTTAAGTGTTCGGCACATAGAACTTTTCGGTAGACAGGTATCATGCAAGGTAACTTGTCTTAAGTCCCATCAGCAGTGTAGCACGTGGGTATCAAACTGTGGCCCTCCTGCAGATTTTGGGCTACAACTCGCATCATCCCTGGCTAATGGCCACTGAAGCTAGGGCTAGTGGGAGTTGTAGACTAACACCTACAGTTAATCCTTAGCACAACTATTCTATCAAATGTAGAAGGAAGCTGGCGGGGGGCAGGTTGGCTAATTCCCTCTGCCATCTTTATGTGAGCAAAACATTTTCCATTTGCAGAAGTACTAGCTGGGACGCTGTCCTCTAAATATTTTAAAACCTAACAATTCAGTAGCAGACATTTCCTTATTGTTTAAATTGTAAGGGGGGGGAGCAGGGGAAATAAGGCTAATTTTAGTATGCCAAAAGAGCTATGTATTCATGTTTGTTCTATACAGGGTTGAACTGAACCTGAACCCAAAAGTTAAGTGAGCATGGGTGGGTTGGTTGGTTTTTCCAGTGAACTGGAACAGAACTCAAACTTAGATTCCTTGGTTGCTTTGCATGAGAACCAAACCTCTAAACACAAGAAATGGAAACCAGTTCAAAATAATCAGGGACTTGGTTCTCTATTATCTTTCTGATTTTTTTTTTAATCCTAATGTATGTACTTGGTTTACTAAAAACTTATTCAAGAATTAGTAGTTTAAAAAATTAACAAACTGTTTGAGAAAAAATATGTATTCCTTTTATGGAGTTAAACTGCAAGCAAAGGAGTTTGATATTGTTCTGTATGAAATTATCTAAACCAGTTCAAAGAGTCTGAGCTGGTTACCAAACATGGTGTAAGGTTAGTGGCTTATATGACGGGCAGCTCTCTGCTGCCAAGCTGTGGATCCCCAAGGTCTTCAGCATTCTTGCGCTGAAGGCTTCTTTGTGCAGCGTGGAGTGGGGAGTGACCCTCAGGAACAGATTTATACAACTGGAAAGGGCTTTTGAAGTGAGGCGAGGGTTGCATAAATTGCTCCACCCTCCCCTCTTTGCCCAGAGCAAAGATGTGTGAACCCGGAAGGCTTCTTGCAGACCTGCAGCCC
This sequence comes from Hemicordylus capensis, assembly GCF_027244095.1. Lineage (NCBI taxonomy): Eukaryota > Metazoa > Chordata > Lepidosauria > Squamata > Cordylidae > Hemicordylus > Hemicordylus capensis. Next base: position 218,067,261 of record NC_069661.1, on the reverse strand, counting down.
TCTGCCCAGCAATGGAGGACTGCGCATCATGTCAGCCACTTCCTGAACCAGGGAGTTAAATACTATTGAACCTGAACTGGAACTGAACTCAAATGTTTAATGGTTAGACCCCCTGATTATATATGCTTCCTGCATGCTTCTTACTTGGATAGCTACCTGCACAAAAGTTATTAACTGCCCAGCTTGATCAGAACTGTATCCTTCTGGGAAAGGTTCTGTCCCACATCACCGACTATTGTAGAGAACACCCTGCTCCTACCTACCACTAATCTCTCCATTCCAATGAAGGACCTTGAAACAAAGCTCTTCCGCCATATCTTTTGAAAGAAAACTATTCAGAACTGGCCGAAAAGGATTGTTTTCTGGCTTCTTGCCCATTGTGTCTGCTGTTCCCTTCTTTTCCCAGAGTATGTATTCCCGGGTGCCTGAATGCCAGGTCACAACCTATTACTACGTGGGCTTTGCGTACCTCATGATGCGCCGCTACCAAGATGCCATCCGAGTTTTCGCTAACATTCTCCTGTACATTCAGAGGACCAAGAGCATGTTCCAGAGGACAACCTACAAATATGAGATGGTGAGCTGCCCTGAGGCCATTGCCCGGTCTCCTCCCATGTTGCTCGGGGAGCAGGTGCTCTTGGCAAAGTGTTCTCTTCCTCACTGCTTTGCTGATCCTCTTGGTAGCTTCCTCCCAAGCATTCCTGCCTATGTAGAGAGAACAATTCTTCTAGATTGCGCTTTTGACAGCAGAAGCCTTCTAGCCTTCTGACTGCATTGCACAAGTTTCTTGCAGACAGTCTATAATGCCCTCAATTAAGTGTGCTTTGGCAGCAGACTTGCTAGCATTTCTAATGCCCACATTGTTGCATCAACCTCATTGAGAGTGCAGATGATAACATTTTAGGAGCCACTCTCTCTTTGGCTCCTTATTGTCTGCCCCAGCAACCTCAAACACAGTCTCTACCTTCAAGGCTTTCTTTTGCTTATCTGACCTTGTCTCTTGTTACGTTGCTCATGCCCTCTGCTGTGCCATTGATACCAATTGCAATGCTCTGTGTGAGAGAGAGAGGGGAAGAGACACAGATAGTTGTGTGTTCCCCTTTTGTTGCGTCAGTACTATTTTCAAAGTTGGCTCCTACCCCTGCAACAGCTTCTTAGTTCTCAGCCTTTGTCCTCCTTTAATCATGTGTTGAACTTCATCTTTGGATCCCTAAAACCATGGTTATTGGATGATGTATCTTCGGGGTACTTTCCGCTGAAGCACGTGAGCAATGTTTGAACCATCTAGCAGTGGTGTGAGCTCACTGGTATAAAACCCATTGCTTTGTTCACTGTTTTGCTACCTTATTCTTAACACTGGCCATTCCAACTTGGTGTTAGGCTTTGTCTTCTTGTAGCAGAAAAGCCTTCTTGGATGATATGATCAGGGCTGTAGGTACTCCCTATTCTGTACTTGGAATATACCGTACAAATTAAACTTGTGTGTTGCTACATTTTGATAGTTCAGTCCTCAGGAGAATCCAGAGCAGAGATCTTCATTGCATCTCACTACCTGGCCTTCATTGCAAGGCCAGGGAGTCAGTGGTAGCATTTATGAACCCTAAGTGTGGCTCCCACCCTGACTTATTGAGAAGCAGAATACTCAGCACACACCCCTGCCGCAGAGCAGCGGTGCCTGGTCCCACCATGCAATGTTACACTTTGTCTAGCACTGGTGCAGATCCTTTAAAGGAAAAGGGGCCCTCTTGAGCCCCATTGCCATCTTGAAAAATGCACATGGGATGCTGGGAAGTGTAGTCCTTCCCAGATCATTCCTCTATGGGGAAAACACTAGACAGGACTACCTCTTCCAGAATTCCATACACTTCTTCCAAGATGGCATTGAACCTTGGCAGGACTCTGTTTCCCTTAAAGGACCCCAGATGCTGGGAAAAGCACAGCGCTGCACAGAGGCTAGAGAAATGGTTCTCAAATTGGAGGAGGGTGTGTGCTTGTGCATCTGCGCATGCAAAGGGGCCCATACTTGTAAAATGGTGAAGATCACTGATCTCTAGACTTGTTGGTGGGGGGTGGGGGGGACTGGAGTGACGAGGAATGGAGATGGTAAATAGCTGGGCAAGATAGTGCATGTGTTGGTATGTGGTACTGTAAGTCCATGAATTGGATCTACAAGTCATGCCTCTCCTCCCTTGAATCAGAATTTGGAACCATCCATTGCCTGCTGTGATGTTTTTTGTGAGTGTTTTGTGGATAAAATAACTCATATTCAGCTTGGAACAGTGCAACCTACCACTTGTTCTCTTGACCCTTGTCTGACATGGCTCATACTATCTGGTAGAGGGGCTGTTGTAGAAGGCCTGGTAAATATTATAAATGCTTCTCTGATGGAGGGCAGGATCCCTTCCTGTCTTAAGGAGGCAATCATAGACCTCTTCTGAAGAAGCCTGCATTGGTTCCCTCAGAGTTATAGGCCTGTCTCCAACCTTCCATGACTGGGCAAGGTTATTGAGAGGGTGGTGGCCTCCCAGCTCCAGGCTGTCTTGGAGGACACTAATTATTTAGACACACTTCAAACTGATTTTTGGGCAGGCTATGGGGTGGAGACTGCCTTGGTCGGCATGATGAATGATCTTCAACGGGGAATTGACAGAGAGTGTATGACTTTGTTGGTTCTTTTGGATCTCTTGACAGCTTTCGATACTATCAACCATAATATCCTTCTAGACCAAGGGTTGGGAGGCACTGCTTTGGAGTGGTTCCACTTCTACCGCTCGGCAGATTCCAGATGGTGTGGCTTGGAGACTGTTGTTCTTCAAAACATAAATTTTATATGACATCCCCTAGGGCTCCATATTGTCTGCAGTGCTCTTTAACATCTACATGAAACTGCTGGGAGAGATCATCAAGAGATTTGGTGCAGGGTGCTATCAGTATGCTGATGACACCCAGATCTATTTTTCCATGTCAACATCAGGAGAAGGCATAACCTCCCTAAATGTCTGTCTAGAGGCAGTGATGGGCTGGATGAGGGATAACAAACTGAGACTAAATCCAAATAAGATGGAGGTACTTATTGTGCGAGGTCAGAACTCAGAAAACAGTTTTGATCTGCCAATTCTGGATGGGGTCACACTCCCCCAGAAGGGGCGGTGACCAGAGGTGCGTTCTGTAGGCTTCGGTTGATTTGCCAGCTGCATCTGTTTCTTGAGATAAACTACCTCAGAACAGTGCCACATATGCTGGTAATCTCCAGTCTTGACTACTGTAATGTGCTCTATGTGGGGCTGCCTTTGTATGTAGTCCAGAAACTGCAGTTGGTACAGAATGTGGCAGCCAGGTTCATCTCTGGGTCATCTTGAAGAGACCATATTACTTCTATATTAGAAGAACGACACTGGCTACCCATATGTTTCTGGGCAAAATACAAGGTGTTGGTTATAACCTATAAAGCCCTAAACAGCTTTGGCCCGGGGTTTTTAAGAGAACGTCGTCGTCACTATGAGCCCCATTGCCCATTGCGATCACGAAGAGAGGTTCGTCTGCAGTTGCCACCAGCTCATCTGGTGGTTACACAGGGACAGGTGTTTTCTGTTGCTGCCCCGAGAGACTGGAATGCACTCCCTGCTGAAGTAAGAGCCTTCCCATTTCTGGCACCTTTAAACAAGTCTCTAAAGACACATTTATTCACCAAAGCTTTGTAACTAGAATTTTAATTTGTTTTATGTTGCTATCAATCACCCAGAGATGGAAGTTTGGGGTGATTCACAGATAGATAAATAGATCAGTTGAAGTTTCATGAGATCCATGTCTTTTGAGCTGTTAATTATATGGGTTAATTACTTATCTGTTAGTAGTAGTATTATCCTTGCCATCTGTTGCCAATAATTGCTTGAAAAGTGGGCTCATGCGATAATAATTTTGCATAATTATCTCATCCTTCCAACAATCTGTAAGATAGCCCAGCAGGATGATGATGATGATTTTTTTTACATTTATATCCCGCTCTTCCTCCAAGGAGCCCAGAGTGGTGTACCTATATACTTGAGTTTCTCTTTCACAACAACCCTGTGAAGTAGGTTAGGCTGAGAGAGAGTGACTGGCCCAAGTCACCCAGCTAGTTTCATGGCTGAATGGGGATTTGAACTCAGGTCTCCCCGGTCCTAGTCCAGCACTCGTAACCACTACACCACGCTGGCTCACTGCAGATGAGGCTGTAAAGGTTTAGAGACAGTGATTGATCTTCACTATTTTTTAAGTGGGGGCCACTTTGGCAAAAAGCCTGCAATGTGAGAGCCTTTCCCCATTGTGCTTACCCCTGCACAGTACTGTGCTTTTCTCAGTGCGGGGAGAGCCCTTTAAGAGAGACGGAGCCCTCTCTTAAGAGCTCTGTGGGCAAAGCACTGGGAAGGGTTTTACTTCCCAGCACTCCATTCATACCTTCCAAGATGATGCTCCTTTTTCCCTTAAAGGAGCCCCCAAATGCCAAGCAAAGTGCACCACTACACTGTGAGAGTGGTGCCGGGGACACTGCAGAGTATTCTGTTTTGGCCCAATAAACAATTAGTCAGGGAGCCACGTTTAGGGTTAATGGGGGCCACCTCTGGCCCCCAGATCTTATAGTGAAGAGCACTGGCCTAAGACCATGAAGAAGGTATGTTCCCAAGGCAGTCCTTTATTAGCACTCCTGATGGTGAATTGAACGGGTATCATTCTAATTACCAATAAGACATTTAGATCTTTCACCATCTGTTGGGTTAGTGATACCACTCTTCACATACATGGAGCATAATGGCCATTGGTGGCTTTCAGTCTAATATTGTTAGTTTAGACCAGTGTTCCCTCTCACATGGATTCCCATATGTTATTGACTACAACTCCCATAATCCCCAAGCAAAGGCTATTGCAGCTGGGGATGCTGGGAGTTGTAGTCAACAGCATCTGCGAATCCTTGTTGGAGGGAACACTGGTTTAGACTGTAGATCATCTGTCTCTCTGAAGGCCACCTAGTGGACACATGGCAGAGGTGATATCTGATTTGGTCTCTCGCCCACTACGCTGCACGACTTCTTGTGTGCAAATAGAACATACAGAGAAGTATCATTTGCAACATCCAATTCTGTATTTCAGATTAACAAACAGAACGAGCAGATGCATGCCCTTCTGGCCATTGCTCTCACCATGTATCCCATGCGCATAGACGAAAGCATTCACCTGCAGCTCAGAGAGAAGTATGGGGACAAGATGCTGCGTATGCAGAAGGGCGACCCTCAAGTGTACGAAGAGCTCTTCAGCTACTCCTGCCCCAAGTTCCTCTCTCCCGTGGTCCCCAACTACGACAACGTCCATCCCAACTACCACAAGGAGCCTTTCCTGCAGCAGCTGAAGGTCTTTGCCGATGAAGTGCAGCAGCAGGCCCAGCTTTCCACCATCCGCAGCTTCCTAAAGCTCTACACCACCATGCCTGTCGCCAAGCTGGCTGGCTTCCTGGACCTCACTGAGCAGGAGTTCCGCATCCAGTTGCTGGTCTTCAAGCACAAGATGAAGAACCTGGTCTGGACAAGTGGCATCTCTGCCCTGGATGGGGAGTTCCAGTCTGCTTCCGAGGTGGACTTCTACATTGACAAGGTGCGTTGTGGCTGTCTCTGTTGGTTCACTTCTCTCCAACCCTTATGAGAAGCTGAAGACCATCAGATTTAATAGTTCTTAGAACTCCCATCTCTAGGCAGCTACGGAAGTCCATTAGTAGGCATGAGCTCCATTTACATAGTTTTGGAATAGGAATGAGCTCTGAAGCTGGGGCGGGGGTGGTGGACCTGAGGGACCCTCATGTGCATACAACACCGCACATGTGTTTGGTTCATAGGACCACCTTCCTCTTGGTGTACTGGGTCAAAAGCTTCCAGTATCAAAAGCTTACAGAGCGACTAAGCTACCTGTGTCTGCAACTTCTGCATCTGTTGACTTTCAGAGGGATTGGAGGCTGTTAATGGTCTCTGGTCCCAAAGTCAGCTCTTTGAGCAAAACACAAAGTAACTCCCGGTGAATGGCAGCTTGTGATCTGTTGTTGGCTTAGCTGTGTATCATTTTCTTAGAACACTGCATTCCCTGCTTTGGGGGGCATATGGTTTACTTAAGACGGGGTTCCATCCTTTACTTTTCTCTTCCATCCTTTACTTTTCTGCTTCAGAAAGAACCTTAACTTCTGCTCTTTAGCAGTACATTCATGGGGGTATGCCTAGCAGTCGGGTCTGAAGAATTGCTCAGCTGTAGTCATACTGCAAATTTGAGACTTTAGTAGATAAAAATCTACTAGCTTCCTCACAACACAAGAAGTTCTTTTAAAAGACAATGTTTCTATGGGGAGGAGTAAGTACACCTGAAATTTGACCTTTCTCTGATAGAAAACACTTTGGTTAAAGCAAACTGGCTTATTAACTGACAGATTTTTCTTTTTTAGTATGGAGGAATCAAAATTCTCGATTAGGTTGGTCTCCCGAGAAGGTTGTTGGATCCAATAGGATTCTAAGAAGCCTTGGAAGGGTCTAGAGTTGGCTCTGCCGGTGATTCTGCCGATTCTTTGGTGCAAACATGGAATAACAAACTCTCAGTGGTTCTGTTTCTTCCTTTCTGCTAGATTCCAGATAGCATTGCTTGGAGACTACTGTTCTACAAAGTGAGAACTGAAGTATGGAGTTCCACAGGCTCCATACTGTCCCCAGTGCTCTTTAACATCTACGTAAAACCTCTGGGAGAGATCATCAGGAGGTTTGGTGTAGGGTGCTATCAATATGCTGATGACACACAGATCTTTCTCTCTGTAACAACCTCATCAGGAAATGGCATAACTTCCCTAAATGCCTGCCTGGAGGCGATAATGGGATGGATGAGGGATAACAAACTGAAGTTGAATCTAGATACGGTGGAGGTACTGACTTGGTGCAGGGGTGGGAGGGATCCAAGAGATGGTTTAGATCTGCCAGTTCTGGATGGGGTTACACTTCCCCTGAAAGATCAAGTACTTGGAGCACTCGGGAGTGCTCCAGGATCCAAAATTCTCTGGTTTCTCCTGTTGAGGCAGTGGCCAGGAACGCTTTTTATCCGCTTTGACTGATATGTCAGCTACGCCCTCTTCTGGAGGTAAATGACCTTAAAACAGTGGTGCATATGCTGGTAACCTCCGGGCTTGACTACTGTAATGTAGTCTACATGGGGCTGCCTTTGTACATAGTCTGGAAACTACAATTGGTCCACTCTGTGGCCGCCAGACTGGTCTGAGACGACCCAAACAGACCTCATAACACAGATTTTAAGAGAACTTCACTGGCTGCTAATATGTTTCTGAGCAAAATACAAAGTGCTGGTTATTACCTATAAAGCCCTCAATGGCTTAGGTCCAGGGTACTTAAGAGAGTGCCTTCTTTGTCATGAACCCTGCCGCCTGTTACAATTTTCTGGAGAGGTCTGATTATGGTTGCAAACAGCTCGTTTGGTGACGACTCGGGACCGGGCCTTCTCTGTGGCTTCTCCGGGGCTTTGGAATATGCTCTCTGTCAAAATAAGAGCTTCTCCATCACTGTTTGCTTTTAGGAGGGCTCTCAAGGCACACCTGTTCTCTCAGGCTTTTAACTGAAATTAATTTTAAACTGTTTGTTTTTATCCCATGAAATTGTTCTAACTTTTTTTATTCTATGAATTTTTATATATATATATATATATATATATATATATATATATATATATATATATTTATATTTACTGTTTCATATTTGTTTTAAATTGTGTACATTGCCTAGAGATACACATATTAGGCAGCATAAAAATAGGGTAAATAAAATCTGAAAAAAAATAACTCCAGTCTCAGGCTGCAGTTAACATAATGCCCAATAGTTTCCTATTAGCAACCCTGGCCTGTTCCTTATCTCTTGGCAGGACATGATCCACATTGCAGACACAAAGGTTGCTCGCCGCTACGGGGATTTCTTCATCCGCCAGATCCATAAATTTGAGGAGGTGAGCACTTTGCTTCTGCACGCTTTCAGCCAGGATTTGTGGAGAGGGGTGTGTGCTTAGTCTTTCTGTCGGGGAGAAGGTGACCTCTGCAAGGGTGTTGCTCTAAGGAGTATTCCCATGAGTGCCTGAAATAGAGGACGCCTTTGCTGCCATCTCCAACCCTCTCTTGTGCCTTGGCGCCTGCAAACGAGAACCTAATGTGGCTGCTGAGGCTTGCCTGCAGAGGTCACTGCAGCTCTAGGAGTACATCTGAGGAAGATTTGCTAAGGGAATGAAACTGCAAGGAAAACGGCCAGCCTGTTCTTTGCTCTCCTGTAGTTTAATGCCTTTCTGAATTGCATGAAAAGAAGGGCTTTCTTATGAGTACTAGATGGGCATCACTCTAAGCTCTGTGTCCTTGTTAGCATAACTTCTAGATTATAAGAACAAGGTACAGATAAGACTCCTAGGACAGCAGTATAACTAAGGGGCTTTTGAATGTTTGTGGTATGAAAGTAAACAGAAGAAGTTGGACAAGGGTAGCCCAGAAGAGAGGATTGGAGGGGACGGGGACAGAGTATTGAGATTTCTAAAGGGTTGACCAAATATCAGAAAGACTTGAGAGAAGAACTTGGAGCAGTGGATTCAGGTCTTCAGTCTGGCTATCGACTATTCCCCAGCTTTGAGAGCATGAAGTAAACTGCACATGCAAATATTTTCTTCCTCCAGAGAGCTTTTAAAAGTTAGATGAGCATTTCTCAGGGGGTGATATAGTGTTAGGGGATTCAGATTTTGGACTAGCCACCCTTGAAATCTTTCCAACTCCTACAACTGCACAGACTTCTACTTGGTGCTGGAAACGTCTAGGGCCTGGCCTCGGAGCTCTCATTTTGGTAACATCTGCATGTGAGTTAGGTTTAATTTTCTCACTTAACTATCCTCGGCACAAACACTCAAGTCTGGGGGATGCATAGCTGGAGCAGTAGCAATACACACTGTAGACGGTGTGTAGGTGAGTGTTCCCTAAGATCCCCAGGTAATCAGATGTCTTTCTTTCAGCTGAATCGTACTCTGAAGAAGATGGGCCAAAGACCTTAAAAGTCTCCTTGAATCGCTCGTCAAGCTGCCTGGCTTTATGTGTGAAGAGGGCAAGAGGATTGGGAGGGGAGATGAGCTCAGAATTCTGGAATGTTTTATAGCTCTGCAGTTTTTACTTGGAGAGCAGATGGCTCAGCTCATACAAAGGACTACGAAATCCTCATTAAATGAGTAAAATCTCTGTGCGTCTCTGGAGTTGCATTTGTCCCTTCAGGGGAGAGGTGGCCAGGTTTCTACTTTTCTTTGTTCTAATTTACCCTGTTAGAGTTGTGTAGGGATACAGATAGAGCACATATGAGAATTCAAGCACAGCTGTTTGCCACTACTTTGAAAGGTGACCTATATTTGCTGGCTTTAAAACAAAGGGGAAATATGGATCCATGCCCTTTCCTTTGTCTTTTTGCAACGTAGGAAGGAAGCCTGAAATATTTCATGGTATTCAAGGAAAGGAGGAGAGAATTGGCTTTGTCTCTCCTAGGTACTTCTGTGGTTCCATGTGGGTTTAATCCAGCTTCCCTTGGGAGTATCATCCAGATCTCAGACTATATAGTGCTTACCTTTCATGGCTGTACTGTCATCAAGTGTCCTCCTTTGTTAAATGTGTATTTGGGCACTGTGATATACAATTTAAAATATTAAGTAGCTTACAAATTTTCCTTTGATTTATCAATTATCCTGAAATAGACATTGTTTTCTAGTCCCGCCTCCTCTGGACAAGATAGTAGTAAAGCAGCCCTTATGGGGAATTTCAGCTTCACTTTGTATGGAATAAAGAAATTAACAGCGTAATCATAGGCATCCTTTCTCAGAAGTAAGCCCCACTATGTTCTGTGGTGCTTACCGCCCCTAGTGCGTGTGTTTAACATTATAGCCTCACTCTTTAAGGCTATGCACACTTACTTAGGTTTAAATCCCATTGGACTCAGTAGAATTTACTTCCGAGTAGGCATACACAGAATCAGGCTGAACAAAGTGTAAGCCTATCTGTTTCTAGCTGCATTTGACACGTTGAAGCTATCATGAGATGAGTGAGAACGGCCGGTGCTGAAGACTTCTTGTCTCAGTGATGAGAAAATGCTACAGAGAAATCACAAGCAATTTGTTCGTGTCAAGTCCCTTCTGTCTTTCGCCAGTGGGAACAAGCATGTGAAGCTATGACTGCACATAGGTTTAATTGGTATGATCAGTATGAAGTTAGCACCTGTTGGAAACATGTTTGTGCCTTGGGGGATGCATCTTGTAATGAGCTGTCTTCATGCATAAACCGCAGATCCGGAAGAAGGCACTAAGGCAGTGTTCTTCACTGTAAGGCGCGGGGGCCAGTGATGGCCCCATCAACCCTAAGGGTGGCTCCCTAATTATTTGTTGGGCCTGTGTGAAGCTTCAGCCAAAGTGGAATACTCTGCACAATTCCCTTGGCACCATGCGGAGGCAACCCTTCTCACCATGCAGTGCTGCGCTTTTCCAGGCGCTGGGGGTGCTTCTGTAAGGGAAACGCAGCCCTCTTGAGCCCATGGCACCATCATGGAAGGCATGTAGGGAAGTGTAACCTGTCCTACTCCAAGGGCTCCGCCTCTCTTAAAAGGCTCTCCCAGCATGGAGACAAGTGCAGTACTGTGCAGGTCAGCACAGTGAGAAATGGCTCTCGTGTTGAAGGTTTTCCCCGCAAAGTGGTCCCCACTTGAAAAGCAATGAAGATGGCTGCACTATGATAAAAACCAGGGCAGTGGTCCTCTCCCAGGGAGTGGGGGACATTTTGCCCAGGTTCTGAATATCCAGGGGAGCCTGAGCTGAACTGCAAGCCCATGAGGCAGAAACGGAGGTTAAAGTGTAGTTGGTGTTGCAGGATGTGAGCTGTCTGCGTGGCTTTCACAACAAACACCAGTGCAAGGTTTAAGACACACACACAGACAGACAGACAGACAGACAAGAGACAGGAAGGAGAGTAGAAACTCTCATCTAGCCCAGCCCAGCCCATACAGAGGAAACTATAGTGCCCCCTCTGGTTAAACAGCAGATTACATACAAACTACACAGGAGGTTAGGCTGCAGTTGTTGCATATCCCAACAGTTTGTGCATGAGGATGTTTACGTCCCTGCATCTGTATGGTGGTCAGTATCTTGTAACATCTTTGCCATTTTAAAATTTTATTGATTTTTACAATATCTTAACAATCAAGTTACGCTTAAGTAAATAATGACTTCCTGCTTACCAGTCTGCCCGGTTCTTGTTAACTATACATATAAGCCATTGCTATAATATTACAAAACAGATATTATATATATATATATATATATATATATATATATATATATATATATACATACACATACATACACTCACTCACTCACTCACTCACTCACACTCTCTCTCTCTCTCTCTCTCTCTCCGCCTTACAATTTGATTTTACCCTACCCCAACCTGCTGTGATGCTAAATTTCACCTTCTGAAAGGTCCATGTTAGGAAAATAGTTCTTTAAGTAAAGTAAGAAAGGTTCCCAATCTTCTTTAAAACATTCCAGGTTTTCGTCCCTTATAAGTGTTGTAAGTTTTGCCATCTCTGCATATTCCAAAATTTTTATCATCCAGTCTTCTTTTGAAGGCATTTTATTATCTTTCCATTTCTGCGCCTATACTATTCTAGCCGCCGTGGTTGCATACATTAAAAAAGTTAAATTTCTTCTAGAGAACTCTCCTTGAGTTATTCTCAACAAGAAGGATTCTGGCCTCTTAGGAAATGTCATTTTAAAATTTTTCTTCAGCTCATTATATATCATATCCCAAAAGGCCTTTGCCTTCCCGCAGGACCACCACATATGGAAGAAGGTTCCTTCACATTGTCCACATTTCCAACATTTGTTTGAAACATTTTTATACATTAATGCTAATTTTTTTGGTGTCAGATACCACCTGTACATCATCTTATAACAATTTTCTTTTAAAGTATAACATGCAGTGAAATTTAAATCAGTTTTCCATAATTTTCCCCAAGCTGCCATCTCTATATTATGACCCAATCTTGAGCCCATTTTATCATAGTCGTTTTAACCACTTTGTCTCTTGTCTCCTCCAAAAGCAACAACTTATACATCTTGGAGACTAATTTTTCATCATTTTCACACAACTCCTTTTCATATCTCGACATCTGATCCTCACATCCAGCTTTAAGATCCTTCTTATAAATTTCGTTTAACTGATGGTACTGAAACCAGTTACTAACCAAATTTTGAACTTCAGTTAGATTTTTTAATTTACAGCCCTTATCTTGAAAGCATAACAAATCTCTATAGGTACCCCATTCAGACTGCATATTTATCTCTTTACGTGCTAAAGCTTCAACTGGGGATACCCATAATGGAGTTTTAGGTTCCAACCATTTTTTATATTTTACCCACACTCGCATTAGACTCCTTCTTACATAGTGATTAAGAAAATCTTTATGCACTTTAGTTTTATCATACCACAAATAAGAATGCCATCCAAACCTTCTATCAAATCCTTCCAGATCAAGTATTCTGGGATTTCTTAATGTTATCCATTCCTTTAACCACGTCAAACAAACAGCATCAAAATACAACCTTAAATCCAGCAGGGTAAGATCACCTCTTTCTTTAGCATCTGTTAAATTTTTAAATTTAATTCTTGGTCTTTTCCCTTGCCAAACAAATTTAGTTATGTCCTTTTGCCATTGCTTAAAACAAGTCAATGTATTAATTATAGGAATAGTCTGAAAAATAAAACATTAGGTAAAACATTCATCTTCACAACTGAAATTCTTCCCATTAAAGATAAGTTCATTCTAGTCCATCTTTGCAAATCAATTTTTACTGTATGCATATTTTGACATAATTATTTGAAAACAAAGAATTTGTATTTGTCAGCCAGACACCCATATATTTAATTTTCTTCTCCACTTTCAATTTGCTTATTTCATAGAGTCGATCCTTGGATTTCTGGTCCATATCCATATTCTAGTGTCTTGTAACATCTTGGAAGATTTGCTAGAGCCAATCAGAAGCAGTGTTATGACGGAACAAGTCACACTCTGAGCAGAACTAAAAGTCCCAGGGTTCCTTAGTTACCTGCTAGCATTTCCTGTGTACAGTAAGGAGGAGCCAACAGGGTATGACAGCTAACTGGCATCAAAAGGGACAGACAAGCACTACAGTAACCAGGGTCCTTGAGATCCCAGGGACAGCAGGAGAGAGCCAGTGCTATGGACAGGAATGCCAAGCCCCAGAAGAGAGCATATGGCAGCAAATGGATTAGGCCTCTGGTCTCATAGGAACATAGGAAGCTGCCTTATACTGAGTCAAATCCTTGGTCCATCTAGCTTGGTATATATGCAGACTGGCAGCGGCTTCTCCAAGGCTGCAGGCAGGAGTCTCAGCCTTATCTTGGAGATGCCAGGGAGGGAACTTGGAAGCTCCTGCATGCAAGCATTCAGGTGCTCCTAGCAAAGGGGACAATTCATAAGTGTGTGCCTAGTTGTACAGTAATGTCTGGTACAAATGGGCAGTGCTTAAAGGTCTAGGAGTGGGGCTCTGGACACAACTATACAGGCATCCCTCGCCAACCACGAGGGTTCTGGTCCAGCAAAACCCTGTGGCTGGCAAATTCGTGGCAGGCAAACCATTGAAATGAATGGGAAATGGGGTTAAGGGAGCTGAAATGATGAAAAGACCAAAAAAAAAAAAAAAAGTGGGGAGGGAATCAGTAAAAATCCCTTAATATTCCCCAGAGTCACCCAGAGGAATGAGCAGATTGGACCCCTGGAAATGTTTTGAATCTCCCAAAATACTCAGTTACTTTAAATTGTGAGGAGCGGACAAGGGTCAGCAAGAGCAATGAGCGGTTTGAACCTCTTAAACCCTAAAAACCGCTAACTCCCTCCATCACTAAAACCCCCCACCAATGCAGATATGCTGAGTGTGGTTAGCGAGACCGGACACAATTTCCCGTTCGCAGATGCTTGAACCACAGTTGGCGAGGGGTGACTGTGTCTCCTGTCTCCTCCCATCCCTGATAGGTACACCCCTGGCAGTATCCCTCCAGTGGCTATTGCTGGTGTCTACCTTGTCTGTTTTTAGACCGTGAGCCCTTTGGAGATGGAGCCATCTCTCCCTTATTATTCTTTTTCTGTGTTAAACCATTTTGAGATCTTTTTCTTTTTAAATTGAAAAGTGGTCTATAAATCATGGTAATAATAGTAATGCCACAAGGAATGTATAAGTGCTGCTTTTCAACAGTAAAGTGTCCTCAAAGGAATTCACATAGCAAAAGCAATGAGAAGATATTCTAAAAAGGCTCACAATCTAAAAAAGAGATACTATACAAGGGGAGACAACAGTAAGAGGGTACGATGCTATGCTGCATGGGCCAAGGACAGTTACTCTCTGCTACTGGATATGAAGAGGAACAGTTGCTCTCCCCTGCTAAATATGAGAGTTGCCTTGTCACTCTGCCCAGTTAGAAAGGGCAGAGGTGCAGCCAATTAGGATCTCTCTGTGACATGTGACCATGTCTAGCACATGTTAAAGTAAGGACTACATGTGCTGTTTTTAGCCTGTGTGATAAAAATGTAATCTGTGAGGCAGACCTTACATGCCCAGTTTTCAAATAGGGAAGGTCTTAATCTTGCACCTGTCCAATTTTGCTGATGAATTACTGGCAATGCATGTGTCATACGTTACACACTTCCACCAGTGTGAACATTTCAGCTGCTGAAGGTTTGGGTAGGGTTCCCCTGCACTCAACACAGCTGACCTGGAAAGAAACCAGACCAGTTGGTCTCTGCAGTGGGAGGAAGGAAGGCCTCTGTCAGAGTCTGTGCCTGGCACCAACCGATGTTTGAAGGAATTCAGAGAATGCAGCCGCGTCAACAGAGTCCAATTGTTGCAATGCTGTTGAGGCTTGTGTGGAGTGACATTGTTTTTAATTTCCATCTCCAGGCTCAGCTGGTGCGATGAATTCTGGAGGTTGGTATACTTGAATGGGTAAAACAGTCAAGTTGGCTCGCAAAGAGAAATATAAATGGGATTTTGGAATAAGAGCAGTTGTCTGACAATAATACTTTATTATTTGGAGGTATGGCAGAACCTGGAAAAAGAACAAAATAAGGTCCAGTTTAAATATCATACTAGATTAACAAGGGGAATTGATCCAAGTGGCATTTTATGCTGCTGGCTTAATGTTTAAATCAGGCCCTTGAACACACATATTTCTGAAAGAGCGGCAAATTTATTTATTTATTTATTTATTTATTTAAAACATTTTTATACTGCCCAAAACTTACGTGTCTGGGCGGTTTACAACAAAATAAAACATCCGTTAAGACAAAAATGGGGGGGGGAGAACACACACATTATAACAATTTAAAAAATTAAAATAATATTTCAAAACAGCATTAAAACCAATTAAAACAACATTAATTAAAAGCCTGGGTGAAGAGATGTTTTTAAAGACTTTTAAAAAGCTGTCAGAGATGGGGAGGCTCTTATTTCACTAGGGAGCGTATTCGAAATGTTTTGTTCCTTAGGGATGCATAACTGGAGCACCTGCCTCTGAGTGGGAGGTACCAGCAGACTTGGCATAACCCATAGATATGTCATTTTCACAAAAATCTGAAGGGAAAAAACCAAGGAAGCAGCAAAAAACCCAAACTGCCCAAATGTAATTCAATGGAGTGGAATATTCATGGGCTCAGAGGGCAGTTAACAGACAACCAGGTGGGCAGAGCTAATGGAACTCAGGAGTGGAGGAGAAAAGGCTTGAGCAGAAAAGGCGGGAAATATCTCAGCGTCAAGAATACTCCCTCAAGGCAGTCTCAACCCCTTCTGCTTCTGAGGAGGAAAGGTGCCTAAAACATTTACCTTTCATACTCAAACACAGGCTAAGGTCACAGAGCCACAGCAGGGATATAATAAACCATTTTGTTGTGGGTCCATACTTCTTGTTTGTTATTTATTTAAATTTTTATTCTGCCCTTCTTCCAAGGAACTCAGGGTGGCATACACACCCACACACCCCTTTTATCCACACAACAACCCTGTGAGGTAAGTTAGGCTGAGAGAGAGGGCAGGCTCAAGGTCACCCAGTGAGTTGTATGGCTGAGTAAGGATCCTGGATCTCTGGTATGCTAATGTGATGCAACTCTGCTGTGCAGAAGATGGCACAAGTGTGCTTTTCTTCCATGCCTGGCATGTTTAAATTGGATCCCGGTCCCAGAGAATACCTTACAAACGTGACCTAAGACTTTTCTGCGTTATCATTATAGCTTCTTTCCAGTACACCATCGGTCATGTTTTACATGATCAAAGGATTAAGCGGAGCCTGTTCTTGAAGGAAGGAACAGTGCCTCTGGGAAGGTAGGCTGTTTGTATTTCAGAAGTAAGTGACCATGTAAACAATACCTTGGTCATTATATTGAATAGCAGAGACTGAGGTGGGGTTTAGAATCCAGGGCAAGTATACAGGCTTGTGGCAGCAAAAACACCATGACATGTTTCACCTTTCTCATGTGTGTGTGCCCCTCCATCCCTCATCTTCCTTCTCCTTCCATATGCAAACATAATCTAAAGGTGGTGGACTGGCTGCATGGCCACCATTTGGAAAATCTATGACCACCATCTGGAAAATCCAAGAAGTACCTTCCCAATACTCTGTTAAACAGAGGGCATACTCCACTGGAAAGTTCTTCTGCACACACACGTGTTGGAATGAATGGGAGTTACACAAGTGCACTACTCTGAGCAAGAAGCATAGCTATAGTTGAACAAGAGGGGACAAATATCCCAAGACCTCTTGGGGGGGGGGCTACCAGCTGAGTGACAGCTTGCTCATGGGGGAGAAGATGTGGTGGAGTGGGGATAGGGTTGTCAACATTTCATTGTCAGAATAAGGGACATTTTGGGGGGTAATCGGGCCTGAGTAGCAGTGCTGTATGTGTTTTAACTTTCAACTTAAATTAGTGAGATTGCTTCTCTGCTGCTTATTGATATAACCATGGTTAGCCAAGTTGTTGTTAGCCAGCAATTATAGTTTTCACACACAAGCAATATCTAGTAATCATCATTTGCGTGGTTTTCATGATCCTGATACCTGGAGCATGGTAAGTCCCCAATATGGGACGGTAGGCAACCCTAGCCTGTAGCCCAGCAGAAGAACCACAGAGTACTCTGGTAGGGAGGCAGAAGAGAAAGGAGTCGAAGCTGATGAACATCACCTTTATTTCACTGTTAGTAAAAATAACTGATTTGATCTAAGCCATAGGTTCTTCCCATTAGCTGGAAATAAGGGACAAATGGTGTCCTGTAAGGGACAATTTTGGACTGAAATAAGGGATGTCTTTTGGACTGAAATAAGGGACTGCTGGCAACCCAGTGGGTGAGGGAGGGGCCCATCTCCACCTCCAGTTACAGGCCCTTGCTATGTCCCTGACTCTGGATTGTGCTCCATGATGTGTTTTCTGTCTGCTGCTTTTTGTGGTATCCCAAATGCACCTTTTGAGGTGGTTGCCATATTGTGTCAAGACTGGGTCACAGCAAGGTGCTGGATAGCTGCAATCAAGATCCACTGCTGGTCACAGCAGGCCGAGTAGATGGACCATCAATCTGACTCAGTAGACATCAGTTTCTCTTGGATCTTTAATCCTGACACTATTGGGGAAGCGGTATTTATTCAGAACATTTTTAGTACAGTTTGAAGGCTATGAAGGACAGTTTTGCTTCAAAGAGAGGGCAGCCAAGAAGCAATCCAAGTATCCTCCGGTTTGGGGGGCAGGCTATGTTTTGACGCCAACCTGCCTGTGTTCTTCCCATGATGATCTGAAAGTTATAGGTACAGAAGAACAGAGGAAGCTGCCTTATACGGAGTCAGACCATTGGTCCATCTAGCTCAGTACTGTCTGTTCTGACTGGCAGTGGCTCTCCAAGGTTTCAGGCAGGAGTCTTTCCTGGCCCTACCTGGAGATGGCAGGGATTGAACCTGGGACCTTTGGTGTGCAAAGCCGATGCTCTTCCACTGAGCTACAGCCCCATCCCTAGAAGTTGCAGTTACCATTGTGTCAGTCTAGTTGTTGTGGGAGCAGCTTACATTAATTTGATCTTGACTGCTGCTTGACATTCTGTGGTTGGAACGCTCAAGCCCTTGGGGTGTGTCAGTCTGGAGATGGTTCCTCCCTCCCCTATCCCAATGCTGGTGCTACTTGTTGGAAGTTAAAGGACTTTGCGCTGTCTCTTGTCTCAGACAGTGGAGGACAGACTAGTGAGTCAGAGGGCTAGAGGCAGAGGCGTAACTAGGGAAAACGGCGCCCGGGGCAAGCACTGAAATGGCGCCCCCCTGTGCCCCCCCGCCCCCCCCAACATACTACATTATACTTAGGTTTTTCCTCACAAACGCCCGCCGCCGCTGCCGCCAAGCCAGGCCACTGACTGGCCGCCAGGCCCCAGCAAAGCAATGGGGGGGGGCGCGGGCGGCGCGGAAGGGACCGCTCGTGGGGGACGGGGTGCCGACGCGCTCCCTTGACTGCTGCAGCGCTGCTGCACTGAGCAGGAAACATTTGTATTAACAAAAAATTTTTAAAATTTTTTTTGTCATGGCAGCGCCCCCCCACGTGACCAGAAAAGACGGCACCCGGGGCACGTGTCCCCCCCGCCCCCCCTATAGTTACGCCTCTGGCTAGAGGGTCAAGACATTGGTCATCCCTTCTCTACTGCTCTGACACTATCCCTTTGGATAAGTAGATTGCTAATCTCAGGGATTAATTTCCTTCCTCTCTCTCTCTCTTCCCTACCTGCCCTTCTACCTTGCAACATGGCAAGCCTCTCTCCCTGCACCATGTGTGCAGAGATGATGCAGAATCCATCTGCATCCAGCTAGATAGATAGATTAGAGATCCTAACTCCTCACTTTCCTATCTAGAATGGAGTTCCTTAATAAATGCCTTATATATTGATCTGAAACTATGAATTGGCTCCAAGTTACTTTACTCTCAGCATACACGCATGCCTAACTAAATTCCGCTGTGTTGTGCCTCTGTGCACTCTGCTATAATGAGAAAGGGATTCTCTCACCACAGACAATTTCCAACACTACTGAACAAAATGCCATTGAAAAATCTGTCTCTGGCCTCTTTCCTGGTTTAGACTGTTGTATTGTCCAACGGATCTTGGGAACAGATTCTGCTGTTAATTGTAGGGATCAGCTGATGCATGGCCCCTGATTTGGTTCTAGGGTTAGGAAATTGGTAGCTTGTAACAACTAGAAAAGTCCCCCCCCCGCCACACTCTAACAACACTGGAACCAGGGGTCATCCCATTAAACTCATTGCCCAGAAATTTAGGACCAACAAAAGGAAGTACATTTTCACATAGCGTGTAATTAATCTCTGGAATTCTCTGTCACAGGAAGTGTTGATCACTACCAGCTTGGGTGGCTTTAAGAGAGGGTTAGGCAAATTCATGGAGGACTGGTCTATCAGTAGCTACTAGTCTTGATCACATTAGGCTACCACCAGGTTCAGAGGCAGGGTGCTGCTGAATACCATTTGCAGGCAAGTGGCCGGGGAAGAGGAGTGCCTTCATCTCCTGTTCGACAGCTTCCCAGAGGCAGCTGGTGGGCCACTGTAGAAAACAGGATGTTGGACTAGATAAGTTTTGGCCTGATCCAGCAAGACTCTTCTTATACAATACAACGAATATTATACCGCTTTGCAACCAAAGTTCCCAAAGCGGTTTACATAGAGAAATAAATTAATAAATAAATTAAATGGCTCCCTGTCCCCAAAGGGCTCACAGCCTAAAATGAAACATAAGGTAGACACCAGCCGCTGGAGGGATGCTGTGCTGGGGTTGGATAGGGCCAGTTGCTCTCCCCCTGCTAAATAATGAGAACCACCACTTTTAAAAGGTGCCTCTTTGCTCAGTTAGCAGGTGATATATAGTGCTACTGGTAAGGATGAGGCTTGTCAGCTAGCCAATTTATAGGGCCTGGATGAGCATTGCAGATGTAGATATGCCTTGATTACATCATCAGATCTCCCTTTCTAGATTGTAAAAGAGTTTATTGTGAGTGGTTAGAGTGTTGGATTAGGACCAGGAAGACCCGAGTTCAAATCCTCTTTCAGCCATGAAACTCACTGGGTGCCTCTGGGCCAGTCACATATCTCTCAGCCTAACCTACCTCACAGGCTTGTTGTGAGGAGATATATCATCATGTACACTGCTCTGGGCTCCTTGGAGGATGAGTGGGATATAAATGTGATAATAATAATTAATAAAATTATAATTACTCAAGAGTATTTTTACTCTGTTCACAGAAAGTGGTTATCGTTTTCAAACTTCACTGCAGCCATGAGGGGTCTGATCACATTGGCTTTAGAAACTAAAGGTGAGACTTTCAGCCAGCAACATCAGCTTAAACTTTGCCACTGATTTGCCATGGGATCATGAATAGTTATGTTTACCACTCTGTTTTACATTTTCCACCTATGGTTTCAGACTTGCCTATCTTGTTGACAGCCTCTACCTGGCAATTTACAAAATAGGTAATGAGCTTCCACAGTTCTGTCAATACATTACATCACAGCATATGGGGTGGGGGAGAATTCAGTTTTCTTTTACCTTGTTAATGTAGAAATCTGCAGATTTTTACCAGTCTTCCCCCAACACCTCAGGATTTTAAGAACATTATTGGCAAGTCAATAGATAATACCTAAAGTCATTGCCACTTATATGCGTTTAGAATGCTTAAATCTCATCTCAAGGAGGTTGTATCCAAGTAAGTTGCGATTCAGAACCATACAAATCAATGGCTGATTATCTATCTATCTATCTATCTATCTATCTATCTATCTATCTATCTATCTATCTATCTATCTATCCCGCCCAAAATGCAAGTTCTTTGGGCAGTTTACAAAACAATAAAAACAGCCAATAAAAGATTAAAACATTTCAACAATTAAAATTAAAAAGTTAAAACTATTAAAACACAATTAAAACACAAAACACAGTTAACAGTATCTAATGAAAAGCCTGGGTGAACAAATGCATCTTGACTGCCCTTTTAAAAGTAGTCAGAGATGGGGCGGCTCTTATTTCACTAGGGAGCGCATTCCAAAGCCTCGGGGCAGCAATGGAGAAGGCCCGTCCCTGAGTAGCCACCAGACGAGCCGGTGGCAACTGCAGATGAACCTCTCCAGATTATCTCAATGGGCAGTGTGGTTAATAGCAAAGAAGACGTTCTCTTAAATACCCAAGGCCCAAGCTGTTTAGGGCTTTATAGGTTACTAGTATTTTTAAGCCCGTTAAAATAACGGGCGCTAGTAAACCTTTGGGGCCAGCTATCTCGGCCTCGGCCTCACCGCATCCTCCTCCACCCGGCCGGGCCCACCGCCTCCTCTTGCCGAGAGTGGGGGCCCTTTTCTGGGAGTACTGCCCCACTCTCCCTCCCTCCCTTCTGCCCCACTCTCTTGCCCTCCCTCCCCCTCCCCTCTCTCTCATCCTCCCCTTCCTGTCAGCCTCCTGCCCCAGTCCCTTCTGCCCTCCCCACTCCCTCTTGCCCTCCCCCCTCCCCCTCTCGCCCTTTCCCCTCCTCCTGCCCCATACCCTCTTGCCCCTCCCCCTTCCCTCTGCCCCACTCCCTTTTGCCCTCCCCCCTTCCCCAGCCCCACTCCCTTTTGCCCTCCCCCCTGCCCCACTCCCTCTTGCCCTCCCCTCCCCCACTCCCTTTTGCCCTCCCCCCTCCCCCTGCCCCACTCCCTCTTGCCCTCCCCCTCCCCCTGACCCACTCCCTCTTGCCCTCCCCCTCCCCCCTGCCCCACTGCCCCACGGCCCCCCCTCCCCTTGCCCTCCCCCTCCCCTGCATTTTTAAAATTTCTTCTTACTGGCCTGCCGCTCCTCCTCCCGGGCGGCAAACAGTTAAGTTCCGCCACCCGGTTTCGTCGCACCCCAGTGTCCCACGGGCTCCTCCTGGCCTCCACGGCCTGTTCCGCCGGCGGACCCGCCACACAACGCGGCCTGCCGTGGCCACTGCCGCCGCTTGTCAGTCGTTGCGGCCGGCTGCAGGACAGCCACTGCTCCCCCAATTCCCACCTTTTGCCCCAGTACCGGGGCCCACTGCGGGCTGCCCGTCCACTGCCGGGCCGGCCCCGCAACCACCACCCGTTGCCCCGCCGCGGCTGCCACCGCCATGGGCCTCAGTCGCTGCCGCCATCACCCCTCTGTTGCCGCGCCGCGGCCACCTCCGCCATCGGGCCGTCGCCCCGCTGTGGCCGGCATCAGCCCCAGTCGCTACCCGCCTCCTGCTGCTGCTTCACCGCCGCTCCCAACATGGCCACCTGGTGCCTGTGGCCGTGTCTTCCTCAGCCGTTCTGTGCATGCGCTCTGCGCATGCCCAGAACGGCCGAGGGAGACACGGGCGCAGACACCGGAGGACACGGGCGCACACCCAGGGGCTTTATTATAGAGGATAACCAAAACCTTGTACTCTGCCCGGAAACTTACCAGCAGCCAGTGTAGATGTTTTAAGATAGGAGTGATATGGTCTCTCCAAGATGACCCAGAGACCAATCTGGCCGCCACATTCTGGACTAACTGCAGTTTCCAAACTACGTACAAAGGCAGCCCCACATAGAGCGCATTGGAGTAGTCAAGTCTGGAGGTGACCAGCAGATATCCAGGCTAAGTTACTCAATAGTGCTGGTGCCACTCAGGAGTTTCTCTGAAGGACTACTTCAGTTCAATAGGACTGCTCAGGAATAATTTAGTCTGGATGTCAACCCAGTGAGACATGTTAGCTGTGACTAACTTAAGTCCCATTGATTTCAACAAGATTTAGTCAAGACTAACTTTAAATACAACTCAGTCTGTTCTGTGATACAAATCCTCATGATGGCAAGCCCGGCCCCTATCATATTATGAATATGTTAAAGGCGTATCCAGAGATGATCAGTGCTGTGTGTGTGTTTGTTTGCACCATCTGCTTCTGATAATTTTTTTTTTAAAGTTTGCATAGACAATGCAATGTCTTGGGGAGTGGGACATAGTCCTGTGAGCACATGCATTACATACAGGAGACCTTGACATCTTCAGTCCTTGACATATTCAGTTAAAAAGCGATCAGGTAGCAGGTGATGAGAAGGAGCTACAATACTATTGTAGATATTTATTTAGGGGTGTGTGTGTGGATAGATAGATAGATAGATAGATATGATTTCTGTACTGCCTCACCCAGATATGAGCTAGATACACCAAGTGTTTGACTCAGGATAAGTAAGTGTCTTATGATCTGTTGCTCATTTTTACTTTATAGTGCTTTACTCTCTGGATTTTCTTGTTCCTCATTAAAAAAAAAAAAAAAAAGGTACAACCCCATGGTTGTATCATAGAGGTATAACCCTCTCTCTCTGCCCTTCATCCGAGCCATCTTCTCATTAAGAGAACCTTTTTTTCTTCTTTGATGATGAATCTATGCCACGTATCCAGCAATGTATACAGAAAACATGCCAAGGTTAGAACAGGGCAGTGACAGTCAAAACAAAACGAAATATGATACAGACTGGTCTTTGCTGTACCCGAAAAGAATGTGCAGATGGCTGCTCCAAATAAGTAGAAGACTTCTTCGTAGCACCATGTTTTCCCCACAAAATAAATGCAGTCTGTAAACAGCCTAAAATGGATGTGCAGTCTGCCAAGATTGCTGCAGTCCCTTTGACTCCCATAAAACCACAACAGCTTGAGCAATTTTATCAATTGCCAACCTTCACCCGCAGCTCATCTGAGGGTAGCTATGCTTACCTTTACAAAATGGTTCAGACTGATGGGATGGGGAACAAAATCACTGTAGATCAGCAATTCTCTGCCACAGGACCCACTTTGCTCCCCGATGGGTGCTCCTTCAACCCGATTCATGCAGAGGTGTGAGGGGGCATGTGTAAGGAATAGCACTTGTAGCAAAGTGGCACTCTCATAAAACTAGTTTTTGACCAAGGCTATAGAGGCAAAAATGATGGCGAAATATAGCGAAGATGTTATGACTTGCATTCTGCAGCAGACTATTTATTACCATGGTTTATTCTATCCCTGAAGCTCGTGAACAACTGAAGTTAAATACTAACCATTTCCCTCAGAAGTCTCTCCCTGTCCCTGTGTCTTACCTCCTTCTTGGGTATAAGCAATACATTAATTCTGGCAGCAACTGGCAACTTTGTTCCGCAGAGATCGGAAGCATATTGTAAAGGGAAGCACAACATTTCTATGAGAATCATGACATAGAGAAGGCCCAAACACATTGTGAAAGCAAATGATTTCTGTATAGATATTACTTTGTACATGTATACAGATGCCTTGTCCATGTACATGCTTTTGTGTGAATGACTATACATGCATTCATTTAAAAAGTTAACCCGGATATAGGCCCCCTCAAGTGCAGGGTACTGAAAGGAAGTGTACTTCTCTGCTTGCATTGAGAATAACATGTGAGTAACTGTATGTGCATACATATCTGCACAAGTGTACACTGTACACAGATTGCACATGTGTTGAACATATTTGTGAACCAGGGTATGGACTGTAGAAGGGCTACTCAGCTTCAGCCCTCCAGCTGTTCTTGGGGATTTTTTTGTCAAGTAAAACAGTTTGGGATGTCAGCCAGTATACAGAAATGAGAGAATTGGTCAGAAACAGAGGTGTTCCTGAAGAAGTAGCACATGCGCTCTGAAACGCAGGACAGGCAACTCTAAGCACACATGCACGGCATGGCACCCGTGTTAGAACATTCTGTCCTCAGGTAAGATCTGCACAGAGAAGTCAAAGAATGGGCCCTCTGTGGTGTGTTTGAATGATGTCAGCCCGATGGTTGTGCCAAGCAAGCTGGAAACTCTCTGAATACATGAGTGATGGCGGCCTGCCTGTAGTGAGGAGGTTTTCTAGCTTGGGTAGAGCATAACATCTGATGCAACCCCTGGGAGAAGTATGCAACCTTCTGGATTCCTTGGTCTCCTGTCTTTCCCCTCACCCACCCCTGCCCTTTTTGCTTTGGAAACCACAAGGCACCCATTGTGTCTGCGGTTTGAAAAAAGTGTTGCTGTTTTCTGTAGCTGCAGTGCTTGCAGAAGGGCTGGCTAATTGCAGCACTAATTGCAGTTTCAGCTAAAATAATCTGTGTCTATATCAAGAGCTCTGCTTAGAGCAGCACCAATAGAGAACACACCCGTCCACACCTACATTGTGTAACTCCCCATTCCAGTCTCCCTAGTCTGACGGGTATTTAAATAGATTCCCTGGGAGAAATCTTGGACTAACAGTGCTTGCTTTCCCAAATTTATACTGTCACTTGATGCCTTTGTATTTTCAGTTAATTCCCTTCTTACACCAGTAATCAGAGTGATGGAAGTTCTAGAAACACCTTTTGCCTAATACATCTCTTCCCAACAGGGGCGTATCTAGGGAAAATAGCACCTAGGGCAAGCACTGAAATTGCGTCCCCTGTCCAAACTGACACCCATCTTTCAGATAACTTTACCATAATATCAGCTGAAAAATACAAGTCGAGCTCATTAATTTTTTAATATTTCAAAAACTATTTAGCAGTGGACGTAGCCAGACCAAAAAATGCTGGGAAACTACAAATTTCAGTATGCTGGGGCTCATGAAATACCCAAATACTATGTGGAGGTGTACTTGGAAAACTAAACAGAAGTGCTTGTCTAATTATCTACTATGCACTGTAGCATCACTATTACATAAGTTTTAATAATAAATGGAAAATTTGACTTTTCCAAGATACTCTGAAAATAATTAAAGGATATGCAGAGTAAACTGTGTCACTGCTTGGAATATATTCTAGTATTTCAGAAAGACAGTTAAAATGAGAGCAAGAAACTCCCAGTGGGCCTTAATACTAAGGATTTCACACTGATTCAAAGACATACTCACCATTAATAGCCATATTATTAAGACATCACATTTAACTCACTTATTACAAGAAGCAAAGAAAGAGCAAATGAATCCAATCTTAGCTCATAAGCTTCAGCTCAGTATTCACAAGGCCTGATTCTCTGTACATAGTGCCAATCTGAATATGTGTACAGTGACTTATATTATATTAAATTAAAAAAAATTACCTGTAGCCCCTTTGGGGGGCTTCCTAAAGGCCATGGGGGGGTCTTCAAAGATTCCCCCTCCCTCCGCTGGCCTCTAGGGCCTTGCAGGGACCATTTGAGCATGTGCAGTGGCCATTTTTTAACATATATTTTTTAAAGGCCGCTGAAAACAAAATGGCCATCACGCATGCTCAAATGGCCTCTGCGAGGCCTGGCATGGCCTAGGGCCTCACAGAGGCCATTTGAGCATGCGCGGTGGTTATTTTGTTTTCAGTGACCATTTTAAAAAATGTTTATTTTTTAAAATGGCACCCCCCTTTAAGTGGCACCCGGGGCACGTGCCCTGCCTGCCCTACACTAGATATGCCCCTGCTTCCCAATACGCCACATACATAACTACCTAATATGACCCAAACAGCA
This sequence comes from Hemicordylus capensis, assembly GCF_027244095.1. Taxonomy (NCBI): domain Eukaryota; kingdom Metazoa; phylum Chordata; class Lepidosauria; order Squamata; family Cordylidae; genus Hemicordylus; species Hemicordylus capensis. The sequence goes on along the minus strand of NC_069661.1, from coordinate 218,040,652 downwards.
CAGAAACAGCACAGAAAACACTTTTTTTTTAACATATGGTGGGTAAAGATACCAGCCTTATTAATAATATGTCCACATCTTACTGAATCCACAACTACCCCTGCTAATTGGGCAAAGAGGCCCACCTTTTATAGTGGTAACTCTCTTATTTTAGCAGGGGAGAAGCAACTGTCCCTAAGCAGCCCAGCATAATGTCTCTCCAGTGGCTGTTACTGGTATCTCCCTTGTGTTTCTTTTTAGATTGTGAATCCTTTTGGGACAGGGAGTAATTTTTTCAAACAAATTGCTATGTAAACTGCTTTGAAAACCTTTTTGGATGAGAAGTGATATATAAATATTTCTAGTAGTAGTAGTAGTCGTAGTGATGATGATGACGACATACATATGTTTTCCACAATTGTGTTGTGAGTTTGGCTGTTTTGATGACTATGAATTTGGCTGATTTGGCCAAGGACTTTTATCAAAATAATTTTATTGTTCCCTGATAACTGAGAATCCCTCTCCAGATTTTTGAATGGAATACTAGGGATGTGCATGGAACAATACTTGCATTCCGTCCTGAGCTTTGAAAGGAACAAATATACTTGGACCGTTCCATTGGAACAACCGGTTGAGCTGACAGAACAAATCTGCACCAAGTTGGAACGTTCCTGGTCGAATGACCGTAACAATAAAGATTTGAGTTGGAATGTTCTGAGTGCCATTTTTTACTCCAAAATGGAGCTCTTCTGGCTTCTGCACACATATGACAGCCATTTGCATGGTGGTGCTGACCATGTAAATGGTTGCTGCATGTGTGCAGATGCAGAATGGGGTCATTCTGTTCTGAGCTCAGAATAGGCCCTTCATTTGAAGGGCATTGTGTTCTGAGCATAGAACATTCGAAACACCCCATTTTGACGAGTAACGTTCCACACTTATATCCAATACTTCTCCCCAATTTAATTAAACACCTGGGTAACCGCTATGAGTCATCAACCTTCTCCTCCTCTCTCCACCTCCGTTTGTTATGTATTACCCAGGTGTTTAATTAGATTGGGGAAAAGTCTTGGATATAAGTGTAGATTTTAAACAGTGGGATATAGAACACTGAAGCTGACCTATATATGTTGAAACGTCCGTTCTTTGTTGCAATCCCCTCTTTCTGTGTTTTAATTTATACAGTTAAAAAAGTCTGGAGAGAAGTATTGTAGCAGATCTATCATGCTTATTGCATCACCATTATATCAACTGATAAATAAATAAATATTAATAATAAATGCTAGAGAATCTACTCACTAAAGATGACTCACATTAATTTTAGCTGGGTTCTGCATTTCTGTCTCTCAGACACATGAAAATTATCAGAAAATCTAAACACTCTCAGGCAAGTTTTGCATATGTTTATTGATATGTTTATGAATTTCATGTTTTTATATCTATGTAAACTGCTTAGGGAACCTTTGTTGAAAAGTGGTATATAAATATTTGTTGTATTTGTATTGTGATCTTTGCTATAACTATTCTCTCTTGTTTAAGCTTTGTTTTGTAACAAACATGTCTTTTAATGAAAATGATTAAAGTGCAAAAGTTATGTTCTATAGTTAGGCAAATGCCCCAGGGTCAGTAAAAGGATTGGGTCTGGAACTGTATCTACTGCCTCTGTATCAGAAACTTCTAAGACTAGGTCCCCAACGTCCATGCCCCTTCGGGGACATACCCCAACAGGACATACCCCTAGCAAAATGGGCCAAATGTTTGTCCTACTTCCAGGTGACTGTTCATTTCCTATCCTGCATTAGCATAGCTGCCTCCTTTCTCTTGTAGCCTGTGCCTTTCACCACTGATGGTTGAAGAACACATTCTGTGGTTACCTAACAACCACCACACACTGTCCCGCCTTACCCTTTGACTGACAACATAGCTGGCTAGACTGGGACAGATTCATGGCTGTCCATAGCAAACACAAGTGCCTAGCAGCTGCCTATTCCATTAGTAACTAGTTCCTCAAGGATATTCCCAAGCACATGATTTTCTAGGTAGCATATATGTAGACCAGGGATTCTCAACCTTGGGTCCCCAGATGTTATTGGACTTCAACTCCCCTCAATGGCCTTGGGTTGAGGATTATGTGAGTTGAATCCCTTCAACATCTGGGGACCCAAGGTTGAGAACCTCTGATGTAGACCACAAAAGGCTTGTGTATGGATCACACAGGGGCAGATCTATGGGCAAAGTGGGCGATGCTCACCTTAAATTTCTCAGTCAGTCATGTTGTCTCAGCCTCTGTTTTGTGTGTGTAGTGCCTCCCTCTATTATTCCCTGCTAGGGATGTGCACAGAACCGGGCGGGGGAGACTCGAAGGCAGGGGGGGTGCACTTACTCTTCCCACCGCTTTCCTCCCGCCGGCGTCTGATTTTTGTAAGGCCTGTCGGGTGGCAGCATACCTCCCTGCCGCCCCGTTGCCCCATTTACCAGAACTACCTGAAAGTATTTGGTGTGCTTGTGTGCACATTGGGCCCGCACATGTGCCCGACATGTGTGCAGGCATGCCAAATACTTCCAGGTAGTTCCGGTAAATGGGGGCAAAGTGGTGACAGGCTGGTATGCTGCCGCCCCAACGGGATTACTAAAATTGGATGCCGGCAGGGGGAAAGCGGCGGGGGGGTAAGTGCACCCTCCCTCGCCCTTAAAGCTGCACCTCGCCTTCAAACCAGCGGAACCACCCACCGGTCGAACTGGCTTGGAGGCCCATAAAGGGCCCCTGAACCAGTTCCATGCACATCTCTATTCCCTGCTGCTGTTGCCTGCAGCATGCTGCTTCTTGAAGAGTTGTGAGGTGGGCGGTGGTAGCATCAACCTTAAAGAACAAATTAAAAGCCCTAGATCTTTTAAGATATGAATATTAATAAGGCAGGAGCCAATAAGCATGCTTATTTTTGTTTGCAAAGTGGGAGGTCCTGGGACTACCCTATAAATCAATCAGAGGGACTAGGCTGATTGACTCCTCAGGCAGCAAATCAGAGTGCCTAGAGGGTGAGGAAGTCTTTTTCTTTTAGCTACTCAGAAGAATCCAATCACCATTTTGGTTAGAGCAGGTAGATTGGCTGGCCTTGGTAAGTCTGATTCTTTTGCTGGCTTCTTTGTTTGTGTTTGTTTGGAGGGGAGGAATGCAACCTCTGCTTTCCCTTAGGGATGTGCCCGAACCGGTCCAGAGGCCATTTTAGAGGTCTCCAAACTGGTTCGGATGTGGCCCGGTCTGGTGGTTCAGCGCTGGGGGTGGTTTCTCACTTTAAGGGCGGGGGGGTTGTATTTACCCCTCCCGCCACTTTTCTCCCTCCGGCACTCCATTTTTCTACAAAGTTTTGGGGGTGGCAACATTCCTCCCTGCCGCCCCTGCCCCCGTCGTTTGCAGGAAATGGCAGAAGTAGCCGCAGCGTGTGCGTCCGCTGTGCACATCCCACGTGATGTGTGCACGCAACGTGCGACGTGCACGGCGGACACACGCGGCGGTGGTGGATGCATGCGTGGTGGCTACTTATGCCATTTCCTGCAGACGACGGGGGCAGTGGTGGCAGGGAGAAATGCTGCCATCCCCCCAAATTTGTAGAAAAACAGAGCGCCGGAGGGGGGAAAGCGGCGGGAGGGGTACCTACAACCCCCCCCACCCTTAAAGCAAGATCCCCCTCGGCGCCAAACTGCACCTCCAAGGTTCTATGCACATCCCTACTTTCCCTCCCTTACTCTCTGATCTGATCTGTATACAAAACATAATGGCCCATTCCCAAAATGAGCATTTTATATTTTATGGTATTCCCAATGCCATAAAACATTGGAGCATTCAACTGTAGGACTGGACTAATTAGATTAGAAACTGGCATAAGAAGCCAGAAAGTTATTTTTAGGGCATATGAATGGATTTCTGCATCCAAACTGCTTTTCAAATAATTGCAGAAGTGGTTTTCTATGTGGGTGTGGTGTAGAGAAGGAATGGATTCTGTTGGAAGGAAAATAATTTAAAGAATCAATTTGCTATGCAGAAAGCTAATCAGGTTTTTCTCTGGATTGTGGCCAGTATCTGTAGGTGTAGTGGTTAGAGTGCTGAACTAGGACTGGGGAGACCCGAGTTCAAATCCCCATTCAGCCATGAAACTAGCAGGGTGACTCTGGGCCAGTCACTTCTCTCCCAGCCTAACCTACTTCACAGGGTTGTTGTGAAAGAGAAACTCAAGTATGTAGTACACCGCTCTGGGCTTCTTGGAGGAACAGCGGGATATAAATGTAAAAATAATAATAAATAATATGTCCACTGGGGGTTATAGTTCATTGGGCAAGGATTAAGGAAGTGATCTCTATTTAAAAACAAACAAACATTTGTTACTTGTTAGGATGGACACCCAGGCTAAGTGGTGGTCACCGAAGGTGGGCAGAAAGTGGCACCCAGCTGTTCAGCAGGCACTGAATAGGGAAAGGGTGTCCCCATGCATCTTTGCTTCTCATGGTGTCCTTTACAATGGAGATAGTTCAAAGCTGCAGCAAGCATAATTGAAAGACTAGTTATTTTTATATTACTTATGTATGTATGCATTTTTGAAATAGGCAGGCAGAGCTGCCCCTGTCTTCAGATTCAGAATGCATTTGTTCTACTTTTGTAGCTTTTGTCTTGCTTTACATGTGGCGTATATAGATTTATTTACTTTTACATGTATAGCCTGTGCTTCTTCCAAGAAGCCCAGAGTGGTGCACATGGTTACATTTATCCTCCCAACAGCCCTATGAAGAAGGTTATGCTGAGAAATAAGTGACTGTCCCAGAGTAACCCAGAGCATTTCATGCTGAATGGGGATTTGAACTTGGATTCCCCTAATCTAGTCCAGCACACTAACCACTGTACCACTCTGGCTCAGAGTTCTTTCTTGTTGTTTTTGTTATTTTTTAATATTAGTATTCATTTTTGAAACAATCAGGCAGACAGAGCTGCCTTGGTGACTTCAGAAAGCATTTACTCTCCACAGAGTAAATGGCAGCCTTTTGTAGCTGGTCTGTGCTTTACTTGTGGCTTGTACAGTTCTTTTCCTGTGTGAGTGTATGCTTGTGTTTTGATCCTGCCGTGTTAGATACAAATCTACACACTACTGTAGTCCTGTTAACCACTATAAAGCATCTGACATTTTCCATGTTTTTCTGTATCTCTGCTGATGAACATAGGAAGCTGCCTTATACCGAGTCAGACCCTTGGTCCTTCTAGCTCAGTATTGCCTACGCTGACTGGCAGCGGCTTCTCCAAGGTTGCAGGCAGGTGTCTCTCTCAGCCCTATCTTGGAGATGCCAGGGAGGGAACCTGGAACCTTCTGCATGTGAAGATGCAGATGTTCTTCCCAGAGCAGCTCCATCCCCTAAGTGCAATACCTTACTGTACTCACACATGTAGTCTCCTATTCAAAGGCAAACCAGGGCAGACCTTGCTTAGCAAAGGGAATGATTCATGCTTGCTACCACAAGACCAGTAATGGATATTTGTGTGTGTTTGTGTGTGTGTGTGTTTGTATTTTGATCCCACTCGTTAGCTACCAATCTTAGCAGTTATTGCTAAGGTACCTGCCTAGTCCTGGTTCCACCTCCGCAGCTGCCCACAGTTAGCAACACCTCTCACTACCTGTGGCTCCACTCACCTGCTGCCTAGACTAGCAACCCCCAGGCCCAGGAACCACCAGCTGCCACTGGCAGGAACACTAGCTGAACTCAGCCCTAGAGGCCAGCCTGTTCTCAATAACCAGCCCTGACTATTCAGATATGGGAGCCAGAAATGTCATAATGCCATGCATGGAGGGTGGCATCCAAAATCAAGATGAAACAGCAAAAACTTTAGCACAAGGAGTCGAATGACTAACAAAATCTAATTAGATTTTAATTGAATTATAAATACCAAGTGCTTGTCAATCAAGCAGTGCTTTTGAACTCATTTGCATGATGTATACATACATATTGTTAAAAAAAAAAAAGCAGTTATCTTAGATAAATGTGGTGGCACAAGAGCCTGTTCTTGTGTATGTGTAGTACGTTTGTGAGAGGACATTTTGGTGACGGGCTTTTGGTCTATCAGTGGGCTCAGGCCAGCTTAACCTTGCAAAGAATTGCCTGTATGTTTTGCACAGTCCGCAACAGGGACTAATTTATTCTGCGCCTGCTACAGCGACTGCAGGACCATGGGGTTGCACATACCCCTGAAGAACCATTCGACTCTAGCGCTCAGGCCTGGCTATGCTGCCAAACTCTTGCTTGTATGAAGGTACCCTCTAGCCTTGTAATGGATCAAACCGCATATCCCTTCTAGTCCAGCATCCTGTTTCTCTTAGTGACCAACCCGAGGCTTCCGGGAAGCCCACAAGCCCGGCATAGTAGTACACAGGCGAGAGAGACCTCTCCTGCTCTTGCCCTCCCCAGCAACGAGTCCTGAATAGGCTACTACTGCCTCTAAACATGGAGGTTCCATTTCGCTAGCACGGCTGACAGCAGCTGCTAGCTCGAGCCTCCGCGATCTTGCTGAAGCGAGCAATAGCCTCCGGTCTCTCTCCGCTGCCCAAGCAATGCGTGTGCTCCTCTATCTACCCGCCGCAGCCGTGCCGGGCGTTGCTCCTCCGACTACGTCGCCCGCTGGGCTACTGCTGCGGCCCAGGCTTCTCCCAGTCCCGTGGGATGAGTAAGAGCCGTGCCGGGGTCGGCGGCGCGAGGAGGATGATCCTGGGCGGAGAAGGCGCAGTAGGGACAGGTCTGAGCAGGTCCCGGCGGTGTGGCTGGGCGGGAGAGGAGGAAGGAGGCGCCCCCCGGGGGTAGGAGGGGATCGGGGAGCCGTGGGAGAACCTGAGCGCGGGGACGACCGGAGGAGCCCAGCAGCCTCCTCGCCCAGCAGCCGCCACGGGCAAGGAGGAACCGGACTGGGCTCGGAAACACAGACCCGCCTTGCCGCGCTGAGAGGCACCCAGGAGGCGCCCGGAGCCGAGGCGCGCCCGCCTGGCGGCTGCTGCAACGCGGGGCTGCCTCCCTTCGTTGCCCGCCTCTCCGCCCCATCCATGCCGCTTTCCCGGGCAACGGCTCCCTGAGCCCGGATCCGCCCCGATGTCGGGTCCCCGCAGCGCCTTGCAGGCCTGGTGCCGCCGCCAATGCGAGGGCTACCCTGGCGTGGAGATCCGAGACCTCAGCAGCTCCTTCCGGGACGGCCTGGCCTTTTGCGCCATCCTCCATAGGAACCGGCCTGATTTGCTGTGAGTAGTAGTACCGGGCGACCGCCCCCCGCTCCCGTTGCCCACCCCACCCCTCGCCGCACACTCCGGGACCAGGCCCAGCAGCCCCGAGGTCGCCTGGATAGCCAGCCGGCCCGAGGAGGAACGTCTCTGCGGCTGCTGAATGGAGAGACGAGGGCTTTGAGGAGGGCGATGGCAGCACGATTCGAGGAAGGAGCTCCAAGCCCCTGCTTGGGAGAGAGGCTGAATGGGGGAGAAGGGAGAGGGGAAGCCCTACTGAAGCTCTGGAGGAAAGGATAGGGGGAGCCCACATTTCCAGAGCTGGCATGTGGGAGGGGAAGCCTTATTGCACAAGATCACACCCTCCTGCCCCACATTACTTGACTCTGAAGATACTTCTAGTCCCTTATGACCTCTAATGCAAACTGGAATGCCATCTGCCCCCCTGCCCCAATTGTATCAAAAGGACTGGAGGGAGGAAATCCATATTTTTATCACCTTTTGAATACTGGTGGTATGAGTAGACATACTGGGTGGCTAAAGTGTACTAACTAGTTTCCCTCAAGTGATCTTGTACATAGGGCCGTGTAGAGAGCCAGCGTGGTGTAGTGGTTAGAGTGCTGGACTAGGACCGGGGAGACCCGGGTTCAAATCCCCATTCAGCCATCAAACTAGTTGGGTGACTCTGGGCCAGTCACTTCTCTCTCAGCCTAACCTACTTCACAGGGTTGTTGTGAAAGAGAAACTCGAGAAACTCTGGGCTCCTTGGAGGAAGAGTGGGATATAAATGCAATAATAATAATAATAATAATATATAGGGGTCATGCTTCCTCGAAGATGTAGGAGGAGGAGATTTGTGGGATCTAGTCAGGAGGGTCGCCAGGAGTTGACACCGACTTGATGGCACACTTTACTTTAGTCAGAAGGTTACTGTGAGAAGGTTACTGTGAGAGCTTCCTCAGATTTATCAAAGGAGATTTGGAGGGAGCAGAATCCAGATAATGGGGTTCACCTGGGTGGGACCCTTGGACCTTTCTTTCTGCTCTGTTCTGTCTTGCTTGCTGCCTTTGACGATCTGCTCTAACCATTGTGGGCCTGCCTGTGTCTGGAGGCGGTGTGGCATGTGGCCCTTGAGACTGCTGTTGGCATAACTACTCTGGTATCAGAGGGACTTGCCAGTTTGGAGCTGAGCAGCTTAGTGGTTAGAATCTGAACTCTGAAATTCATGAACAGCCCTATTGGTGCAGTTGGTTGAAGGTTTTTGCTGAAACGGGACCAGTGATGCTGCTTATGAACGTGTTAGTACCCTTTTCTGTCACCCCTTGACTATTTTGTGGTGTTGTAGCTTTTCAAATATATCCCTGCACATGACAATCACTGATTTTCCCCACCCCCTTCCTTTTAATATTATTTTAAGAGTTTCTTGCACTATCTAGGTCAGTATGCTTCTTCCTTCCCTACTACTATTTATAAATATGACGTGTGTGAACAAAGCACCAGAAAACAGTGTAGGAAATATCCATTGTCAAGGGCGAGACAGATGTGACCCAGTTTGTGTCCTTCACAGACTTCTGTGCTTCTATTTCACAGGAAGGTTGGATGTGCTTGCTGCTTCCTTGATTCCTTCTGATAAAGTCCTGGGAAGATGAGATGGTTCTGTTTCAGTAGGAAATGTTTTCATCTCAGGCAGAGCAGAAGTCCACAAGCAGATCAGATCTCACTTAGCTACGTGCAGGGTGGATTTGATTTAAATCAAACTGATTTAAATCACGATTTAAATCACTAGCAGGGTGGATAAAAATCAATGATTTTTTTTTAAAAAATCAAAAAAATCAGATTTTTAAAATTTAAATCGGATTTTTTTAATTTAAATCGGATTTTTTTGATTTTTTTAAAAAAATCATTGATTTTTATCCACCCTGCTAGTGATTTAAATCGTGATTTAAATTGTGATTTAAATCAGTTTGATTTAAATCAAATCCACCCTGGCTACGTGTCATGCAGTGGACAGTGGAGAGCTGGTCTTGTGGTAGCAAGCATGACTTGTCCCCTTAGCTAAGCAAGGTCTGCCCTGGTTACATTTGAATGGGAGACTAGAAGTGTGTGCACTGCAAGATATTACCCTCAGGGGATGGAGCTGTTCTGGGAAGAGCAGAAGGTTCCAAGTTCCTTCCTTGGCTTCTCCAAGATAGGACTGAGAGAGATTCCTGCCTGCAACCTTGGAGAAGTCGCTGCTAGTCTGTGAAGACAACACTGAGCTAGATAGACCAATGGTCTGACTCAGTATATGGTGGCTTCCTATGTGGGGGCCATTATGTGAAACTTTTCACAGTCTGGTAATACCTTTGTTAAGACTAGCTGGAATGACATGAGGCTATGAACAGCAAGCTGTCAGGTTCTCCAGAAGTCTTCATCAGATTGAATTTTAAGCAAAGCAAAAGGTGAGGAGGGAGGGGGAAAAATCTGGACTTGGTGTAAAAGCCCCCAAAGGCCATGCCCAGTTTTTTCTCTCCTCCTCTTTTCCTTTGCTTAATATCCAGTCTGATGAAGAATTCTGGAGAACCTGGACGCTTGCTGCTCACAACCTTATGTCGTTTTAGTTGGTTTACCACTCTATACTTTTGAATATTTCTTCTAGCAGCTCAACATTGCTTACCTATGATTTAACCCAATGTGAAACTTATCACTAGGGATGTGCTTGAAACGCGATTCGGCGTCTGAATCACAGCACGATCCTTTTTAAACTGAGGCCTTACACAGCCCCTTTAACATGGAGGAGAGCAGTTTCATACCTGTTCCTCTTCCGCTCGCCATCACTTCCGTAATTGCAGTGCTCCCCCCAACTATGATTGCATGCTGACAGGGCATCTCCCAGCTGCCCCTGGGTAATGCTGGCATGCACATGGTCTCTGTGCATGTGTGGCTGCCATTTGTATGGTCAGCAACCATGCTGACCATCCAAATGGCCACTGCGCATGTGCGGAGGCCATGTGTGTGCAGAGGTGGCACACGGGGGAGACACCCTGTCAGCGTGCAATCATAGTTGCGGGGAGTGCTGCGATTATGGAAGTGATGGCAAGCGGAAGAGGAGCAGGTATGAAACTGCTCTCCTCCATGTTAAAGGGGCTGTGTAAGGCCTCAGTTTAAAAAGGATCGTGCTGCGATTCAGACGACGAATCATGTTTTGAGTACATCCCTACTTATCACCGTCTATCACTACTTTATATTGCTTTTGTTAAAGTAAAATAAAAATAAAGCACCCATGCAAATAACGATTGAAGGCATAGTTGTGTGCCCCTCCAGTGCACTCATCTGCACCCACCCACCCACTCCCCAACCATTGCTAGCTTAGTTGGCGTTTCAAACAGATTATACACATTCACAGAAGAGGAAGCCTCTATCAGTGGCTTTGGGCTGTGATAACTGAAAAGGGAAGTGTATGCTGTATTTGGAGTATTTGGACTCTTATTACCCACCACTGTGGACAAACGACGGGATAGCTGTTTGCATCATGCTGTGCTTAAGAGCTTTTGAGGACATTTGGCTGGCTGCTGAAGAAGACAGATTGATGAACTAAATGGACTTTTGGTCTGATCCTGCAAGGCAAGTGAAGTCCCTGGCTCAGATGTCCTCACAGTGTGGTCTTAAGCAAGCCTTAATCTCTTAACCTCAGCCCCTCCCCTTTCTGCAATAACAGGTGATACTACTGGCCTACTTTATAAGGCCATTGTAAGAACTGCTGAGATGATGTACATAAAGTGCTTCGAACTGTACCCTGTAAATGCTAAGTATGATGATCATGGTGGGACCTTTTAGCTTTAACATTTGCCACTCTGCAAAGTGGAACTAATTGAACTGTGCAGATGCAGTATCTCGGGACTTGACAAATTCCGGGCACCAAGGAACTGTGGTACCTAGACTAGGATATTCCAAGGTAGAGTTATTTAATAAAATCTTTAGTTTTCCTAGGCAGCCTGTTTCGCTTCTAAGTATATTACTTGTAAAGGGGATAAAGAACAGCCCCCCCCTCTCTTTCACACACACACACACACACACACACACACACACACACACACACACACCTGCCAAATATTCTCTACTAAGCCTAGTAATTTTGTCAAGTGTCCATTGTCTGGCTGCCAAGTTTTTGGACTGGCTCCTAGATCCAAAGTCAATTTGTCAAGGCTTGTAGTATGTAGGGAGTGCCCAACCTTGAGTCTCCAGATGTGGTTGCAGATGTAGACAACTCCCCGCATCCCCAGCCTTTGACCATGGCAGTTTGTAGTTAGGGCAGGATTCCGTCTTCGGTAGAGAGAGTCTGAGCTACTGCCTGGAGATGGAAGAGAGGGCCTTTCTTAACTTCTGTGTGCTGCTGACATGCAACTGACAAATATACGCGGGAATGGTCAACAATTCATAAACGTTTAAAAACATGTAACAGCTGCTGAGAGTCCCTACAATGGCTGTTAGAGCACATGGCCAGAGCGAGGCTCAGCAAATGCTACCATCAGCAGTGTTGAAACTTCTTGAAAGACAATTACTGTACTACCCCATTAAGCAGAAGTCATTGCTGTTAAATATCCACGGGCATAAATCTCTTTTGTAGCAGATGGTCTAACTAAGCACTCCTCAGTTAAGTGGAGTGAACTGTGTTGCAGGCTTGACATATAGGACCTTACAAGGACATGGCACGTTAAGAAAGGATTTGCCAAGCAACATCTAAGGGGAGTGTTGAATCATTGTAACCACTTTAGCAGGCTCTGATTTGGAAGTTACGGGATCAAAGGCTGGAAAGAAATAGTCAAACATTACTCCTTTGCCAGATCAAAAGCAGGCCCTCTCTCCTTCTAAGCTGTATTTATTAAAGCAGTACATGTTATTAATGAGTACTAGCTGGGATTGTGAATAGCCCACAGTTGCAAGGTCTTCCATAGAGGCAGGCTGTTCCAGCCAAAGCCTTGGAGAACCTGAACAAGCTGTTCAGACCACAGTCGGCTCAAGAGAGAGTAAAGCTCTGAACGCTCACGTATTCCTGTGCTATTACTCATTCCCACAAGTTCGAGAGACCTTATGAGCAGGGCTTTGTGTATGCTGTGCTAGAAATGAGCAAATCAACACTGTGCCAAGGAGTGATTTCTGTAACCTGTAATAAAATATATATCATTTATTCTGTACCCCCCGCACCCCTTGTTTCCTCTGCTTCTGCTAGCAGTGGGGCACTAATGACCTGCCCATTGAACATAGGAAACCTTATTGACTTGTCGGATTTCACCAGGAGTTAGTTAGTTAGTTAGTTAGTTACTTAATTTATTCACTCACTCACTCACTCACTCACTGATTGATTGATTGATTGATTGATTGTGACGTCTATATCCTGCTCTTCCTCCAAGGAGCCCAGAACAATGGACATGGTTATGTTTTTCCTCACAACAACCCTGTGAGGTAGGTTAGGTTGAGACATACATGTCTGGCCCAGAGTCACCGAATGAGCTTCATGGCTGAATGAGGATTTGAACTCAGGTCTTCCCAGTCCTAGTCCAGCACTCTAACCACGACACCGAGCTGGTTCTCGTACGCTTTCAGGCGTATCTTTGTAGATCATAACAGTTTTGCTCTGTGTATTTTAATGAAAGTGGAAGTTCCCAAGAAGCTGACTTCTGCATCCACTCCTGTAGGCTGTGCTTTTCCTGCTCTCGCATGGCATTTGCACAGCCCTGCTTGTCCTAAGAGGTGGCACTGAAACTCCTTCCTTGGCATTAGTGATTGACAAGCGATGATGGACCAAGCCATGGGCTCCCTCTGTGTGCATTATGCTAAGCAGTAACATATGATGCGCTATAACTCCTTGGTTTCCTCTCATTCATTGCATCTGGCATAATCCTTATCCCTCTGTTTTGGGGATGGTAAAACCTCCTGATGAACCAGAGGATCCTGGGATCAGATCAAATTCTCCATCCTTGGGCCAGTAGGACATATGTTAGCTGCGTTTGGCCTGAGAGGCATCTGTTGTCATCTGCTACTATCTATTAACATGCACACCATTTTTGGCTCTTGGAAGTTTTCCATGTATTGTACTGTCTCTGTGTATGCCAACCTGAGCAACTGTTTATAAAGCAGCTGGTCTCCAGTGTTTGCTATCATTGCTGAGTTGAGCTGTTGCCAGGTTTTATTTTTGCATGTAGACTGAGGTGATGAAGGAGGAGATTTTGTTTAAATATTTAGACCATTCTTTCTGATTATTTTTTAAATACAAAAAGCTACCCCTGCTAAAAGAGCAAAGAGGCACCTTTTAAAAAGTGGTGATTCTCTTTATTTAGCAAGGGGAGAGCAACTGGCCCTACCCTCCAGTGGCTGTTTCTGGTGTCCATATTATATTTCCTTTTTACATTGTGAACCCTTTGGGGGATAGGAGCCATTTTATTTATTTATATCTATGTAAACTGCTTTAGGGACTTTGGCTGAAAAGTGGTATAGAAATATTCATCATATTTTTTTATTTTATTTTATTTTAATATTTATATCCCGCTCTTCCTCCAAGGAGCCTAGAGTGGTGTACTACATACTTGAGTTTCTCTTTCACAACAACCCTGTGAAGTAGGTTAGGCTGAGAGAGAAGTGACTGGCCCAGAGTCACCCAGCTAGTATCATGGCTGAATGGGGATTTGAACTCGGGTCTCCCCGGTCTAGCTAGATCCTCTTGCATGGGAACCACCAACCGGCAGCCTCTGATATGGCCCCTGAGACAAGCTCTCTTGTCCCCGTTGAAATGTAGAATTAAACCAGATATGGAGAAATTAATATATCTAGCAATGGAATTTGCTGATCTAGCACTTTAGGATTGCAGCTACAAGCAGACTTCCTGGTCCTGAAGGCCTGACTAGATGGATCCTGGATAAGGAATCCAGGAGAATTTAAACTCCCTGATGTTTGCAGTGTAGAGTTAGGGTGGCAGCAAAATAATGAAATATATTAAAAAAACAAAAGTAAAACCCATGCACTACTGATGAACCTACTCCTGAACTAAGATATTGTCTATGTGAGTAAAGGTGACTCAGCTTCATCCTTGTTTTCTCGCAGATAAAGTGGGGATCATCTTTGCCTTCCTGTCAGCAATGCAGAGATGCTAAATGAAGGGTTTTGTTTTTAAAAATGCTGAGATGACTGAATGGATAATGCCATCATGCCCGATCACAGTTGCTGTTATGGTGGATGCGTAACATCTCAGACATCCATGGACCACGTCCTAACTTGTTCATTTCCGTCCCTTGCATTTGGTGCTGGAAAATCATGAGAAATAAGTTGCCCCTCCCCATTAGTAACTTCATAAAAAAGGAGATGGAATCCTGAGTGGCAGCTGGTATTGTCAGAGCTGAGAAACAGTTGACAGTGTCAGGTTCCATCCTACCATCATCCCTGGACAGAGAGAGGCCTGAACAGGATGTCACTGGGGTAGGAGTTGGTGGCAGAGGAGGGTTGGTCATAAGTATCGGTCTGAGTGGTATCAATTTATGCAAGCATAATGCTTGCCTAAGTGAAGTTAATTGGCCTGCTGTTCCTTTTTGCACAATCTCCTTTGAGATTTATTTTGGTGCAATTCAGATTTTTGTTGTTCTCAGGGGCCGCCCTTTAAAGGTGAGGCAGTCATTTCAGATGGTAGATTCTTGGGGTCCCAGCAGGGTGGCGAGATGCCACTTGCTGTTGCCATCGGAGGAGCTCTTTGGGACAGATCTGACCCTTGCCTCTCCTTGCAATCTTCGCAAGGCTTGCAAGAAGCATGAGCAGAGAAGAGATGTCTGCTAGCCACCTCCCTGCCTCCCCCATGCCCCTTCTCAAAGCTTGCATTGGTTTTGAAAAGGGCCTGGCCCCCACTGGGCACCTTGCCTCAGACATCGCAGTATCTTGAGCAGCCCCTGGTGGTGGTGGTTCCAATTGCTTGTCACTAAATGATGAATGAGGCTCAACAGTTTTCCGGGGGCAGTGCACCAGAACTGGGGATCATGAAGAAAGTCTTAAATATCCGGTGAGAGATATTTGGTGAGTTTATCTTTTTTGGTTTCTTAGAAGCCCGGTTCGAAACAACTCTGCTTTTTAGGGACACAGTTGTATGGGGATTTTAAAATAGTTTGAAAATTCATGTGAAGCACGTATGCACCCAGCGGTACAATCCCTGTACTGCAAAAACAAAACCAATCCACCTATGTATATTGTCTTGTGTAAAGATCAGATAGGAGTCTGTTTTGCATTCAGCTTGGCTTACGTCTTATTTTATCTATCTGCCTATATAAACCACTTTGGAAACTTTTGTTGAAAAGCAGTATATAAATATTAGTCATTATCTGATCAAATATCATAATAAACTGAAATGAAATAATGTTGTTGTTGTTTACACAGTGAGACAGGTGTTATTGACTGGTTTGTTTTATCCTGACATCAAGTCCTTCCCAAGGACCTGGGATGGCTGAATTTTATTGTCAATGCTGTTGCTGCTGTCATAGATATCGTCGCAGAATATAGGCTGTTCCCAGTAAAGTTGCTTGTTTACTGTTCCCAGTTGTTTACTGTTCCCAGTAAAGTTACTTTTTGTATTTGGCTGATGGTGATTTCTGTGGCCCCTATGGTGTTGAGGTGCTCTTCAAGTTGTTTTGGAATTGCACTTAGGGCATTAATTTTATGGTTATTAACTAATAATAATAATAAGTGAAATAATAATTTCTTGTTTACACAGACAGGTATTATTGACTGGTTTGTTTTATCCAGACATCGAGTCCTTCCCAAGGACCTGGGATGCCAGAATTTTATTATCAATATTGTTGTTATTATTATAGATATCACTACAAAATGTAGGCTGTTCCCAGTAAAGTTGTTATTTGTAGTTGGCTGATGGTGATTTCTGTGGCCCCTATGGTGTTGAGGTGCTCTTCAAGGTCTTTTGGAATTGCACCTAGGGTGCCAATTACTACTGGGATTATTTTGGTCTTTTTCTGCCACAGCCTTTCAATTTCTAGATCTTTGTATTTTGTTATTTTTTCTATTACTTTTTCTTCTATCCTACTATCCCCTGGTATTGCTATGTTGATTATTTTGTCTTGTTTTTCTTATGTATTGTGTGGCAGATGTTTGTCTGTTTGTAGTCGAAAGTCTCATAATATTTTTGCATCTTCATTTTCTACAACTTTTTCAATTTTATGGTCGCACCAATCTTAAGCTACAGGTAGCTTGTATTTTTTGCAGATGTTCCAGTGTATCATCCCTGCTACTTTGTCATGCCTTTGTTTGTAGTCAGTTTGTGCGATCTTCTTACAACAACTGATTAGGTGGTCCACTGTTTCATCTGCTTTAGAAAGGCGGTACTTGCTGTTTGTTGATTTTTCTACTTTTGCTCTTATTGCATTTGTTCTTAGTGCCTGTTCTTGTGCAGCCAATATTAGACTCTCTGTTTCTTTCTTCAAGTTGCCATTCTTAAGCCATTGCCAGGTCTTGGTGATGTTTGATTTTCCACTTATATTGTGCAAATATCAACCATGCAATGGCTTATTTTTCCATTTTTCTGCTCGGTTCTTGACTTGTTCTTTCTTGTAGGCCTGCTTTGTTTCATTGGTGTTGAATAGTTCTCGTTATTGACCATTTTAAGTGCATCTTCTTCATTGTCCTTTATATGTTCTTCAAGGGCTCTTTTCTCCTCCTCTACTGTTTGATGGACTTGAGCATTCCTCTTCCACCTGAGCTGCAAGGGAGGTATAGCCTATCTACATCAGTGCGGGGGTGCAGAGCATGATTGATGGTCATGATTTTCCTGGTCTTACGATCTAGCGTCTCTAGCTCTGCCTGGGTCCAGTCTATTATTCCTGCAGTGTATCTGATAACAGGTATAGCCATTGAGTTTGGACTTTAGGATTTTTCTAACTCTCCTGATGTATTCACTTCCAATTTTTCTTTTAAATTCAGTGTGTGCAATGTTATCAGCCTGGAGAATGCCCAAGTATTTCTAATGTTCTTTCTCTTCCAGGTTCTTGATGTTGCTTCCATTGGGCAGTTCTATTCCTTCTGTTTTTGTTATGTTTTCTCTGTTCATTATTAATGCAGCACACTTGACTAGTCCAAACTCCATTGCAATATTGTTACTGAATATATGGACAGTGTTTAGCAGTAATTTGATTTCTGATTGGAACTTTCCATACAACTTCAAATCATCCATGTACAGCAGATGGTTGATTTGATTTGATGTTTTAGATGTTTGGTATCCGAGGCCTGTTTTGTTTAGTATTTGTGAAAGTGGAGTCATGGCGATTATAAACAACAGAGGGGATAGTGAGTCCCCTTGGAAAATATCCCTTCTGATGCTAACCTGTCCAAGTGTCTTGCCATTGATTGTTAACTGTGACTCCACATGCTCATTGCTTTTTTATATAAATATCTGAATGTTTTTGCTGACACCAGTTGTTTCTAAACATTTTAATATCCATGTATGAGGCAATGAGTCGCAGGCTTTCTTGTAGTCAATCCATGCAACACTTAGATTTGTTTTTCTTCTCTTGCAATTTTCTAAAATCATTTTGTCAATCAGCAGCTGATCTTTTGTGCTCTAGTGTTTCCTTTCTGTTCAACTGGAAGATGCTTATTAATAAGTGTTGCATTACTTCATCTGCTATTATTCCAGTTAATAATTTGAACATGGTTGGCAGGCAGGTTATCGGTCTATAATTATTTGGAACTGCATCTTTTGCTGGGTCTTTCATTATGAGATGAGTTTTCCCAGTTGTTAACCATTGTTCAATATCACCTCCTTGCAAAATGTGGTTGAACTGTTCTGATAGTTGTTTATGAAGGCTTGTTAGGTGTTTAAGCCAAAAGCCATGCAGTTTATCGTCGCCTGGTGCAGTCCAATTTTTAATTTTATTTGCTCTTTCACTTATTAATTCTGGTGTTATTATTAGATCTTGCATTTGTTGGTTACATTTTTCGACCTCTTTTACCCAGCCTACTTTTTTATTATAATCTACTGGATTGTCCCATAATTCTTCCCAGAATTGCACTGTTTCTTCTTTATTTGGTGTTTCTATGTTTCTTGCAGTTTCTCCTTTTATGCTTTGGTAGAAAAGTTTCTAATTCCACTGGAATTGGAGATTCTGCCTGTGTTGTGTAATTCTGGCTTCGTATCTGTTAATCTTCTTTGACACGGCTGTTATTTGCTGCTTTATTATTTCCAGGACTTCTCTAATTTTCCTTGAAGTCTAGATGATATTTTTGGATCAGATACTGTTTGGTGTTTTCATTCTTTAGCTTCTTGTCTTTCATATCTTTCAATTTACTAGCATCTGATTAAAGCCTGGTGATTTTATTTTCTAATCTAATCTTCCATTTAGGTGATGTACTACTTTCTTTTTTTACAGGTCCACTGATCTTATATCCGAGCTCTTGTGTTGTTGTTGTTGCTGCACTGTACATTAGTTGGTTTGTTTCTTGCAAATTATTGGTTATTTCTGCAAGTGCAGCATTGACATCTTTTAATGCCTGAGCAAGTTGTTTTTGGCAACTGTTTTTCGAGCTAGAAGTCGAACCCTGGTGTTTGTTTGGTTCATGTGCTCAGTTATTTGTTTGCTTTAGTTCTTGTTGCTTTTCTGTGAAATGGCATTCAGGTTTTTGAGATGAAGGCAAAGGGGAAGTTGCCTGGTTTTGATTTTGAAACAGTTCAGTGACAGTGGCATCCTCTGTTGCCAACACCTCCTCCACCTGCGCCCGAGCAACTTCTTCAATTGGTGGTAATTCTTCTTCCATATCTTGAGCTTGTGTTGCTCTTTGCAGTTCTTCCAGCTCAACTTCTGTGAATACTTCATTTCTTATTATGAATCTTCTCTGGTGGGCTAGCCTTTGTTCTGTTATTTCTGTATCTCGATGCTTCTCTTTCCAAATTTGGTACATTCTTTTAAAATAACCTCTTCTAGTTGGACTAGACTTGTAATAGCAGATCATCATCATCTTTATAATACATTCAGTATGTCTGCCAGTGATGGTTTTCTAACAAGTATATACCTAGAAAAACATATGCTTTTACATTCACTGTCCACTAATATACATTGAGGGTTTCCCCACTTATACCACGGTACGCTTGGATAGGGATTATATCAGGTGTGAAGCATTGCTCATGATGGAGTATAGCAGTGCACTCTTGTTTGGTTGAATTGTCAACTATGAACTGATCCGAGTTTTGAGCCCAATCTGCTGGGAACATTTATTGGGCAAATCATGCAAGCGTAGCCCAAGAGCACAGCTATATCGCACTGTGCCTTTGTGGAGCAGGCGTTTTTCCTGTGAAAGTGTCTGTGCTGCTTCCTTTGGTGCATGGGTATAACTAGTGGTCCTAGAATGGAGACTCTTCTCTAGTCTGCATTTCCTGCCTTTTGTGTTTTTGAAAGGCTCACAGTCAGAAGGTTCCTTTCCTATTCTTTGACAACAAGGGCAGCTGAACTACAAAGATGCTCTGGACTGAAAATGACACTTTTAAATGTCTCGCTAATAATGGCTGCTCTGAGATGCTGCCTTGCAGATTTGTCTGTGATCTGGCAGAGAGCCATTCTTCCTCCTCCCATGACACCTCTGTTTTCTGTTTCTTTTTCAGGGACTTTAACTCACTTTCCAAGGATAATGTATATGAGAACAACCGCCTGGTGAGTCTCTGCCTATGTCTTTACTATATATTACTTTGCTTAATGCTGGTGCCATTTTGACACTATTGCTCTCAGCAGAGCCAGAAGAATTCCAGGACCTGGTCACTCAAATACCTAGAAATCTGTTGCTTGCACTTAGAAATTAGGAATTGACTTTCATTCTTGGTTTAAGAAGAGCCCTGATGGATCAGGCTCAAGGCCCATCTAGTCCAGCATCCTGTTTCACACAGTGGCCTGCCAGATGCCTCTGGGGAGCCCAGAGGCAGGAGCTGAGGGTGGTCTTCCTGAATCTGGCCCTATCTTTCATTTTCCGTACTGTCCACCTCAGGCTTATCTGAGGCAATTGAACTAAAAGTAGGATTTGCTTAGGAACATAGGAATCTGCCTTAAACCAAGTCAGATCAACTAGTTTAGTATCATCTACATTGACTGGCCGTGGCTCTCCAAGGTTTCAGGCAGGAGCCTTTCCCAGCTCTCCTTGGAGATGCCAGGAAAAGCAGATGCTCTGCCCCTGAGCTATGCCCTAGAAGGTGCATGTCTGCTATCATCTTCTAGCATTGTTTTAAAAAGACAAACAGAATTTGGGAGAAACTTGCACTGCAGACATATGCCATACATTTTGGCCCTCTAAAGTGACTCTGCGAATTAAGCATGATGCTTTCATTCGCACTGGCCTCAAGATCATGGGTTCAAATTCTACAGGGAAGGAATGTGCTTTGCATGCAGAAAGCTGAGGTTTAGTCTGTGACGTCTCCAGCTGAAAAGAGATCTTGGGCAGCAGGCTAGGAAATCTCTCTGTCTGAGCCTTTGGAGAGCTTTTGCTGTTACTGAATTTGATTGATTGATTGATTGATTGATGCTGCACAGTTCTTTATAAAAACTCAAAGTGGTGTACAGTAAAACAAAAATATTAAAATTCAATTAATATACATTTTAAACATAAGAAGATTAAAAAATAATGATTAGCATAACCACAGAAGAACAGCAGTCAACTGATCAACAGTTGCTAGAATGCCTGTCTAAAAGGAAATGATTTAGCCTGGTGGTGAAAGATGGCCAGTGAGGGTGGCCTCCACAGGGAGTGTGTTCTGCAGTCTGGAAGCACTCCTGAGAAGGTCCTGTCTGGGATAGCTGTGCATTGCATCTCTGAAAGAGGCAAGATGTAAAGCAGAGTCCTCCCCTCAATGATCTCAACATTCAGGCAGGTTCATCTGGGAGGAAGCATTCCTTTTAAGTACCCAGACAGACTAGACAATACTGGGCTGAATGCATAAGGCAGGTTTATATACCCTATATTTAAACATCACACCTAAAAGGTAAACAGTAATGCAAGAAGCAACAACAACAAAATTCTCCTTGAACCAAATGGAGAATGTGTTCACCTAGATCACGGTTGGGGTCAGGTGGGTATTTCTTTGTGTGCCCGAGAGGCAGCAGCAGAGAGATGGGCAAAGGAAGGCCCGGAGACAGCCTGGCTTGGCTCATGAATGACCAACGATCATGAATGCTCATTGGCAGTGCAAGAACCAGAGGTGTGCCTTGTCTGTCTCGCTGTTGCCCGTTCTCTTTTTCTTCCCTCTGTGTTTTCCAAAAGTGGGATGGGGAAGGGACAGGAGTCTCTCGCAGTATTCTCTCTGGTTTTTTTTCATCTGTGTGCAGAATGAGTTTTGTTCTGGGTGGCAGTATTAAGGCAGTGTGTGCGCACTTGCATTCAGAGTGGGGCCCTCCTGACTCGACCTGAGTGGGAGTTAAAGTAATTGAGCGGACATCCAAAAAGTATGAGTGCACACACATGCACACACCTTAGAGGGAACACTCGTGTACAAGCAAAAGAGGGATAACATGGAAGTTTCCCATCACACTTCCTGAAATTGCCCCATGGTAGGGATGGCCATTGGGAGGCTCGCGAGCTGTTGTTGGACTACCTTTCCCATCACCCCCAGCTGTAATAAATTGTGGCTGGGGATGATGGGAGTTTTAGTCCAACAGCAGCTGGAAAGCCTCAGGTTGGCCACCTCTGCCCTATGGGATCAGATTTTAGGAAGGTCTGGGAGAACACAGGTGAGAAGAAGAAGAGCCCTTCTTGCTCTGACTCTCACATAGCATGGACAAAAATTAAAAAATATATTTATTTTGGTTAAACATCAAGCAGTTGTAGTTCACTGCAGTTTGTTCACTGTTCCAGTTATTCTCTAAACAAACAAACATGCTCCCTTTTAATGAAAATCAGTTGTACCCAATAAACCTTGCTTCTTGAAAGTTCTGAGCCCTCAGTTATCTCCAAATAGACTGCAAAAAACAAAAGTTTTGGATTGTTAATTACGTGGTGTTTCCAGGGTGGGATGAGATTGGCACAAGGCAAGAGAGGGTTATGCTGTGTAGGAGAAGAAGCAGAAATGAAACCAAAAGCATCCTATACTGGAAAGAAGGGAGGGCAACCTTGTGCAGTGTGTGGCTTTTTATTTTATTTTTTCCCATGCTTTACCACAAAATAAAACAATCATGGTTTCTGCAGATCATATGCAAAACTTCATTCATTTATTTATTTATCATATGTATTATTATTATTATTATTAATTACCACCTCACCACCCCCTATTGCCTCACCACCCCCTATTCAAACAGATCCACCAGCAGAACTAATTTTTAGCTGGGACCTCTGAGGCAGGTCCCACATTTAAAGCAGTGGGGGTTGGGGGGGGCACTTCAAATTCCCAGGGTGCCTAGTTTTGTATAGAATACTAGATGCCATGTTTGTATGGCAAACTTGCAGATACAGCCCTGTGTAATTGTCTGCCATGACAGTAGAAGAATGTGCTTAGATTTCCCTCTGTGGCTTGTCGTCAGAGGCCGAGCGAGTGTAAATAATAATCTCGGCTGGGTAGAGTAGCGCTGATGTAATTGCAGAACTCTGGCTAGAGACAGTTTAGGCTACACTGGCAGGCAGCCACTGCTCCAAGGTTCCAGGCAGGAGTCTCTCCCAGCCCCACCTGGAGATGCCAGGGAGGGAAACGTGGGACCTTCTGCATGCAAGTAGATGCTCTGCCACTGAGCCACGTTCCCATCCTACTATGGGGAATATCTTACAGCAGACAATGCTCACATGTAGTCACCCATTCCAATGCAAACCAGGGCAGACCCTGCTTATCCAAGGGGACAATTCAAACGTTGGCCTTGCTCTCTCCCACATCACCAAGATTACAGCACTAGTTGTTGTTGTTTTTTTGTTATGTTTACATTCCAGTCCAAGCCCACATGCAACTGTTTGACTGCTGATAGGATCACATGGGGAATCTGTGATGGAGAGACCTCGCTATTGCATCTCCTCTGTGAGCTGCACTGGCGACCAGTTTGTTTCTGGGTCCAATTCAAGGTGCTGGTTTTGACCTTTAAAGCCCTTAACGGTTTGGGCCCGGGATATCTGAGGGACCGCCTGCTCCCAAGGGTTGCGGCCTGCTTGACGAGGTCATCTGAGGAGGCTCTGCACCGGGTACCGACAATGAGGGAGGCTCGGTTGTTGTGCAGGCAGGACAGGGCCTTCTCTGTTGCTGCCCCCAGACTCTGGAATGCTCTCCCAGTGACTATTCGCTCCTCGGTCTCCATCACAGCTTTTAGAAAGCATGTTACATCGTGGCTTTCCCCCCAGGCTTTTATTTGATTGTCTCTGCTGCTGCTCTTTGTACTCTGTATTGCTTTTATGCTTTTGTTTTAAATTTTTAATCAGATTTGTTTTATATCTTTAGCTTAATATTTTAATTGTGTCTTTTTTACAATTTTGTTTTTAAATTTTGCTGTGAACCGCCTTGAGATTGTTTTAATGAAAGGCGGTATATAAATTCAACAATAAATGAATGAATGAATGAATATCCCAAGCAAAAGCCACTGCAGCTGGGGATTCTGGGAGTTGTAGTCAACAACATCTGGGAGTGGGAATCCCTCTTAGAGGGAACCTATCCCCAAAGAGCATCCGCATACAAAGCTGGTTTCTGTGCATGGAACTGGCAGCCACTGTGGGGAAACGGGATGCTGGACTAGATAGGCCTTGGGCCTGATGCAGCAGGGCTCTTCTTATTTTCTTACCTGCTGTAGGAGGAATAATTATACTGTGCTTCTGAGGGGTGGGGAGACCAGTCTGCGTATTCAGAATCTTGATGTTGTGCAACACAGCAGACTGGAAGGGCTTTTAAGAACATAAGAACAGCCCTGCTGGATCAGGTACAAGGCCCATCTAGTCCAGCATCCTGTTTCACACAGTGGCCCACCAGATGTCACTGGAAGCCTACAGGCAGGAGTTGAGGGCATGCTCTCTCTCCTGCTGTTACTCCCCTGCAACTGGTACTCATAGGCATCCTGCCTTTGATGCTGGAGGTGGCCCTCCGACTAGTAGCCGTTGATAGACCTCTCCTCCATGAAGTTATCCAAACCCCTCTTAAAGCCATCCAGGTTGTGGGCTGTCATCACATCTTGTGGCAGAGAATTCCACAAGTTGATTATGCGTGTGAAAAAGTACCTCCGTTTGCTGGTCCTAGGTTTCCTGGCAATCAATTTCATGAGATGACCCTTGGTTCTAGTGTTATGTGAGAGGGAGAAGAATTTCTCTCTGTCCACTTTCTCCACTCCATGCATGATTTTATAGACCTCTATCATGTCTCCTTGCAGTCGTCTTTTTTTTCTAAACTAAATAGCCCCAGGTTTTGTAGCCTTGCCTCATAAGGAAGGTGCTCTAGGGCCCTGATCATCTTGGTTGCCCTCTTCTGCACCTTTTCCAGTTCTACAATGCCCTTCTTTGGATGTGGCGACCAGAATTGTACGTAGTATTCCAAGTGTGCCCGCGCCGTAGTTTTGTATAAGGGCATTATAATATTAGCAGTTTTATTCAGTCCTCTTCCTCATGATCCCTAGCATGGAGTTGGCCTTTTTCACAGCTGCTGCACATTCAGTCAACACTTTTAACAAGCTGTGAAACCCCCTTAGAGTACTTATCACCTATTGGGTAGTGTGGAAACAGGGAAGGAGGCCCTTGGGCTTGCTCAGCTTCTACTCCAAACTGTTGACAAAATCATCCTAGTTTACATTCATTGACTTCCTTTCTGACCAACCAACAATCCTGTGAGGAAACTCCCTTAAATAGAGCTGTCCTCTTTTGGGCTGTAAATATTAAGAGGAAGTCTGGTTTTACTCCATGCAGAAAAGACTGAATTCTGTATTCTACACAAAGTAGGTATGTATGAATGTCGCTTTTGTACCAGCATTTAATTTTTATTTTGAATTTTTTTGAATCCTATTTTCCTCTTATAAGATTCAAAATGGCTCACAACATGCACATTAAAATAATCTGTAAAAACAATTCCAAAATATTTTTTTAAAGTGCATCAAATTTATAATAGTGGCAATCCAATAGCGGGATGACACACAGCACACAATCCAAAATAACTTGCAGCCAAAACATTAAGCAGCTCTGAAATCTTTCCCAAAGAACCATATTTATTTTAAGGTGGCTAGAATGGTGGTGGTAAGGGGGCTTTGCAGAAATGGCACACCATTTTGGAATGATAGCAGGGCAAATGCAAGGGGAAGCTAGCATAACGTCCTGCTCCCTGATCACTAGTGGGTCAGCACATGGACCCCTTCACTTTTAATCTTCCCATCACCACCCATCATCTGTGAGTGATGCTTGCACAATTCTCAGTAATCATGAGGGCTAGCAACTTGTTTTGGAAAAAGGAGAGCCACCTGTGCCTCTTGGGAATCTACATTCTGCACCAGGTTTTACATGGGGCGTGTGCCCTTATGTGATGGACTGGTCAAGGTCCCTTGTGTACAAGCTATGAAAGAGCATTGGCATGGTTCTGTTTTAGAGGTGCACAGCAGGTAGTGCAAGGGTGTGAAGATTCCGACTCCTTGTCATCCTTCTTTCTGCTTACTTTTGAGTTGTACATTTCATTCAATCCAATCAATCAGTCAATCAATCAAAAATAACTGTATTGGCCATCCTATAACCATTGTTCTCTGGGCAGCTCACAAAGTAGAACAGTAGAATAAAGTGTGCAATTAAAACCACATTAAAACAAAAATGAAAAGCGACAATAAAACTTGGGACAATAAAGAAAGCAAGCCTGGGTGGGTTTTTCCTTTGTTACTTGCTCCCTGATGCTGACCCACAATCTGAGTGAGCTTCGCCTTTTTACCTGCTTTCCCTCACTCCCTTCTGTAGGCATTTGAGGTGGCTGAGCAGGAGCTGGGGATCCCTGCCCTGCTGGATCCCAGGGACATGGTCTCCATGAAAGTCCCCGACTGCCTTAGCATCATGACCTACGTGTCTCAGTATTACAACCATTTTAACAACCCCGGCCAAGGTAAGAGCTCCAAAATCGCATTTCCTGCTTCACGCCATGGTCCAGAGTGACATTTAGGAGCAGCTCTGTTCTTTTCAGTGTGGTGCTACCTGCTTTCTGCCATCCACAGAGACTGTGAGGTTACCAGAGGTTCACAAATCAGCTTGCTGTGTTGAGCATCCCTCCTCCCTTTAGCGAGTGTGATAGACCCCTGCCCTTCTACAGAGTTTGGAGCAAGACAGAAGCTTTTCTCTGCAGGTGTTCTTCATTTTGGAAGTGCTCTGTACATTTCCAACGTCCAGTGTCAGAGTCCACAAATGCTGACCTGACATGCAGACTAACCATGTGTAAGCACTCTTTGACCCTGAAAGCTGTGTCCCTGAGGGCTTTGCAGCCCTCAGCGACGTATTTCTGGTGTCAAATAACATTCCAGGGCAGGGCTGCATAACTTTGACCCTCCAGCTGTTCTTGGACTACCACTCACTCATCCCCAGTGGCCAGTTGTCAGGGAAAATGGGAGTTGTAGTCCAACATATGCAGGAGGGCTGAAGTTGTGCAGTCCTGTTCCAGGGAAAAGGGGGGATTGGTGAAAATGAGCCCCCTCATAGGCGCTTCTCAAGCACAAATGCTGCTGCTGCTGCAGGCAGGCTGTTTTTAGGTACACACCTGCGGTATTGGCTTAGCTTGCTAGAGAGCTGTTTTATTTGTGCTCACCCCTAAACATCACCACCCTAGTCTTCTGAGACACACAGAGGACTTGAGGGACAGGCTGGGACTTCTCTCAGTTACACTGAGGTATGGAGAAGGTAAGAAACGGCAAGATAAACTAGGGTTGTTCCTTACTTTCTTCAAACTGCAACACAGCTCTGGAGAGCATCCTTCTCTCCAGAGGACCTGGTGAGTGGATCTGTAAGTGCCTGGCCATCCTTAGGGTGGGGCAACTGGGGCGATTGCCCTAAGCCCCGCACTGACATAGGCCCCGCTCTGGGCACACTGCAGTGCAGCCTGCCCTCCTCTCCCTCCCACCCCCGTCCCAGCCACTGATCTTTCCCTGTGCGCAGCCCAGCTGGAGCTGATCTTTTGTGTGGATGTGCAGCACAGGCTTGAAAGGCTCTCAGGCAAGCAGGCAGAGTTCCTTCTCTCTCCACCTCTCAGTTTTTCATCAGGTAGGCAGGGCTTCCTGAGAGGCCTGCATGCAGGCCTCGCTAAAGCCTGAAGCTCAGGAAGGGAGGGAGGAGGCAGGCAAAGTGTCCAGCACTGGCTGCCCTTGCCCACCACAGCTCTCTGGAGACCCTCTGCCCAACCTTTTGCCTGCTTAGTAAAGGAGGTATGATGTGATTTCCTTTTTGTGGTTCCCCCCCCCGCCCAACTTGAGTATTTAGGGATTGGCTTGCTATAGGGCTTTGGTATTGAGCAGAGATGTAGGGCAGGGTGGGAGGAATAGGTATATTTAAATTGAAGTGGATTGGACAAAAGGTTAGTTTTTTATTGTTTT
Source organism: Hemicordylus capensis (assembly GCF_027244095.1). Lineage (NCBI taxonomy): Eukaryota > Metazoa > Chordata > Lepidosauria > Squamata > Cordylidae > Hemicordylus > Hemicordylus capensis. The sequence goes on along the minus strand of NC_069661.1, from coordinate 218,012,937 downwards.
TTTTTTTAATTAAATCTAGAAAACCCATCAAAAAAGTCCTGTGAATGGCTTTTACATGGCAGAAAATTACAAAAACTTCTGGAGCTAGCAATATATAATATATATATATATTTATAAATGCACTATGCTCAAGTTGATTTTGAATGAGAACTGTGAAGCATGTGTTGTGCTTTTTATTTCTATTTCTTTAGAAATGCACTATATGTCCAAGCTGGTTGGACATGTCCAAAAACCTCACTCTCACTATTTACACTGTATGTCATCAATCAGTATGATTCCGTAATGATATGAAATGTTAAGGAGCCGCCCCCCCCCCCCCCCCGGACAGCCCTGCTGAGCATGATCTCGGAGACAAGTCAGGGGAGCGGGGACAGAAATGTTGACTGGCTACTAAGACCAGTCACAGGACATGGCTCCTTTGGACTCCCCGTGACTCTGCTGTGAACGCTTTCCCTCTCTGCTAAGTCTTGTTTAACTCTCATCACAACAGCTTTGAGGTGTAATGGAACAGGGCCATCGAGTGAGTGAATAGTTTATCCACAACACCCACAAAGTAATTTTCACAGGCCTCATGCTTCCGCTCCAGCCTGGCCTTCTTCCTCTGTGCGGTGGTGACAAAGGGTGAGAGGCTGGCCATTCTGCATGGGAAAACCAGGTGGCTCTCCACACCTTTTGCATTTCTGATTCACTAGTCACTATTATGGACCAATTCCCCTTTCCCCTCCTTCTCTCTGTCTTTGCAGCCAGAGTCCCCCCGCCTATGAAGCGTTCTGTGGTTGCTTCCTCATCCACATTGCCAGCTAACAGGCCTGTGGTTGCACCCGAGACCACATCAGCACCCCAGGTACCTCGTCTGCTAAAAGGAGTCTGAGTTTGCTCTGTCAGTTTCCTCTAACCTGCTTCTTGCTCTAGCTATTGAATGAGCACTTATCAAAAGAGAGTGTTTCAAAATGTATGATCTGTCATCTTGTCTGTCTGTCTCAGTCGTGAGGAGTTTATGAGCCTCATGTAGATTTGGTTATTGTGGTAGTGTTTGCATTGAATTTGCATTTGGCTCAGGGATATGCCCCTTTCCTTGATAAGGGTCAAGAGCAGAACTTATCACTCACTGAGCTAAACACTGCCCTCGTGTCGTGTGGCAATCCACCAGGAGTTTAACTTCATTGTGGCTTGCATGGATCTTGACAACCCCTGTGTTTTTGCTGTCCCAGACAGGCAGCATAAATATTTATGCTGCCTGCCTGGGACTGCAAAAACACATTTCAAGTGCTATGCAAGCCAGAGTACATGGCTGGTAGTTACAAGTTGTAGAGGCCTTCCTAGAGAGTTGTTGTCATTTTATAATATGTGCGGGGTTATTTACATAATAATCAGTTTGAGATAACTATCCCTTAACTCATATCGGTGGCTGGTGTGTTTACAGGATCCTGGCCCCAGTTATTATGTTTCCTCATGGGATAATAGCTTTGCTATCGTAAACAACCTTTTTTGTGGTCTTGGGGACAGAGGTCAAATATTTTGCCCAGGGGCAGACAGCAAGCATGTTAAACCTGATCACATAGTTCAATCCAGGATTCAGTCACATGCAGGCATGCTGAAACAGAGCTTGCCTCAAGCCAGAAGTGCAGTATGCTAATTAGTGGTTCCCCAAATTCACCACCTCATAGCATTTCAGTTATTTTTGTGGAGGATTAGTAGAAAGGTTTTGGGAGACAGGAGCTCACCAGTGAAGCAACACGATCCTTTTTAACTACATTGCTGCTGTCACAAGCACCAGTTTTCTTCTCAAGTGGCTGCCTTTTTGTGTTCCCCGCCCCGCAAATGTCCTTGTGACAGTTTCCCAGCTTCCTTATGAGAATAGTGAGATTAACGGAGGGCAGCTGTAGTCAGTAGTGTGCATACAGAGTACTGTCGTCTTCAAGGTTTCATCAGTATGACCCTCTCTCTCAGCAGTTCACAGAGCGTAGCTGTGAAGCAGACTTGTCCAGGCCTGGCAGCATTACATACACATTCAGTCATGTTGCCTGCCTGTTCGATACACAGTTCAAGAGGTGTCGCATGGAATATCTCTGCTTTGTGTCGCTTGGAAGGTTTCCCCTTTATAAATGTAAATGTGGACAACCCTTTTCCTGAGACATGGGGACCAGGGCCAGTGTGGGGGCTGCCAGTTGGCCACTCCTGATATAGAAAGGACAGACTCGATTATCTATGGAGAGCCCAAATAATGTAAGAAGCTGGAGGAAACATGGGGAAGGTCCGAGGCAGTGGGGTCTGAAATGTGACCTGGAACTGAATGTTTTTTCTGCCTTTCAAATGCTCTGCTTAGGGACTTAGTGCAGGGCTTGACAAATCCCTGGCACCAGAAGCCATGGCGCCGAGAAGTTTAACTGTGGTGCCTGGACTAGGCTATTCAGAGGTAGCGTTATTGAATAAAATATTTATTTGTGCCAGGCGACCCTGTTTTTTTTGTCCCAAGTGTGTTACTTGTAAAGGGGATAAAGAGAAGTCCATTTACCCTCCCCTCCATAATGTCCGTCACCAAGTCTGGTCATTTTGTGGTCCATTGTCTGACTCTTGAATTTTGGGGCGGACTCCTAGATCCAAAGAAAATTTGCCCGGGACTAACTTAGTAGATGTCAAGGATATTTCTCCCTTTGGGCTGAACAGATTTTATATTATTAGAGAGGTACTGGAAGGTACCCCTTTCCCCTGCCTGCTCTTCTGGAACTATTAAAGTTTGAGAAGGAGCTGCAGGAGCTAAAGATACCTCATCCACTTCAGCATCTTGCTGAGAACTGGACCAAGGAATATTGTATAACCCTCCCCCCCGCCCCACACTTTATTTTTTGTTATTAACAGTTCATTATGTATTGACATTATAACACAGACAACATTTTATAGTACAGCTGAATCAAAATAAGTCCAATTTCCACCCACCCCACCTTGAACAATCAAAGTGATAGATTTAATTATCACGAAAGGAACTATTAAATAGTTTGTTGTGCTTATCAATACAGGCAGACTGCGCTATATGCGGATTCTTTATCTGCAGTTTCACGTCTCTGTAGTCGGGTAATTGACACCCAGCCTCAACATACTCTGGGGTGGGGGGAACGGCAAAAAGGGGGTTAATTTCTGGAGGGCATTGCTGGACAGCTGGAGGCCCGCAGAGCACGGTAGAGCACTATTTTGCCCCCTTTTAAAAAACATTTTTGGGCTGTTTTCCTCACAGTGTTCGACCCTCCAGGAACCTAACCCTCCAATTTCCATCGTCGCAATGATTCGTTATTCATGATTTCGTTACTCGCAGTTGTAGGCGAGGATTGGAACCCCTGCCGATAATGAGGTGTACCTGTAGATCAAACAGGAAAAACAATAATAGCAGCAGCAACAATAATAATAAAATAAAATAAAGTCGAGTAGGTTCCTTCTTGATACATTTTGTCTGCTATATGAATGGGATGAGGCAGGTAGTTGTGACATGGTGGGGCACTGTAGATTCTAGCAGACCACAGTAGCCTTTTCTCTCCTTCGATGGATTTTGTGGTTGGATCCACAATAGTTTTGTGGTTCTGCTGAACAAGACGGAGGTGGGCATCAACCTCCTTGTGTCTGGAGTCATTCTCACATGGGCTTCTTGTGGCCTCCTCAGAATGATGTTGCTGAAGACTCGTCAGAGCAGCCCCAGCAAACCACCCTAAGCAGCACGTGCTCAGCTTGCCAACAACATGTCCACCTGGTCCAGCGCTATCTGGTTGAGGGCAAACTGTACCACCGTCAGTGTTTCAGGTAAGCTTCCTAGCCCAGCCCAGCAAACAGTAGTCCTGTTTACCTGCTCTCATAGAGGGCTATTCTTCCGTATTGGGCATCGCCCCCGATTGTGCCCAGGGTGGCTTGGCACATCTCTGTGAACACAAACTACCTTCATATTCGTTTATGCTGCCATGAGGTTTAGGAATTTGACTTCATAATTCTAGGTGCTCTAGAGAGCCCCAGAGAAAAGGGCTATCATGGCTGTCTGTTGTGATGTTATGTTCTGTCATCCTTATTTCTCATACTTGCTTTTCACTCATTGGTGCTACCAGAGCACATTCAATAATGTTGCCATATCAGTGTTTCAAAAATAAGGACTAGGGCAGGAATGTAGAAACTTGTTTTGTGAGGTTCTTTGGTGCCACTTGGTGTATTCTGGCAGTTTGTTTGTTTTATTTATTTTGTAACATTTATATCCCGCTCTTCCTTTGAGGAGCTCAGAGCTCCTCTGAGTACATGCTTATTTTTATCCTCACAACAACCCTGTGAGGTAGGTTAGGCTTAGAGATATACGACTGGCCCTGAGTCAGCTAGTGAGTTTTATTATGGTTGAATAGGGATTTGAACGCGGGTCTTCCCGGCCCTAGTCCAACACTCTAACCGCTATGCTATGCTGGCTGCTTAAATATTGGACACCCATAATCCTTTTTCATGGTCCCAGTTGAGGCCTGCTTTCCACATTATCCTTGTTTTGAGATGCATACAAATCTGGTGAAGAAGTGATATGTGCATCTATCTCTCAGGAAAGAGGACCTGCTTTCATAGTTTTACTGAATGTGCCTCTTCTCTGGGAAAGAAATGGTATTGTATTAATTTTCCAATGTTATGTTTGTCCATTGATGTTTTTTTGTTTTTTGTTTAAATGGTCCCAAGAGAGAACAATTAATGTTTCATTAAACGTGTGTGTGTGTGTGTGTGTGTGTGTGTGTGTGTGTGTGTGTGTGTGTTAAATAGCAGCTATGGGAGGGGGAGGTAATCAGGAGTGGGACAATGGAAACCAGGGAATTTAACCCTTGTGCTGCAGTCCTGATGAGCCCCTGAAGCTGCCGTTGGCACCAAAGACCCACTTTGTGCTCCACGGTTCCAACCCACTCCCCTTGCAGCTGCCACTTAACATAATACACAGTGTTGAGCTGAGCCGTGGGCGCAGTGGCTCTTGCCGCTAGGGGGCACAGGTCCAAGGCTGGGACTGGGAGAGCCAGGAGCATACCAGGGGTCACACCAGCTAGACTGTCAGGAGCCAGGACAGTCAAGACAGGAGCTGAAAGTCAGTGACTTTCAAGTCAGCGCCAGAGGTCAAGCCGGATCAACAGTCGGGAGCCAGAGGGTCAAGGCAGGAGCCAAAAATGCACCAAAGGTCAAACCAAGGAGTAGTCAGAAACAAGACAATGCATCAGCCCAAGCAGACCTGGATCCTGAGGCAAGGCCTGCGTCAGGCAGGAAGTCTTTTCTACTTCCCGCTATAGAGGATAGCCAATGAGTGATTCCATAAGGCGGGGCTTGCATTGGCTTCAGAAGCCTAAGAGTCTGCTTGCGTTGCAGCGGACTACCAGAAGGGGCAGCAAGATGTAGAGCAGGCAGAGCAGAGCAAGACACATAGAGCCAAACTTCTGCATTTCAATTAATGAATGTGTAGCTTTGCCCTGAGAAACAGATTTTGCCCAGAGTCTCTCAAGAATTGAATCTTGTTTGATTTGTGTTGGTTTATAATTTTTTTTAAACCAGCTTTCCACATAAATGCCCCCAAGGCAACGCATAATACATCCAAACCCTAATTTAAATGTTACAATATCCTGAACACAAGTTAAAACACATGTAGTGATGGCAGCATCACTAAGGCTCCCCCTTAGTCCCCTAGGCAAAAGGCCTTCCAAGACAGTCAAGATTTCACAATTTGCCTGAAGGCCAAGGAAGGTGGGAGCCATTGGAGCCTCTCAGGGGAGGGCATTCCAGAGTCGGGGTGCTCCGTGTGCTCACCAGCCAAACCTCAGTTGGCGCAGGCCAGAGGAGTGGAGCCTCCCTGGGAGATCTCAGTCTTCTGAAGGCTGCTGTGATCACCAGGCCGTGCTTCTTGCCTGCCTTCACCTTCCTTCATGGGCTCCGTTGGCATTTACGTTTCTGACAGGTGTAAAGAATGCTCCAGCACGCTCCTCCCTGGATCTTACAAGCCTGGGCCTGAATGGGGCACATTTGTGTGTACCCAGCATCGTGGCAAACTGGGCCTCAGCGGGAGGACAGAGCGTAGGCCCAGCCCAGATCTTCCGTGTGTGGGGAAAAGCAGCGAGGCTCGGATGGTGAACACTGGTGAGGAGCAAGTGAGTGGCGTTCCACAGCCATCAGCCACGGAAGAGGCGGGAAAAGCAGGGGGAAGAAGTGTCGATGGAGCAGAGGTCGAGGCGCCTCTTGGCCAGCCAAAGAATGAAGCCCTCAGCTCTGCGCCTTGCTCCCCGATCCCGCCGAAGCCTCCTGTGCCAGCGAAACCACTTATGACCAGCCAGGGAAAAGTGAGCCTGCAGCATGGACAACTCAAGGAGACTCGACCAACCCCTGCCCCCAGGAAGAGCACTGACACAGCAGCCTTGTCACCACCCAACTCCCATCCTGTCCCAAAGCCCAGAGTCAACGTGCAGAATGAGGGCTCCAGTGAGCCAGGATCTGGCCTAGTCAATGGTAAGGAAATGAGAGCATAAGGAGGGGGTGAGTCCAGTCCAGCTGGAACCTGTGCTTTTGGGACAAGACACAGTGTAAATGAAGACACCCCCCCCCAAAAGGGAGCCCCCATTTGATGCATGAGCTAAATGTAGGACTGAAAAATAATACCCCGAGTGGCTCTTCTTGAGGAGAAAAATAAGCATCTTGACATATCGTGTTCTCCTGTGAGAACATATGGACCTGCCTGATCCTGGGACAGACCCATGGTCCATTCAGCTCAGTATTGTCTGCTTTCATTGGCAGCAGCTTTCAAAAGTTTTGGGTCTTTCTTAACCTGTCCATTTGTACTCCTTTAAATGGAAATGCTGAGGGTTGAAACTGGGACCTGATGCATACCAAGAATGGGCTCTTATCACTGAGCTGCAGCTTCTCTGCAGCCTCCTCAGAACGATGTTGCTGAAGGCCTGGCAGATGTGGTAAGAGAGAAAGGAGGAACACCCAAAGCCCAGAAAAAAAGGGGAGCCCCCTGGAGAGTTAGTTATAGAAAAATACAGTGGACCAGTTTGGTTGTCATGGTTAAAGCTTGGTCCCACATGACGTCTCCAAGTTTCGAGAATACACACTTAGAAGAATTGTACTTCTCATTTCAGTCTAGCAAACAGAGATTGGTTGTGGCATCCAAACTGTCTGATCTTGGTTTATTCTTACAAACTTCCCTAAAATATACCTAGATCTGAAACCCTCTTCAAACCTCAGGCTCATGTCTTGGTTTATTTTAGGAGAGCTGATTCGAATAAACCAAATTTGGTCAGTTCGTAAATCACGGCCTATTTTGGTTTGTTCCAAATCTGAATTGGAAGTAGAATAGTTCGAGGCTCATTTGAGCAGGAGAGGGTGGAGTGTGTGCTTCCGACATGCAGGGATGTTGTGTGGAACCAGGCCTTAACTGTGGTACCATGTGATGTCTGAACTGGCTCACTGAAGTATTGCAAGTAAATGTAGCTGCAAAGGGCCATAGTGGATGCAGTCAGTGAGTGGAAAAGAGTGATGCATTTTAATGGCTTTATTGAAAGAGGATAGCTGGAGGGGTACAAGGGAAGAATTGCTCTCAAGGGTTCCCTAATTTCTTTTAAGTAAAGTAAAGGTAAAGTGTGCCGTTGAGTCGGTGTCGACTCCTGGTGACCACAGAGCCCTGTGGTTGTCTTTGGTAGAATACAGGAGGGGTTTACCCTTGCCTCCTCCCACGCAGTGTGAGATGATGCCTTTCAGCATCTTCCTATATCGCTTCTGCCGATATAGGTGTTCCTATAGTCCGGGAAAAACACCCGCGGCGATTCGAACCGGCACCCAGTGGCTTGGTTCCATTACCCCGCTGCGCTACCTGTGCTCAAAATGTACCTGTGCTCAGGTGTTATGCCTACCCATCTCACAATAACCATGCATTATATGGGAGTTCCCCCCCGCTTGTAACTGGGGACTCATGCAGAGAAGCCCTCCTGCTAAGCCAGGGGTCTTAGATTGGGACCCTTCTGCAGATGGTGGCCTACAACTGCCATCATCCCTGGCTACTGGCTGTTGTGATTGGGGATGATGGTAGTCCAGCAATAGCTGGAGGGTCACCATTTGAGACCCCTGTGCTAAGCATCCTCAGGCTAGGTTTGTGTCCTGATCTGATTGCAGCAGATTGCTTACTCTTCAATGTACCAGCAGGCAACAATCATACTGCCTTGCCCTTAGATAAGGTGCAGTGTTGTCCTCTTCTCCCCCTCCCAAATTCCAGCTCTAGTGTCAAAATAACCTGGATTTGATACCAATTCTACATTCACAATGAACAGAGCTTATCTGTGTACTTTAGTTTATTGTGCAACCTTTATTTTTTTTTTCTTTGAAGGTCTAAGGATTTGGGGGCAAGAACTGGTGGAATGGATAGAAAGATGGGTATGGAGGCTGAGAATTGCTTGGGAGTGGGTGGAAGAATGAGGAGCTGCACAGTCATAAGAACAGCCTGCTGGATCAGGCCCAAGGCCTGTCTAGTCCAGCTTCCTGGTTCACACAGTGGCCACTGTATGAAACAGGATGCTAGACTAGATAGGCCTTGGGAAGTCCCTCCCACTTCCTCAGGACCAGCTTCCCTCTTAGTTTCTGTGACTTCCCAAGATGCCATGTGCAAATGCATATTCAGGCTTGTATCTACAGTCCATAATGGCTAGCTACTTCCTTTAAAAATTGATGCTCACAATGTAATGGATTTGCAGGTGTCTTTCCTAGAAGATGACTCGCATTAATATCTTCTTCATTTCCGGATTAGGTCGGACTACAGAAGTCTGTCCTCCAGTTCCAAAGCCCAGAGGTAGACCCACATCTTCGGACCGGTACAACCTTTTACTTGCAAATTATAAACTAACAGAAAGAGAAGCTTCCTCTCTGATTCCCTTTTCTGTTCAGGCAAGCTATTCTTCAGGACATGCAAATCCTGGGATTTAAGACACAGGAGCTCGGAGGCTGTTCCATATATTGGTTTGATCCTTTGCTGCAGGCCGGTGATCAGACTGAACCCCCAAACTGGTTCAGAGATTTGTTTTTTCAGTGAATCAGAGCTGAACCCAAACCTAAAATCTCTTGGTTGCCTTGAGCCTGAATCAGAACGGAGCACAAAAAGTAGTAACCCATTGAAAGCTGTTCAGTATTCAAACACTCTGGAGATAATTTCGAGAGGTAATGAGGGTTTCTTTCTGCTCCAGCAGTATTTGGGGAAATGATATTTCCCAGGGAGCCTTCTGAAATGAAGAAGAGGAAGAGAGACTGGTAGGCAGGGCCTAGGACTGATAGTTCTCCTGGTTCTCAGGAACACTCACCCACAGACAAGCAACAAAGCCTCCGTGTGGAGGATCCTTGACCTGAGGCTGGAAACATCTTCTGTTTCCAGTTCTTCCTTGTTGCCATTCTCCCATTCATCCTATACAGGGTATTTTCCTGGGTTTCTGTATCGTATGGATTTCATTTGAGCAAAATCATTTACAAACTCAAAAATAAGCAGTCAAACCTAATCCTTTTCTCAAGTGAGATGGTTCTTGCTGTGTTCGTTTTATAGGGTGATAGACACGGAGGTCTTTCACACGACCTCGCGGGGGAGGGCGGGTGGGCTGTGGGGAAGGCAGGAGCTGTGCCTGCCTTCCCCTTCAGACCAGCAGCCACTGTTCTCCCTCCAACGTACCACATGCCCACACGAGTGGCGGAGGGAGACGCTGGGAGTGGGAGGACTCCCCACTGCATCACAAGGTGTCCCAGGGCACCAGCCCGACGGCTGCGCTCATTAGCGAAACGCTGGGTTAAAAGGGGGTCTTGGCACGAGGGCTGCGTGGGGGCAGCTCTCTCGCTCCTGGCACTTCATACGCGCAGCCGAACCCAGGCTAGGCTGTGCCTGTGAATACCCTTACTGACTCCTATTCTGTGCAGCGTGAGGTGGTTGGCTCACAAACACTACGCAATCCTCAAGAACCGTCCACCCTGTTGTGGAGTGGCCCTGTTCCGCTATGTTTACAATGGCGCAGTCACCAATAATGGACATGGCGTCACACAACTGCAGTTGTAAGTTGTAGTGGAACCACAGCATGGGTAGTGCTTGAGAAGCACACAGTGGCGCCGGTGGGACTGAACGGTCTGCATCACCCTGTGCAGAATGTGAGCCACTGATGAATTCTGAACCAGAACCATCACCTTTAGCCCCACCCCCTGCCCACTGAAACTCTTCCGTGTGGCTTCTCGAAGGGCATCAGGCATTGCCTGTATACTTTCCAATCTGTCGTTTCAACCTTACTGGTTTAAAAAAAAAAACTCTTTTAAAAAAGAAAGCAACATGCTAAGATGCTGGAATTTGTGCTCAGCCACAGTTTCTGTGCTTGCAGACATTGTTATTTCTTTGTGGGGGTGTCTGCCTGCCTGCCTGTCACATTTTTATACCGCCCAAAACGCAAGTTCTCTGGGCAGTTTACAAGACAATAAAAACAACCAATAAAAAGATTAACACATTTCAACAATTAAACTTTAAGACATTAAAACTATTAAAGCACAATCAAAACAATGTCTCATTAAAAGCCTAATGTCTAATGTATGTTTTCCCTTTCATCCTTCCTTACCCTTTTTTTTTCTCCAAGCAGAGCCGGAGAAGGGCCAAGGTCAAGAGATCCTCCCTGGATTGCCTTGGTCCAGGCGGAAGCCAAGAAAAAGCCTGCTCCTCCTCCCCCACCGGGCAGTAGCAAGGAGACCCCACCAAGGGCTCTGGAAGAGGAGGCAGATGGAGAAGAGGAGGAAGGGAAGGCAAGAGGCAGAGAGGGCAGGCCCGCTCCCAAGGAGCCCAAACCTTACAACCCCTTTGAGGATGAAGAGGGGGAGGAGGTTGAAGAGGAGGAGGAGGGATCCGCCACGCCCCAGAAGCAAGAGCAGAGTGCGAGTGAGGCCACTTCCAAGGCTGCTCACCCTTGGTATGGCATCACCCCCACCAGCAGCCCCAAGACAAAGAAGCGGCCAGCTCCAAGGGCCCCCAGTGCCTCTCCGCTGGGTGAGTCTCACCCCCTTCAAATGGGAAACGAATGAGCCATACAGCCAGCCCCAGCTCCCTCATCTCCTTCCTATGACACACTAGTTCCTTGGCAACCTGGAACCTTCCACTGCCTCCAGCAGCAGCAGCAGCAGTGCTAGGCTGGATCCTCCCAGCCTACACTGTCAGGACTGAGGAGTTGGCAGCTCTTTATTGCTGGGGTTTCCCCTGCCTTCTCACAACCTAGTGATGTCTTGTGGTTTTCATTCTGGTGCCTTTGCAGTGGACCACTGAGTTCTAAAGGGCTTCCCCTGTCTCATGTGATCCTGAAGGCTCCTCCTGGCCTGCTTCATGAGGGCCTGCTGCAGCAAGGGCAGGGCACTGGGTGCCATGGAGTTGTGCCCCTCTCCACTCCCTTCCTTTAAAAACAAAACAAAACAATGAGTCTGGTTGATCACCCTCTTGGAGCCTGGGGAGGAATCATCATCTGCAGCAATATTCATCTAGACACCGTTTAAAGTTGCATCTGCTTATGGCCTTGTGTGTTGGATTGTTTAGGCCAAGGGTGGGCAACCTTTGGACAGGTTGCTTTCTTCTGGTTTTTAGACTGATGGGGGTGACCTCGCATGTGGCTATAGGCAGGGGTGCAGGTCCTCCCCTAAGCATCTGAGGAGCCCACCTCTTATTTTACTGAACTCCCCACAAAAAACATATTTTTCTTCCCTCCAAAATTGTTTTTTCAAACAAAAATCTAAATGAGGAGTTGCTCCAACGTTCTCTCTGTTTACACTCTTGGCTATGTGACTAGACTAAGTGGCTTCTGACTGGAGTTTCAAACATTGCATTGTCGGAATAAGGGACATAGAGGGGGAATATGTGGGGCTAATCAGGGGCCTGGGTAGCAGTGCTGTATGTGTTTTAACCACTTTCAACTTAAACTAGTTAGAACTTAGATTGCTTCTCCTCTGCTTATTGATATAACCATGGTTAGCTGAGTTGTTGTTAGCCGGCCACGATAGGTTTCACACACAAGCACTATCTGGTAATCCTCATTTGCATGATTTTCATGATCCTGATACCTGGAGAATGGGAAGTTAGCCAATCATTGATGGCTGTTAATGTCCCCAGTATGGGACTGTAGGCAGCCCTAGCCTGTAGCCCTCCAGAACCACAGAGTACTCTGGTAGGGAGGCAAAAGAGAAAGGAGTCGAAGCTGATGAACATCACCTGTATTTCACTGTTAGTGAAAATAACTGATTTGACCGAAGCCATAGGTTCTTCTCATTAGTTGGAAAAAAGGGACAAATGGGGTCCTGTAAGGGACAGACAATTTGGGGCTGAAATAAGGGACGTCCTTGCTAATGAAGGACTGTTGGCCTCCCTATTTCTGACTCTAAGAATCGGTGGCCTTGGCTGGCAAACAGGTTCTTCAGACAGGCAGTTATTTTCTGCTCGCTTCTCATCAGAGTCTTCCCTTTTGCAGCTCCGCACCCCATCTCTAGGCTCTCCCGCTCAGAGCCATCTTCCTCCAGCCCATCTCCTGCTCTGAGCCTGGAGAGCATCACATCCGAGTGTTCGGCCAAGGCTGCTGTCACCCTGGACGAGACCTCGGTGCCCAAGAGCTCCTCTGAGCCGACGGTCCATGCCCCAGCAGCATGCGTGGTCTCCTGCACGGACCCCTCGCTTGTCAACGTGTCCTCCCGTGAGAGCCCCACAGCTCTCCCCAGCTGCTCCACTAACTCCTCCTTTTCCTCGTCCAGCGATTTGACTGGCTATGGCAATGAGGTGCCTGGGGGAATAGCACAGACTATACGAAGCCGCTCGGTTGGGAACCTGGAAGCCAGCCCGGGGCGGCTATCTCCCAAGCCTCCTGCTAATGCCATTCCCACACCCATCCTCTTGGCATCAGAGCTGGGCAGCGGGACTGCCAGGAACTCTCCATCCCCCAAGGCACAGCCAAAGGTAGGTTGAAACCAACTTCTTGGATTCCAGAAGTGAGCTCTGTCCTTCTTTCCTCCGCTCCCCGCCAGTTTTCAACACACCTGCCTTCTCAGGAGGCCACTTGAAAGATGCTTCAAAGCCTCACAAGACTTGGGACCCCATTGCTGCTATTGACCTTTCAGACAATTACCTTTGTCATGCCCTGTTCCTTTAAGAGATCCAGGAGCAGTGTTCCCTGTAGAAGGGATTTCCAGATGTTGTTGACTACAATTCCCAGAATCCTTGGCCAAGGCTGTTGCAGTTGGGGATTCTGGGAGCTGTAGTCAACAACATCGGGAAATCCCTGTTACAGGAAACACTGTCCAGGAGATGCTTTTTCATTGGCTGAACTCAAAGAAGCATCGCAAGGCATTTGTTAACAGAATGTCTGGTCAGGAAACGGCAACTTCCTCCTGTGAGAAGATGCTAAAACATTTGGTATGTTTTAAGTTAGCAAGACAACTAAGGAGAGACGTGATGGGGGTTTAGAACGATGCACGGTATGGCTCAAGAGATGTTTCCTCCCTCTCTTAAAAAAGATGGGCAGTTGATTCAGGACAGACAAAAGAAAGTACTGCACACAATACACAATTAATTTATAGATTTTGCTGCTACAGGATGTGATGTTGACCACAGTCTTGGATGCCTTTAAAAGGGGATTATATAAATTAATGCAGCCTAGGCCTATCAATGACCACTGGCCATGATGGATAAATCGAACTGCCTCATTCAGGAGCAGTATACCACTGACTAGCAGTTGCTGGAAGGCAACAATAGGGGAGGGTTATAGCCTCCATGCCCTGCTTCTGGGCTTCCCAGAGGCATCTGGCAGGGCCACTGTGGGAAACAGGATGCTTGAGTGGATGGGTCTTTGGTCTGATCCAGTGTTCCCAGATGTTGACTACAACTCCCATCACACCCTGCTTGAAATGACCCTTGACTGGGGATAATGGGAGTTGTAGTCAACAGCATCTGGGAATCCCTCTTACAGGGGACACCAGTCTGATCCATCAGGGCTCTTCCAGACTTGAGCTAGGGCTGGCTTTGGTGACATTAAGCTGTCCAACTACCAGTTAGAAATCTGCTCGCCACTCCCCTTTCGCATTACTACCTGGCAATGCTATGTACCGCATGTTTCTGGAGTACTACCAGCAATACGCTCAAAGGGGAAGCCATTGCTGCGCAGCGTGACTGTGGTTTTTGTGTGTTTGACTCTAGTCATCCTGCAAAGAGAATCCCTTCAACCGGAAGCCATCACCTGTCACCTCCCCATCGATTAAGAAAACCCCAAAGGGACCCAAGCCAGCAAGGCCTCCTGCTCCAGGCCATGGCTTTCCACTCATCAAACGGAAGGTAACTGGGATGGGAGGAGACGACAGGTGGACCACTGCACTGTCTGCTGGGCCTGTAGTGTGCTTGAAGTGGCCGTCGTCTTCTGATGGTGGAGGAGGGCTTACACATGTTCTAGGAGGGCGATGAGGGGCTCCCTAGCAGGGGTTCCTAGCCCATATGAAGAGAAGTCCTAAAATGCACAGGCTGGGAGCATGGGCATCTTCAAGACTTTTTCGGGGGGGGGGGAAGCTAACCATCCAATACCCCGCTCCCTGGGAGTATGCCCCATTGAATTCAATGGGAACTGTCTCAGTCTGGGAGGGGAGGCAACTGCTCCCTCCAGATGCCCATGGCTGGGAGGAGAGCAAGAATGAATTTTCCCCTTTGCTAAGCAGGGTCTTCCTGGGTTTGCATTTGGATGGGAGACTACTTGTGAGCTCTCCCCTTAGAGGATGTGGCCAAGGCTCAGTGGAAGAGCATCTACGTGCTTCCGTGCAGAAGGTCCCAGGTTCACTGCCTGGCATCGCCAGGTAGGACTAGGAGAGGCTCCATCCTGAAACTTTGGAGAGCTGCTTCCAGTCAGTGTAGACAATGTTGAGCTTGATGGACCAGGTATAAGGCAGCTTCCTATGTTCCAGTGCCTGTTTTAGGTTTAGGCATGGAGGCCAGAAGAGATCTAAGGTGGAGAATCTCTACCAAGGTCTATCCTGCCTCTTGCCTTCATCCACAGTTGAAAGAAAGAAAAGGTTGTTTCTATCACTTTATCTCCCCACCCTGGAGTCATCTGATATCTTACAGGAAGCCACGACTGACATCTTAGAAATAGAATTGTGGCTTTCCTTTTGTCTTGGCAGGTTCAGTCGGACCAATATGTCCCAGTTGAGGATATTTACGGCGAGATGGACAGCATTGAACAGCAGCTGGATGAGTTGGAGCACCAAGGAGTAGAGCTGGAGAGAAAACTCCGCAGCATGGAGAACGGTAGGATGGGTGGTGCCACTTGTGAAGCTGGGAGGGAGAGGCAGAAGACCAGGGGAGGCGCCAGTGCGACTTAAACTGCCAGGCAAGCCTTGGCTTCCTTCTGAGTTGCCGCCCTGAGGTCCACATCTGATCTTGAGCATCTGTTGCCACAGCTGCCAGTATCCCAGTCCTGATCATCTGTTTTGTTATGATGGTGGCCCGATTAGAACACGAGTCCATAGGGGCCTAGGAAGCTGCCTTATTGCAAGTCACACCATTAGTGCATCGAGCTCAGGATTGTCCGCACTGCCTGGCAGCGGCACTCCAAGGGTTCAGGCAGGAGTCTTTCCCAGCAGTGCTACCAGGAGAGGCCAGGGACTGAACCTGGGGCCATCTGCATGCAAAACAGATGCTCTGCCACTGAACTACAACCCCATCCCCCAAGTCACGAATCAAAGGAGCACCAACTTGGCACGCTCCCTCCTTTCTCCCCCACTTTCTTCCTCACCGTGTGCATAAAGGAATTCCGGTTTGTTAATTTGATTTATCAGAACCTGTTGATTTATCTGAACCTGTGTGCCATGGTTATGATGGCTTACAGGTTCAGCTAAATCAGCAGGTTCTGATAAATCACATTTAGCCATCATAACCATGGCTTACAAGCCAGGATATGAAAAATGAGGCTCTAATCCTGGTTTCATATCCTAATTCGTACACCACAGTTAAACTGCAGCTGCTGGGTTTGGATGACATGCAGAGGTGTGCTTTAACAGAGCAGGACTGCAGGATCCCTTCATTCTCTGTGCCTGATCTGAAGGGGAAAGGAGATGGAGAAGGCTGGGGTGCTGTGTTCCCTGTAACAGCGATTCCCAGGTAGTGTTGACTACAACTCCCATAATCCCTAGCTGCAGTGGCCTTTGTCTGGGAATTATGGGAGGTGTGGTCAGCGACATCTGGGAATTCCTGTTACAGGGAACACTGCCAGGGA
This sequence comes from Hemicordylus capensis, assembly GCF_027244095.1. NCBI lineage: Eukaryota > Metazoa > Chordata > Lepidosauria > Squamata > Cordylidae > Hemicordylus > Hemicordylus capensis. The sequence continues at coordinate 217,996,675 of NC_069661.1, read as the reverse complement.
GCTGAGAATGGCAGCAAGGAGGCTGGAGGCTCATCGGCAGGGTTTGGAAGGGTGTAGGCAGAGATTGAACGCTGCCAAAGAGGCGTGGGGCTCTGCAGGTAGAGCAAAGAGGCAGTCGGCCTGTGCTCCTTGTAGAGAGGAGAGTTTCTCCACTGGCAGCAAAAATGAAGCTGAATGTTGACAACTTGGAAAGGATGAGTAAGGTTAAAAAATTCCTCCATTGGGGCTTTGCAAGGCACTGGGAGGTGGCTGAAGGAATGCTGCTGTGTACATCCTGATTGTGCTTCTGCTCAGTAGTAGTATTTGAAGTCTTGATTGCTTGGAAGCAGGTGCTTAGTAAGAGCACTCCATCTTCCCACTGCCTCTGCAGTTCACCATTCGCCATAGTCAAAGCTGTGGGTATTCTTTGTGTCCATGTCATTTAGGCTTCAGACCACTGCTCCCTCTAAGGTGTGTGCATGTGCACACGCTCACAAGGTTTCTGATGTCCGCTTAGTTAATTTTAGATCCCGCTCATATTGAACTAGGAAGGCCCCACTCTGAATGCATGTGTGCACACAGTGCCTTGATACTGCCACCGAGAACAAAACTCATCCCGCACAGAGATGAGAATAATTAGAGGGACCACTGCTTCAGACCCTAACTCTGAAAGTCTCCCGAGGAATATCAGCTTCAGTTCATAAACAGGACCCTAGTCTTCATGGTGGTGGAAAAAATACCAGGGAGGAGATCTGGTCTTATGGTAGCAAGCATGAATTGTCCCCTTTGCTAAGCAGGGTCTGCCCTGGTTTTCATTTGAATGGGAGACTGTATGGGTGAGCACAGTAAGATATTCCCCCTTAGGGGATGGGGCCACTCTGGGAAGAGCACCTGCATGCTTGCATGCAGAAGGTTCCAGGTTCCCTCCCTGGCATCTCCAAGATAGGGCTGAGAGAGACTCCTGCCTGCAGCCTTGGAGAAGCCACTGCTGGTCTGTATAGAGAGCTAGATGGACCAAGGGTCTGACTCAGTATAAGCTTCCTATGTCCCTAACTATAAAAATGTGCAGGGCTGGCTGGGCAGTACCTGTTCTAGGCATGGAGCCCAGAAGGGATTTGAGGTGGGGAATCTGCCCCCTTCTGTCCTGCTTCTTACCCTTCCCCACAGGTTTTTGGAGGAGATGGCTCGTCTATGCGTGTGTTTGTCAGCTCTCCCTGTCTTGTCCCCTTGACTAGCAGATGCTCCTGAAGATGGTCTGCTGGTCGACTGGTTTAAGCTCATCCATGAGAAGCACATGCTGGTACGCCGGGAGTCTGAACTCATCTACATGTAAGTCCTGATTCAGGCTGGAATCCTTCCTACACACTTACTAGGGAGGAAGTCCATTGAGCTCAGTGAGACTGACTTCTGAGTCAACTTGCTTAGGATCACACTGTTTGGGTGGGTAGCCTCCTGCATCTGGAAGGCTGAGGGAAAGGCACACAACCCAAAGCGTCCAGTGAAAATATCACCACATTAACATGTCACTAAAATGTCCCCACCCTTTGCCGGTTTAACCTCTAATAGATCTAATAGTAATAGATAGATCTGGAAGGTCTTACCAACGTTGCTCACGTTGACTTCAGCGGGTCTGTTGTGGGGAATTCCTTGAGCTGAGGCAGGAGAGCGTTTGTAGCTCTATAGAAATCCCTCTTTTCTGATTTTGTTTTGTTTTTGCTTTTTAATGCCATTTTTTGCATCAAGTCCCAAAGCAGCTGAGAGCAGGATCCAAATCCAAGATTACAATAAAAACAAGTTGGAAACCATTTGAATGGGTTGGCATAATAGCCTCGTTGAAACGTTTTCAAAACAGGATGATGTACTTGACTACACCATCCAAAGTGGGAACAGAAGTCCGGCCTCGCTGGCACGGCCGCCACTCTCCTCACTTCCCCTCCCGCCCTGCTCAAGCGTACAACCTTCGTTTGAGGCAGTGAAGGCTGTAAATGTGAAGGCAGGCACTTCCATGATTGGGAGACCTGAGTCCTCATGATCATTGAAGGGCCTGCCATCACGTTTACCGAGGAAGAGCACAGACTCAAAATCAATCCCAGCCTCATCCATTCCCAAAAGCCTGGTAGAATCAACATGTCTGTTAGCTATCAGAATGCCAGGAAGGCAGGGGTGGCACAAGCTCCCGGGATAGGTGGAGTTTCTGATGTTCCTGGGTGCCATCCCTGGAAAGGCCCTGTCCTGTGTGATCGTCAATCAAATCTCAGAAGGCCTTGGCAGGCAGAGCTCTACAGATTTAACACACAGGTAAAATCATATTGGACTGGGCCAGGGCTGCACAACTTTGGCTCTCTTGGACTAAACTTTGGCCCTGTTGGACTAAAACCCCCATTATCCCCAGCCACTGTGGCCAGTCATTAGGGATGATGGGAGTTGTAGTCCAAGAACAGCCAGAGGGCCAAAGTTGTGCAGCCTGGGACTAGGCAGCCCTTAAGATATCTTGGAGCCTAAACTGTTTGCCTAATGGAAGTATAGCTTTCCTGTAGGGGCACATTAGGAAGCAGCTCTCTGGTTGCCACTGAAGCAACCAGGTTTCTAGAATTCTAGAGTTTCTAGAAGTTCTAGAGGTGGCAGCTATGAAGTAGTTCGTCACAGGAAAATATTGTCCTGAAATACCCTCATGGCTTGGATGGGCTCGAGCTATTTGGTCTTGCCTGCTAGAAAAGACTCTGTTCTCCCCTGTGGTAGCTCCTCCTGCCCCAGCCACTGCTGCCTCCTTTACTGGATACGGCTGAAGCTACAGCCAGTCTGCTGGTGCATTTCAGGGACATCTGTATCCCCTCGAGAATATTTGTTCCTTCACTGACGACAGCTCCCTATGTTGGGTTTCTGCTGGCTTGTAACGCTCCTCTTCCCTCCTTTCAGTTTTAAGCAGCAGAATTTGGAGCAGCATCAGGCCGACGTAGAGTATGAACTGCGATGCCTTCTCAATAAACCTGGTAGGTCATCTTTCAGGGTGTGCTCATAACTGGGTTTCTTAAGTAACCTACTTTGTCATGTTTGAAAGTGGTTTAACCAGAAGGTACACCAAGATCTACTGGCAGTTCTTGGCTGCTTAGGAACATGGGAACATAGGAAACTGCCATATACTGAGTCAGACCATTGGTCTATCTAGCTCAGTATTGTCTTCACAGACTGGCAGCTGCTTCTGCAAGGTTGCAGGCAGGAATCTCTCTCAGCCCTTTCTTGGAGAAGCCAGGGAGGGAACTTGAAACCTTCTGCTCTTCCAGAGCGGCTTCATCCCCTGAGGGGAATATCTTGCAGTGCTCACACATCGTCTCCCATTCATATGCAACCAGGGCAGACCCTGCTTAGCTATGGGGACAAGTCATGCTTGCTACCACAAGACCAGCTCTCCTCTCCTGGAATAGATGTGCAAGCCTTTCTGATTCCCAATGAAAGGGTAGTAGATGTTTGTGTGACAGGATGGTGAGCTCACCATCACCTGGTTCTCAAAAATTCCTCTGCTGAGCTTGCAGTCAAGCAAACTTTAAATCTCACCTCTGCCATAAACACAGTGAGTGGCCTTGGGCAAGTTGCTTATCTCTCTCATCTGCAATATAGGGGTAATAATATTGACCCACCTTACAGATTACTGAAGGCCTTTAACAATGTGCTTTGAGCGTTCAGAGGGCCAAACTACATGTGATGCTTAACACATAGTTTGGCCCTTGCATGCTTTTCCTGTTGTTAAAAATCAGTTGCGGAAGCAGGGGGAGGGGGGATCTGGATTGGGGGCCTCAGCTGGATGGAGGGAGGCTTTAACCTTTTCTCTCCACTGTGGTTCTGATCTGGATCCCCTCACCCTTCTCAGCTGATTTTTAACAGCAACAGAACAAGCATACAGATTTAGTGTAATGTAGTTTGATTCAGAGAAGTACTATATATATGCTAAGTGTGTGCTGATAGTTTTTCTGGAATTAAAGCTTACTCCATAGTATCATAGAACTGGAGGGGCCTTGCAAGATGTCTAGCTCTGAAATCCAGAGCTAGAGCATCTCCAGCAGATGGCGGGTCTAGCCTCTGCTTGAAGCCCTCGAGGGAGGAAGGGTCCACCCACTCCAGTTAATTAGTTCTGTTGTCAAACTGCTCTTATGGTTAAGAAACAGTTCCTAAAGAACATGACATAGGAAAAGCCCTGCTGGATCAGGCCCAAGGCCTGTCTAGTCCAGCATTCTGTTTCACACAGTGGCCCACTAGGGATGTGCAAACCAGTTTGATGTCGAGCCGGCTTGACATCGAACCGGTTCGGTTTGACAGTTCAAGGTCAAGCTGAATCATCCCCCCCATCTCCCAGCTGGCGGGGGGAGGGGGAACCTCTGTGGAACCGAACTGGGGGGGGGGTGTCGATGGGGGGTAAAACCGAACTGGTCCAATCCGGGTCCAGTTCGGACTCCAACTGAACTGGGCTAACTGGTTTTGTGCACACCCCTATAGCCCACCAAGATGCCTCTAGGAAGCCCACAGGCAAGGGCTGAGGGCATGCCCTCTCCCCTGCTGTTACTCCCCTGCAACTGATATTTAGTGGCATCTTGCCTCTGAGGCTGGAGGTGGCCTATAGCCCTCAAAATAGTAACTGTTGATAGACCTGTCCTCCATGAATTTATCTAGACTCCTCTTAAAGCCATCCAGGCTGTTTGCTGTCACCACATCTTTTGGCAGAGAATTCGATAGGTTGATTAAGTGTTGTGTGAAAAAGATCTTGCTTTTGTTGGTCCTAAATTTCTTGGCAGTCAGTTTCATGGGATGGCCCTTGCTTCTAGTGTTAGGGGAGAGGGAGAAAAAAGTTGATCTGAAATCTACTCTCCTGTAACATAAGTCCGTTAGATCTAGCGTTCCTTCTTTGGCAGCAGAGAACAAATCTTTGCTTCCTTCAGTGCAATAGGCCTTCAGGCAGTGCTTTCGTGTCCCCATTCAATCACCTCTTCGCTAGACTAAGCATATCCAGTTGCTTCATCCGTTCCTCTCTAGGCTTGCTTTCCAGACCCCTCACCATCCTCCTCTGAACCTGATCCAATTTGTTTATATCTGTTTTCAAGGCATTTTGGAATTAGAATAACCCCTGCTAACTGGGCAAAGAGGCACCTTTATAAAGTGGGGGCTCTCTCTCTTATATTTATCGGGGGGAAGCAACTGTCCCTATTCAGCCCAGCCCAGCCTAGCATCCTTCCCAGGGGTTATTGCTTCTGTCTTGGTTGTGCGTCTTTTTAGATTGTGAGCCCTTTGGAGACAGGGAATCATTTTTTTCATACTTTTTGCTTTGGAACCTTTTTGGTGGTGGTTGAAAAGCAATATATCAATATAATCATGATTTCTAGGAACTTGGCTTGAACCAATATTTGGTGTAGAAAAGAAATCCCACCGAATGCAGAGGACCTTGCTTTTCACCCCGCATGTAAAGTTGCCTTATACTAGCCTCCTGCAGACATTTGTTTCTGTGTATGGTGGGAAATCAGACTTGCTCAGTGGTAGAGCATCTGCTTTGCATGCAGACGGTCTCAGGTTCAGTCCCTGACATTTCCAGTAAGGCTGGGAAAGACTCCTGTCTGAAACCTTGGAGAGCTGCTGCCAGTCAGTGTAGACAGTATTGAACAAGATGGACCAGTGGTCTGACTCAGTATAAGGCTCCTTTGTCCCTCCTGCCTTTCCCCCACACATTGTTCGCACGCTGGAACATCACATTTGCACAAGGTCCTATGACTAAAAGGTCCAACATGTGTAGGCCCAAAATACATCTCCTTTGGAAATCTTCCCTAGGCTATGTGACTAACAGAGATTAATTTTACTGGAGATCAAACTTTGGACCTTCTGCTTGTGCTCTACCACTGAGCTGTAGTCTGTCTTTTCAAAGAGTGAGCTTTCCCGCGCCCCCCTTTTGTATGTTTAAACATACCTTCTCTGCCAGCAGAGAGCACTATTGAATCAGATGAGGGGCACTATATACATATACACAGAGAGAGAGAGAGAGAGAAAGACAGACAGGCATACACACACACACATACACATAAATACAGAGAGAGCGAGAGAGAGCACCTTTCAGCACTCATTTTCCATCTATGGCATTTTCTGCCCTGGTTCACAAGAGGGAAGCTCCCAAAATATTGTCAAAGCAAGAAAGGTCTATAGAAAGGTACGGAGAATAACTGGACTAATCATGAGAAAAACCCAACAGGTTGTGACTCCAAATTGTCAAGGAAACTTTGAATACAATGAAGCTTCAAAAACATGGACAAATGAAGCTGCCTACTGAGTCAGACCAGTGGTCTGTCTTGACCATCACTGCCTGCTCTGCTGGGCAGCAGCTCTTCAGAGTCCCAGGTCTTCCTTCATCCTGCTACCTGAGAGTCTTTTAACTGAAGGGAACATAGTCCTTCCATAAGAATGTGTCTCGTGGCTCATTCCCCAGGTTTCTTGTTACTGCCACTAAATAAGAGACTGTTTTTTATTCCCATGCCGTGGTGCACACCAGGATAGAAAGCCAGAACTGGATCCAGCCTTCACAGTATTTCCATCACCTTGTCTGTTAGAGCAAGGGCCGAGTAGGTTCAAAAGCACACCTCTGAGTCACAGAATGGAGGACCAGCTCCCTTGCCCAAGGAAGTTTGCCATGAAACTGTGTTTGTTCTTTTGGTGGCTAGAGAAAGACTGGACGGATGAGGACCGAGTGAGAGAGAAGGTGCTGATGCAAGAACTAGTGACCATTATTGAACAACGGAACGCCATCATCAACTGCTTGGACGAGGACCGGCAAAGGTAATCTGGGAGGAACCCATGGAGACAGACGTGCTGGCTACTTATTCAGAAGCTGGTGCTGGGAATTGGGTAAGGGGTTGAGAAGAGCGTGCTGGCCGCAGCACCGCATAGCCCAACAGCACAAGGCCATCTTCCAGAAATCTCTGGGCAAAGGACATGAGTATGCAAGCTTTGTCTGAGGGAGTTGGTGCCCGTAGCTTGGGCAAAGGTTAGGGTTGGAGAGAATACCTCCTGGTCTGGGTATGTTGTAGGGAACAGCATTTGAGTAGGATTACAAGCAGAGTCTCTGTTGCAGTTCCTGAGCTTGATGGTGTCTTCTAAGGCATATCTTGGTTGCTCATGCTGAAGTGGTCTCTCTCTCTCTCTCTCTCGTTTTTGCAGGGAGGAAGAGGAGGATAAAATGTTGGAAGCCATGATTAAAAAGAAAGGTAAGCGAGAACTGGAGTCTAGTAATTAGGAGCCACAGAGTCCCGACCACTCTGCCCTCCTCCATCCTAGAAAGAGGGCAGAAGAAGGTAGGGATGTGCCCAAACTGCAGTTTGAGCGCCATTTGGGAGTGGGGCCTGAGAGCTTTAAGAAAGAGGAGAGCAGGCCCTTACCTGCTTTCCGCCCCCACCCCCTGGAAGGCTTCCGGCTGAGGCGGCACGCATCCCTAGAAGCCCCGCGTGGTGTCAGCACGCCTAGGGCATCATCCGCGTGTGCATGGGCGCCATTTGCGTGGTCAGCATGGTGTTGCTGACCACGCAAATGGTGACTGCATGCGTGAATGCTGTGTGTGTGCTGGTGCCATGCGGGGATACTTGGGCTGAGTGCTGCCCCAGCAGGAAGCCGCATGGGGCGGCAGAGAGCAGGGAAGGACCTTCTCTCCTCTTTCTTAAAGCTCCCAGGCCCCGCTCCCAGTGTTCGAACCGCGGTTTGGGCACATCCCTAGAAGAATTTCCCGTTAACTTTTGGTTCCGGTCATAGCTAAGGCTGTGGGTGTCTCATGCTTAAACGTAAGAAAAGTCTGCTCCCAAGCAATCTAAATTTAAGCTGAACGTATGACCTGTAGGTGTTTGCATAATTTATTTTAGTTTGCATAGTTCTATTTATCAAAAGTGGATCTCTCACATGCAGATGCAACTGGAGGAGAGGGGCAGGGAAACTATTTTTTTTTTGGTGGTGGTGGTGGGGGAGCCAAATGATCCCCAAAGCAACTCCGGCCGTTGGTGGTGCATGCACTCTACCCCAAAGAAACATCCCTGGTGGCCGAGAGAGCACACGGGCATGAATGCTGGGAGGGTGAATGGTATTGGCTGAGCTTGCTTGAGGGGTCTTGGCAGGAGGCTGAGCCCTCCTTTGATGCAATCTCAGTGAGAGGGAAGTGGGGAAGCTTAAAGGCAGTGCACCAGAGGCCAAGTCTCTCCCTCCAATAGTTGCCTCAGAAGCAAAGGGAGGGAGAAGTCTTCCCTTCCCTTCTGAGTTGTTTCAGAGGAACCCCCAAACCATATTTGTTTCATAGATACACACGCCAATGCCGCTTTTTTTCCCTTTCCCTTGCTAATTTATAGCTGGTTTTTCTAGTCATGGGGCATGGGCAAGAAACTCTGAAGGACAATGATGCCTCGTCCCCAAACCTTTCTGGGATCATACCAGGTGCTTTCTACATACCTTCAAGCATTTGTTCACACCATGAAGGCTAGGATCTTGCTGCTGCTTTTTTAGAAATGGAAGCTGAGATTTTCAGGCAGCTGATCGCAGCGACCAAGCTGACACTTTGTGCTTTCTCTGTGCTCCTGCGGAATAACCTTAAAGACATGGCGGCAATCCCAGTTTGAGATTATATCTTCATGAGAAAAGGTTGGGGGCACTCAGTGTGTGCGTGCGCAGCCAGCTAAAGATAGTCCCTATGCCTGTGAGGTGCATGTTTGTTTGGTATACAGCAGGGCTTGTGGCTCTTTCTGCACTTGAAGACCAGTTATGAACTTATTTTTTTGCTTGCAGGAAAAAAACACAAATTTTGCAAATGTTTTCCTGATTGCAAAGCTATCTCATTTTAATTAAGTATACAAATAAGCACTTGTGCTAATTTGCCTAATTTAGCAGATGTAATTGAGTTGCAGAATTTGGGGTGCTTAGCACATATGCTGTGCCCCAGATGTGATGGGCATTTGCCTGGGTGTGTGTGCTCCTTGCCTGAAAGCCCTTGAACATTCGTCACCTCCCCAGATTTTGTTTCACAGAAAGCACTTCCTTCATTTCTCCCCCTTTCTTCTGGCTCCCCAGAATTCCACAAGGAGGCAGAGGCTGACAGCAAGAAGAAAGGGAAATTCAAGCCCATGAAGGTACTGAAGCTGCTTGGGAACAAACACGAGTCAAAGAGCAAGTCACCCAAGGAGAAAAGCTAGAGCAGGTGGCAGCCAGCGGGGAGGAGGAATGTTGGGCGCTTGGACTGCATCTCTCCTCTTGGGCTGGGCACCGAGCAAAAAGGACTTCTGCCTCCCGCTTTCTTGGTTTTTTTAAAAGCGGCTGTGCCTCACCATACACCAAAACTGGCTTCCCCCAGAGGAATTCAGACATCTTCCAGCAACAGACATTCCTTTGCCCAGTAAAGGAGGCAGCACGGCAAGCCGGATCAGCACTGAAAATTCCCAAGGGACAGACTGGAGGAGAAAGCGACTTGTCCCTTCGGCTTCAGGGGTGGGTGGGGGAAGTGAAATAGCTTTAGACTTCCTCAGTTGTGTGTGTGTGTTCTTATTAATGGGTCTGAACAGTACAAAATGTGGGTGTCTGTGGGAAACTTGCACTAATTGCGCCCCCCCCTTTAACTGTGATAGTCACATGTGCCTCATACCCTTCTCCTTTTGGGGAGGGGGAGACTTTCCATAGTAGGCTGGGGGCCTCTCCTCCCCCCACTCTTAACTCCCTTTTCTCTTTACCTGCTGGTCAAAAAATTGACTTTGGTCATTTGAAAAGACATTTGGGGCTTTGAGAGCAGAATTTATTTATTTTGTTGGCTTATACTGTTAAAACTAGAGAGGACACAGAAAATGCTTCCATGTTATGAGAGCCTATAGACAAAGGGGAAACACACCCAAACAGTGCCCTGTTTCTAGAAGCATTTCCCTTCAAAGATGTCCTGAGGATGTTGGGCATCTTAGACAGCCATCGAACAAAGGACACTGGCCTCTTGGAAATTGTTTAACAAGCACAGGGAAGATGAAGGGCATGTATTTTTGTGCAGGTCCAAAAAGAACACTCCATTGGCCTTTTAGCCCTCGCTTACTGCTGCTAATTTCACCTACATTGCTCCTCAGGGGACATAGAGGGCTAGGAAAGGGTCAGACCTTCCTTGCCCATTGCTAGAGTACAGGAAGCTGCCAAGTGGCCCTTAATGCCAACAAGGTTTCCTGTTTTGCCTTCCTCACCAGTGCCACCCTTATGTGGGAAAGTTCTCAGCTCTTCTAGCCTAGTCTGTGTTGTATATATATATATATAATTTCCCCCCCGTAAGAGGGCTCTTTCTAGAGTTTTCTCTTAGCTGAATTTCAAGCCCACCCCCAATTCCAGCTTTATTTGTCTTGTGTGTGTGCATGTTTGTGTGTGTGTTGAGGGGGGAGATGCATCTTCCTTTCTGCCTTCTCTGAATTGAGGAGCTATTTATTGAGATGTTTGTTTGGTCTGAGTTAAACACTGATAGTATTGTAGGTGTTGGTTAGTCAGCTGTTAGTCTTGAGTTCTCGTTAGCAGAGTAGACTACCAGCCCAGAGCAAATTGCTGTCTTATCCAAATATGATGGAATCTTTGACCAGTCCTTGGCTATGATGCTCAGCCTAGACCAGGAGGGGACCTTAATTCATCAGAGTTGCCAGCCCTAGTCGGGTCTATGTTCTCAGCCTCTCCAAGTGGATGGCAGATGCCATGGGATGTTCTCCATAGCAAGGCCACTCCTGGGTTAGATCCCAACGCGCAACTTCCCCTCTATGAAACAAAGCAAGCTGATGTTACAAAAGGCCATGCTCCAGTCTGAAATGCACTGGCCCAAGTGGACATTATTACATTACAGTATATTAACTGCAATCTCCACTGACATGCAGGGAACAAAAATTAAACAAAACCATTGTATTTAGCCTCTGTTGTAGTGTTTATTTCTGGATTTGAGTCACTTTGTCCTAGCAGAAAGGGCACCAGATCAGATATATGTAAAGAGATTTCCAGGGAAGGGGAAATAGAGGATCATGACATCCCAGCTAAATGTTTTCCAAACTAGTCTTCCCTCCCCACCCCACCCCAGTTGCTGAGCAGGGCAATGAAGGGTCAATTTACTCGATGAGGGTTCTTCCCAAATCTGCCTTGTTCATATTTAAAATAGGGCACGAGGAGACCAAGTGTTACAGTAACAGCTTCATGAATGAGGGGAGCAGAGCACTCTCCCCTCCCCATCTCCATGCCCTCCATCACCTTAGGCTTTTTTCTCCCAGCCCAGTTCCAACAGTGGAAATGAACAGGGGGCAGGGGCAGGCAAACTGCTGTGAGGCAAGGGAAGGATCAGCTCCCCCTCACCCACATGACCATTGTATTGTGAAAATTAGCACTTCCACTTTAGATTCAAGCAGGGCAGACTCAGTTACCAACAGACATGGCTGCCCTTCATCAGATCTAACTTTTATATGCACATAATCTCACTGAGGTAGCCATAACAACAAAAAACAAAACAAAGAACCTCACATTAAAGTAAAGCCCTCTTACTATCTCAGTCTAAAGCAGCAGCCATCACTTTTCCCCCATAAGTGATCATAACTCAAGTTTGTAAATGAGAAACAGCAGTGTTAACTTCCATTTGACTGGAAACAGTACAAGCCCTACAAAGAGAAGGGTTATACAGAAATGTTTGACCTGAATGCTTGTTATAAAAACCATCACTATTCTGACCCATCAAAGCACATGTTGCTAGGAAACCACAAACTATCCTGTTTCAGTGACTGAACAGATGTGCTGAGCTTCTTCCATTGCTTGCTGGTCAATTTGAAGAGGAAAAGTATGCTTATGTATGCCTACTGCTCCCAACCAGAAATGAAATGGCTGCTTCTAAAATGCACCCGTGAAAAGACCTCCTGCTGCTGAATGCTACAAATAGAGGATTCCTATTATCTTGAGTTCATGCAAAGAGGAAAAAACCATGGAGTTCTGTGGCTATCTGCTACAAAAAGGCTGAAAGCACACTGTGATCTTTGATGCTCTTCTAGAAGGCCTGGCAGAAGGCAAGCAGGCTGCAGTAGTCCTGGAGTGGGAACGGACTATTGGTCTTGTGCTTTGCTTGGAGAATTGGGTTTGCTGCCTGTATTGAGGGCTTGGGCCAATTCCTCTCTCATTTCTGCACTTCTCTGCTTGTCAATGATCTCCATCTCCCGTAGCTTCTGCAAAAAAAAAAAGCAAGAGAAAGGAGAGGATGGTGAGAATTCCCATTGTTTTCACATCCTCACAAGGTAATGTGCCGTTCCAGAAAGTTAAATTACTGGGCCTGTTCCCATCACTGTCCTGAGGTGAGTAGGAGCCCAAGTGAGATGTTGCCCAATACGCAGCACGCAGTCACCATCTCTGCTGGGCTCTGCAAGCCCAGCAGCCACACAGCCACAGCTGGCGATGGGTCTGCTACTGAAAGCAGCAGCTGCAAGTCCTGCCTGTCCTCAGAAGGTCCTCCAAGGGCCTGGGTGCAGTCCCAGCATCCCCTTCCCTGCTAGCAGACTGCAAAAGCTTCATGACCTCAGTGGCTGTCCTCCCACTGGCCATGAAGGAGCAGTAGGCGGATGCAATCCTGCCGAAGCTGCTCTGGCTTCAGGAGTGTAAAGTGTGCTTTGAAGGCTGGTGTGTCCCTTGATGGCTGCTGTGTACGTGAGGGTGTGTTGTGTGTCAGTAGCCCCAATAGAAGTGGCGTGCAGGTTCCAACAGCTGGACAATTGGGGTAGGAGGTCACTGCTCTCCTCCAGCCTTGTTACAGTGCTGGGTACAAATGATGGGTAGCCCTGCCTTAAGCAGCCTGGGCTGGCAGGGGGAAGCGCTGGTTCTCACAATCACAGAAGTCCTCAGCAACCTCAGCAATTTTAGTGGTTGTGAGAACGAGCTCACTTATATTTCCCCCACGGTAGCAGATGGTTTTAAGAAGTTTCATGTCTTAGACACACATACATTCACCCCTGTCAAATCTTCCATCTTCTCAAAGGGTGTTCTGTCCATGACCAGAGGAATAGCCATGCTGAATACAGTTAATGCCAGAATTCCCAGATACCTGTGATATTTCAGTGAGGATGATCCCTTGGTACAACTTGCCCTGTCCCAGAGCCTCCATCTCTGCTAGAAAGTTCCGTCGATCGCGCACTTCGTTCACCACTAAGCAACAAAGGAAGAGGAAGTAATTGGGGACAAGCAGTCAGAAGGCAGGAATGCATCTGTCCTGCCTGCAATCTGACCCAGTTTCCCAACTGTTATACACATTCCATTAGTTGCCTAAATTGCATTTAAACATAGAAAGGACAATCACTCTCTGGAGAAAGGCTTGATAGGTTTCCCCTGCACATATGAGTATTATTCCCACAATGTATAAATAAGTTATGGAACTGGCTGTCACGGGAAGATGTGATGGCCAGAAGCCTAGACAGCTTTAAAGTAAAGATTAAGTGTGCCATCGAGTCGGTGTTGACTCCTGGTGACCACAGAGCCCTGTCGTTGTCTTTGGTAAAATACAGGAGGAGTTTACCATTGCCTCCTCCCACACAGTAGAAGATTATGCCTTTCAGCAGCTTCCTATATTGCTGCTGCCTGATATAGGTGTTTCCCATAGTCTGAGAAACATAACAGTGGGGATTTGAACTCAGGGTTGGGGGCACTCAGGCCCTAGGCAGCTTTACAAGAGGGATATTTAATATTGAGGACAAGTCCATCTATAGGCATTGATTACAATAGCTAAATTGACTCTCTCGGTGCAGAGCTGGTATTCCTCTGAATACCAGCTGCAGGGTGTGGTGGGGGAGAGATACAGTATCCGACTAGCCATTGTTGGAAACAAGAGGCTGAGCAGGGATGTTCTTAAGAGTTGTGTATGAATGATTTTAGCCTGATCCTCTCCAAACTACATATCTGAATGCAGGCATGACCTTTCCGTTTTGTATGAAAACAAGAGCTGCATACCCTCTATTCTGGTACAACTCATAAACAGAGCATTCCCCTTGTCTTCACAGATATTGCCCAATGCTTTCTGCTGCTACATATGAGGCATGGCAGCATCTCCATGCAAAATAGCTGTGCCCCAGAACCCCATTAATATCTCATGGGGTTTGGGGGGTACGCATTCAGTTTGCACAGAAATGGCATCAAAGTTTGCACGGATTGGCTGTTCCGTTCTGGCAGGTACCTCCTTGAAGTGTGTCACCCCAGCTGGCTGCCTAGTCCACCTCTACAGCTGGGCTGGCACTACTGAAGCTCAGCTCTGCATTATGTGTGTCTGGATAATAAGCTAGCCCAAGTGATCCCTACCATTCCCAGTCTGCACTAATCTTGCATCCAGGTGTTGTGGTGGGGGCAGCACAAGGTAGCATGCATCACTGGCTGAACTGGTGTTCATATGGAAGTTGCTCTGCCCAGGGTCATTCCCTCTGTGAGGCCATGTAAGTCCTGCTGCACTGTTCACCCCAGGAGTAGAAGACATCTGATAACAGGTGCAAGCAAGCCTTAACACCCAGCCACTGAGATGGTAGCCTATTAAGCAGCAGCCCTTAAATCTGTAGGTATGGGACAGGACAAAACCAGGGAGATTCCCGACCTCAGGGAGGGGCTCTCCCCAAGCTTAGTAATACAGCTGCTGCTACTTTCCTTCAACCAGTTCCTATACTCCAGGATGGGGCCTCCCTTCATCTCCCCAGGCCACAGACCAAGAATGCACCAGGCCACTGCTTTTAAGCTGCGGGATCCATTCTACGTACATTCCTCAAACCGATCAGGTTCCGGCACCTCCTCTTCTACCTGGACTGTCTTCTTCTGGGGCTTTTTCACAACTTTATCTTTTCCTTTTGCAAAGATATTTTGGAGTCTTTCCTTCTCCTTCTCCAAGTCTCCTGTAGATGCCAAAGAAAGCAGATGTTGTACGGGGTGAGGGAAAAGTGCTTTCTTCAGTCACAGGCTCACAGTCAGGCTTCTGTGCCGGAGGATATAAAGAGCTCCTAGATAGGTGTCTACATAGGAAATCTACCAAAATTATGTTGCATAGTCTGCATATGCTGACAATGACAAATTATTTATTACCAAAAATGCATATCCTACCTTTCCGTGCCAATTGACATTCAAGGTGACTCACAAAAACAAACTTACAATAAAATAACCCAGAGAACAAAAAAGGACAGAAGCAGATAGAGTGGGTGACATACTGCGAGATAGTACGTCAGCCTACGAACGTGTTTGCACAACTTGAGCAAATATAAAATTTGTGCAAAATAGGCTTACCCTTTTGTAACACAATGTGAGCAAATTTTACATTTGAACAACTTATGCAAATTGCGCAAGCACAACATTACTAAGCTGATGTACTCTTGCATGGCATGTTGCCCAGTGTTTTTTTTTTTTTTTTTTTAAAGCCAGGCAGGTTCTTTAAAATGTGGTAGAAAGCCAGCAGGGAGAAAGTGAAAGGACCCTCCCGTTGGAGGGAGTTCCAGAGCCTGGGCATAAGGGCCAAAAAGGTCCTCCCTCACTTCCCAGACAGCTGAGCCACAGACACTGGGAGGGCAGGATGTGAAGCAAGTGCTGCTCCCCAGAAGATCTTAACAAGTGGGCAGTTTCATATGGGAGCAGGGGTCCCTTCAGGTAATCTGGTCCTAAGCTGCTAACATTTCTGAGCACCTGTTTAAAGGCAGCCCCATACAGAGCATATTGCAGTAATCTAGCCTTGTTGTCATGAAGACAGGCGTCACCACAACCAGATTTGTTGCATCTTAAGTAGTGGACAAAGTTGGTACACCAAGTGAATTTGGGCATCAAAACTCCTGGCAATGGCTGACATCTGGGCACCCAGGATCAAAGTCAAATCCGGAAGCATCCCCAAGTTACAGACCTGAGCTTTCAAGGGGAATGCTACCCCATCCAGCATAAAAGAAACCCCTATTTCTACACCAGCAGTTCTGCTGACTAGGAGCACCTCTGTCTTTGTCTTGTCAATAAATTCACCCTCACCCAGTCCTTAAACAGTTCTAATAGAAGTTAATCAGCCAGATTAAAAACAGACAACAAGGACACAGTAGGTTGTGGTAAAGCACAGAAATTGGTTTTTAAAAGGGGGAACTTGGTGATGGACTTCATACACATGTCAATGCAAAGATAACCAAGAGCTAGTGTAGTGATGCCTCAGCTACAAACCCATTGGTGGCCATGCAGGGAGGAACAATAAAATTGAGCTACATGAGAGAAGAGTTGTAAAGATGATTGAGAATGTCTGTGCTTTCTATATGCTAAAATGCTATACAAATGCTAGGTATTACTACTATTAGTTACATCTTGAACTCTCCTTTACAAACCAGGCTGCTGGGGATTGATCCTTTGCAAAGGTTCACTCACTTACGGGTGGCCCGTGGCCGGAATTTCTCTCGGGTGTACGCGTCGCCTGCCCGGCAGACCTTCGCAGGGCGAAGATGTGGCCTGCCAAATTGACTGATCGACATAAAAGCCTTTGGCGGTGGGGAGACAGGCTTTGAAAGCTCTGGTTCTTTGCTGGATGTTGGGCTACAGTGGACAGGCAGAGGATCACCTCCTAAAGAAGGAAAGGCAAACACAGAAGGCAAACCTGATGACTCCTTAGAGGCTGAGGAAATAATTGGATGTGCTTCTGTTGGAGACTTTGGGAGCATAACTGGTCCAAATGCCAATCACTGCAGAAGCTCAGATTCAAATAGAAATCTTGGCTGTACAAACAAACAGCCAAGTACAGAATTCCAGGAGCAACTTCTCACTTGCATGGTGCAGCATGGCATAAAAGCAAAGGGGGCCAGGGAGCACTGATATGTTCCCGCTTCCACAGTGCGAGCGGCCCGATTCTGGCCTGCAGTACAGTGGGGAGAGCACCGGTGGGGCTGAGAGGGCCCGCCATCAGGGAGCCAGCAAGGTGCCCTTTCACCTGCCCCTCAACCCATTTTGGATAGGGACCCCCCCACCCCACCCCCAGCCCCCTTTGCTTGTAAAAGGGAATCCCTACCAGATTCCTCTTTACAACCAGGGCAATTGAGCCGATCGAACTGGTTCAATCCCAACCGGGCCCAGTTTGGTTCGAAATCGAACCGGCGGCTGCTTTTTGAGGACCAGGCTGGTTC
This sequence comes from Hemicordylus capensis, assembly GCF_027244095.1. NCBI lineage: Eukaryota > Metazoa > Chordata > Lepidosauria > Squamata > Cordylidae > Hemicordylus > Hemicordylus capensis. The sequence continues at coordinate 217,979,567 of NC_069661.1, read as the reverse complement.
AGATCGAACTGGTTCACACACCCCTAGCATACAACAGTGTTCCTCACTATTTTCAAGCAGAGGCCATTTTGGCAAAAAACTTTCAGTGTGAGAGTCATTTCCCATTGTACAACCTCTGTGAATGCTGCACTTTTCCTAGTGTTGGGTGGAGGATGCAGTTTTAAGAGAAACAAAGCCCCATCAAGCCCCAGCACCATCTTAGAAGGTGCACATGGACTGCTGGGAAGTGATGTCCTTCTCAGCACTTTCCCCGCAGAGCTCTATAGGGAAAGCCCTGGGAAGCACTACACGACCCACTGCTCCATGCACAGCTTCCAAGATGACGCTGGGTCTTGAGAGGGCTCAGTTTCCCTTAAAGGAGCCCCACCAATGCTGGGGAAAGCACAGCACTGCATGTTGGGCATGGTCACCTCTGCATGGTGCCACGAGAGCTGTGCGGATCATTTGGCTTCATCTGAAGTTTTGCACATAACAGACTTAATAAACAATTAGTCAGGAAGCCACACTTAGGGTCAATGGGAGCCACCACTGGCTCCTGGGGCTTGCAATGAAGGACACCGGCATATGATATCATACATGGAGCCTAGCAGCTTCAACAGTGTCAGATTCCCAGCTTAAATTTAATACTCCCCTTCATCTGAGGTGATGTGAAATCTACTTTCACTTCTTTTACTGAAGATCCTACTACTCAGTAGCAACTAAAACCATAAGGCAGCCTTTAATACAGTTCCACAGGGAGAGCTGTCGTCTGTAAAGAAGCTATCTTCCATGACTTATTTCCACTTACATTCTGTCTGACCTCTTGAGTTAGAATTTTCCTTCCAAGAGGATGATTTGTTTTTCTGGTTGAACTGGCTCAAGAGAATGCAGCTGAACCAATTTTAGGAATCTGGAAACCAGCAATAACCAGCAGCTTTGTAGCAACATGAAGTGTAGTCAAATGGCTGAATCTAAGCATTACTCACGTTTCATGCAGCTGATGAGATGACGTTGCTGGAAGCTGGTAAGTTTGGATTCTTGCATCATCACTGAAATTCAGAAGGTATTTGTATCTGGTCACAAACAGCTTTATAGGAAGTGCCAATTCAAAACCTTGAGAACGTCCAAACAGATTCCTAGAAGGTATCTATAACATAGCTGCCCACATTCAGTTAGGCTCCTAAATAAGAACTATCTCCAAAAGTGTGACTAACATCAGCTCGCATCACATTCAGGGAGCGGAATGCTCAAGTGGAGTGCTAACTACTAGAGAAGTTGCTTTAAAGTTACCACACAAATACAAGTCAATTGATTTCCCCCCTCTAAAAATCAATATGTATATTTTAAATACCCTTCCGGAATATAGAAATCCAAAGGAAAGAAACCCCTATTCTCAATTTTGCAGTAACCCTGTCATGACAGGTAGTATTCAAGCATGTCAGTCATGTTGCAGATTAGCTTAGAACAGGCACCTACAAATTTGCTTGCCAGTAACGAGTGCCCCCAGTCCCCTGGCAAGCAGGACACCCAGCACTGCACAGATCTCCTCACCAGAGGTCTTATTTCCCCTGCCATTTTTGAGAAGGTAAGAAACAGCAGGACTCCTTTCTGAGCAGTAGGAGAAGGCTCCCACTATTTTTTTATCATCTTCATATCCCAGTGCAAATGACGGAAGACCTGCTTCTCTCCTAAGACTTCTGCCTGGGTGCCAAAAAGGGATCTGAACTAGGAAGAGAGGGGATTAGTGGAGACCACAAATAATAGTTGTTTAGTGAGCTATGCCTAAATTTGTGGATTCCTGGTTAGAGCCTTATTTGCAGGACCACTTCAGTGGGGGGTGGCTGTGGGAGAAAGTTGCCAGAACCAGCTGTAATGCATAGTAAGTGGGATGTGTGCATCTGCCCACATCTAGTTCCTGGCACAGATACAGCCTGATCCCGAGCAGGCTTATTTGCAAGTCCCACAGAGTTCAATAAAACATGCTCCCAAGTGGGCCTGAGGCTGGTGTGTAGCAGGAGGTACACAAACCCTTCTTGGCACACACTGGAAGGAAACAGAACAATACAGCCTTTTTCTTATAGTTGCCATGCACTGGTCATGAGATTAGGCCAGATTTTGAAGCTATCTAATTTGTAGATTCTTCTCACCTGTGGTTTAGCAGAGTGGCTTTATAATCCCTCAACACCATTAAAGAAGAAAAAAGTGACCTTAACATTGTTTTGCCACTTTCAACAGGACAAAACACTGCATAATATATCTGTGCTGTGGTCTAACAATTGCACTTAGGTACAAAGTGTTAAACCACATGTGTGAGAAGCATACAAATTGAGTACCTTTAAAATGCAGGTTGCTTTCCTTGCACTAGTGCCACACATCTCCTGCAAGGCTGACCCACACTTGCTGCCTACAGATTGGGAGAGATGGATGTGTCCTGGATGCATACATGCCCCTCCTCAGGACTGCCATATCCATGAACCCTGACTGTAGAAAGGAGCAAGCTGAATGTGCCTTGGAAAAAAGCTGATGACACATGTACATGGGAGTGCTTTTAAACTGAAGGTTATACGGGACACTATGGCCAAATGGTCTGGTTCAAGGAAGCAAGAGGCACAATTGCTGGCCAGGAGCATCAAAAGTTCACTGCTTAGCCCTGCCATTACCTTTTAACAATTCCTGTGTTTCCTGGCTGTATTTGGTCACAATGGGAGCATGCCAGAACCCAGCACCTTTTACCACAGGAGCCGCGGTCTTCCCTCGAGATGCCATTGTAGCACCTTAAAAGAAAGGTGAGATGGGTTTTCTGTAATTGTTACTACTACAACTCAGTCATATCGTCTCCATCCTCCTCAGTCATTCCATCACCAATGAGAAATGGTCAAAAGAAATGGATTTCCCCCCTTTTCTTTGTCCTATCAGGTACCACTAAGACAAACTCTTGAATGTGGACTACAAAATATATATCCTTTGGGAAGATGCAGGGAATCTTGCTCACAGGGTCTGACTGACTGTCATATGTACAGCCCAATCCCATATACTGCCATTATGCTGCCAAGTCCAATTCCAGGAGCTGGTTTAAACCTTTAAAGGTCTTTCCTTGTATAAACAGAAGTGCCATTTCCAGGACAACTTAGGATATACCCCAATCTGTTTTTATATCTATAACAACCAGTTTGACTACTTTTTTTTAGAAAGTGGCCATGAGCCACAACATAATATGGGTGGTTCTGAGCCACCTCCACTGCTGCAGGCTGCTAAGGAAGCACCAGCTATTTTGTACAAGAATTCAAATACTTAAAGTAGTGCCCCTGAACTTTGGAAATTCTTCTAACATTAAGGCAAGAAAGGATGTGCCCAGGCCAGGGAGTTCTTGTCCTCAGCTCCTGAAAAGACCAACAGCCTGAGACGATGTTTTCTTAATCTGTTACTTGCTTCTTTTAATAGTGTGAACTGCTTTGGGTGCCTTTGTCAAGGCAGAAAGGTGGTATAAAAATGTAGTAAATAAATAAATAATACATTGGAAATAATGTAAGTAGCACTCCCAAAAGTGCAGGCATGCTACTAAGTGCTTCCTAGGAGCCCGCATTAGTGTGGGTGGCTCAAAACTGCCCACATTACACTACAGAACATGTGGTTATTTTATCTAAATAATAAATGGAACATTTTGATTTAAGTCATTGATTTAAATTGGCCTTTTTTTCCCTTGGAAGTTTTCCACACCCAGCTTTTAGTTTGCATCTCCTCCTGAATGGAGGTGTGCATTTACATCTTGGCCAAATTTTAGCCTGATGTCCCTGCGAGTTATCAGGGAGCACTTCATATACAATTCAGGTTTTTCATCACAAGCTAGGAGTGTAGCCCAATTTATACCCGGGATTTAAAAAATTCACTTTTTGCATCATTTGCAGGGGGCAAGGTCGAACTTGCAGTAAAGTCTTGCAGAAAACCCACGGTAAATCCTGCTGTCTGGAAAAGCTCTTGGCGATTTATAGAATGATTTAAATTGCCCTGATTTAAAGTAATCTGTCTGGAATTCTAAGAGGCTGTACATGCTGGTTTTTGTATTATCTTTTTATTGTGTTGTCCTTTTAACAATCTCTGTTTGAGATTATTTTCAACACTATTTTATTTTATTTGTTCATAAGCCTCTGCTTTAAAAAAATAAACAAACCATAATGGAGCCACCTGCAGCAAACTCTGGATGGATTCTGGGCTGGACTCAACAGTCAGTTCCTCTACCCCTTTATTAGAGAGCCACCACTTTAAAAGGTGCTTCTTTGCCCCATTAGCATGGGTTACCTTTCCCTGTACTGTTTGGCTTGGCTCACTTGCTTGGGGCAAGAGCTACTGCTCAGCAGGCACTTTACTTGGCGAACCTTGTAAGGGGATTCTGCATACACTGAGACTGCGGAATGCAAGTTGCAGCGGAGGACTGACTGCACTTGAAGACTTACTTTTTCATTTTTTCCTACTCTAACAATCAGTGCAAATCTGGCCTCTTGACATAGGAACACTGAAAGCTTGCCACATACTGAGTCAGAAGTCTATCTGGCTCAGTATTGCCTTCACAGACTGGCAGCAGCTTGTCCAAGGCTGCAGGCAGGAATCTCTCTCAGCCCTGTCATGGAGATGCTGACAGGGAGGGAACTCGGAACCTCAGATGCTCTTCCCAGAGCGGCTCCATCCCCTGAGGGGAATTTATCGCAGTGTTCACACACTTCTAGTCTGCCATTCATAAGCAACCAGGGCGGACCCTGCTTAGCTAAGGGGAAACAAGCCATGCTTGCGACCCCAAGGCCAGCTCTCCTCTTAAGTATCACTGCAACATCTCAGTTTCTCAACAGGCTATTTAAAGAACCACGGAAGGCTCTTCCAGGAGGGGCAGAAAGGGACATGAGAAACCCGCAGCCTTGGTACCAACCACTCTGTGACGGCGGCAGTCCAGAAGCGTCTCTCGCTCCGGGTTACTCCCGAGACATTCTGACGTCACGCGTGACGCCACAGTACGGCTTCCTGCAGCCTCACCGCGCGGCGGTGTGACGCAACAACTAACGAATAAATGTATCGCCCCCCCCAAGTCCGCCTTAGAGATCACCAGGTAGTCCAAATCTCCTAACAATCACCCGGGGTTGCTCTTGCTAATAGTCCCGCCTCCGATGAGATGTTTCTAAGGGATCAATTCCTTCGTTCCACTCGTTCATCCCCAGGTAGGACAGGGAAGGCTCCTGCCTGAAACACTGGAGAGCCATTACCACCAGTCGGCCGCTTGACTCGGTATAAGGCAGCCTCCTGAAGCCTTACTCCTGTGTTTGTTCCTGTCCTTACCCCAGCTGGCGGCTTCTGTCGCCATGACAACCAGCTGCCGAGCCGCTTCCGTCTACGTCAGCTCTGGCCCGGAAGTACTCGCGCTGGGGTTCGTCTTCGGAAAAAAAAACAACAACGCTAGCTTCGTCTCTCGGCTGTTTCAAGGTTCTCTCGCGGTCGCTTCCCCTCTCGCCGTAGGAGCGGGTATCGCGAGAGCTGGGTCCCGAGCCTGTAAAAGGGGCAGCATGTCTGACAACGAGGATAAGTAAGTACGTTTGCGGGAGGTGGACGGATGGATGGCTGACGTGTTTGGGGGCACTCAAGCCCTTGTGGGGCTGACGAAGGGAGCTTTTACATGAGGCTCAGGCTGGGGAACTCTTTGCTACAAGATGTTATGGTGGCTTTAGCAGAGGATAGGAGACATTTATGTCTATTAGCCATGTCGCCAAATAGAACCTCCGTGTTCGGAGGCAGTCTGTCTTTGAGTTGTAGTTTGATGGGTCATGAATGCATCCTGAAGCCTACTGAGCCCTCGTGCCCCTTCCTCCTCTTAGATCCTCAGTTCTGGCATGGAGTCGTGATGCTGACATCTTGCTATTCTGTTTTATCTGAATCTGAATGTTGGTTTCCTTATGTGGTTTGTAAACCATATTTCTGGATTTTGATGACTTGATTCTCTGGGCATGTAAACTGATAAGATGACAGGAGGAGAAGAAGAGGAAGAACTATGAGTTGGCTGGTGGATGGGTGGGTTGACTGAACTGGCTTGCTGAATTGGCTGCGACCAAGGTGGAACCTGAAGCAAAGAACCAGTTCATACTGTGGGAAATAAAAGTTGTGTGCAGTTCTGTATGAATATATTCCTATGAGTGCTCACAGTTCCTTCAGTCCTTCCATCTCAGAGGTGTGTAAGAATTGTGGGAATAGAGTGCATATGATTATATAGACATAGGTGTGATGTTGTATGTGTAGTAGAGGACATGCACATGGACCCACAACTCTCTTAGGGTACAGTATTTTTCAGTTTCTGATTGTGTGAGTCAGTTTTGAGTTTCTTAGAATTATGTAACCGCCTAGAGCCTTTGGAGTTAGGCAGTATATAAATTCAATCAGTCATCATAATATTAGTTAGTTAGTTGGAATCAATCTTGAGGATCATCCTAAGCCCTGAAGTAGGACCCAGGAGCCCACAAATTTTGGCTGGCTTCAGTAGCCATCATTGAGTCCTCTGGCATGCACAAGAGAGGAGAGGTTCAGTCCCAGGCTTCAAACTGGTATTTGAAGCAGCAAGCACTCGGAAGCAGCAAGAGATGTTCTTACTACTGCCAGTGTGTGCCAGAGAATTTAGGAGAGTGACCTGGTTGGTGGCCCTGAATCAGCACAAAGTGAGAGTCCACCTCTACATTCTCAGTGATGCTCAGAGGTATCTGAGAATGGGAGGAGTCTTTTACTTTGTGCTGGGCGAGTAGGACAGGAGGTCACTAGGAGAAAAAATGGTTTCTTCTGGGTAACACATCTGGGATGCCCGGGAAAGACATCCTGTGGATGCCTGTCCAGTCATTTTTTAAAAACTCTCCAAGTAAGATTCCCCAACAGCCTTCCACAGCTTCTTTCTGAGTTGAATTTACAGTCGCAATGTCAAAGGCCAACAGTTTGTTCTCTAGGTCTTAGCCATACACTGGGAGTTATTTGGCACTTGAAAGTAGGATTTTGAAGAATGTGCTGGGATGAAGTACCAAGGATTTCTAAGCTGTAATGTGTTTTTTTGTGCAGGCATTTGGATTTTACATACAGTAGGTTGGGGAGCTGTAAGCAAATGTTCTAGCATGTGATGTTTGCAAAGGGACAGTAGGAAGTTGCTCTGATCCTTGTAGATTTATGAACACTGATGAGCAAATATTTGATGAGGTGGGAGGTGACAGTCTGAGTTAATATAAATCATAAAGATTAGAACACCTGACATAGAAAAAGTAGAGTGAATTGGAGATGTGTAATGTGAAGACAGCAATGTCAATAAGAGTAACATTATACCAATTCTCAGTTATCTAGAAGGCTCCCAAAGAAAAAAGGAGTTTAGAGAGGTCATTGAGAGAAGAGCAAGAAATAGCAGGAGCCCATTAATGGCAGAAGCAAACACACATTGAGGCTGTGTGTTTTCATGAGCCTAGGCTTGGCTGCCTGTGAGAACCACTGGGATCCATCCCAGTGGTGCTGCAGTACCAAAGCCCGCCTCTTAGCTGAGGTTAAGAGTGCAAACGTGCCCTTAACCTGGCTCCCAGGATCATATGTCATAGCGACCTGACATGGGCGCCCTGTGTCCTGGGGGAATCCCCCAGTGCACCGCACTCTGTGCGTGGTGCACTGTGGGATACTGGAGGCTGCAATAATGAGTCCTGGCCTCAGAGCGATCTACACTGCATGGAGCAGCACAGATCACGTGGAAGTGTGCTCCACACCCATGCCAGTCTAGGAATTCTCATCTGTGGGGGAAGGCAAGGTTTGCAAAGCCACCCACCTGGTCATGAGAACAGCCCCACTGGATATCTGAAAGCCCTTGAGCAATGAAGCAGGTCTGGGCTAGGAAATGGCCTGCAATGCATCAACCTTCTATGAGCCATACTGCCATTTTTAGCGCTAGTCCTGCTCAGAATAAATATTTCTAATTTTTAGGACAAGGCTTCAGATTTCTATACATTGTGGGTGACCAGATACTCGAAATAGTTGCAGCACGGGAAAGAGTTTCCCAGGAAAGTTGTAGATTATTCCACTTTTCACAGAGTGAGCATCCTCTGGTGATGATGTTATCCAGAGAATCTTGCTGTTGCAGGAGGACTAAAAGTGTCTTTTGGTGTTTCAGCTCCATAAACTGTTGTTCAGAGGTTAATGAGTTGTAATAGCAGGATCCAGTTAACCTAACTGGACTTAATATCTAATTCCTCTGGTGTAGCAAAGTCTGAGCTCTGGAAATATATGTAAGCTTTTATGCATTTTTTCCACCAGTTTTGACGGAGATGATTTTGATGATGTAGAGGAAGATGAAGGATTGGATGATCTAGAAAATGCCGAGGAGGTAAATAACTCAAGCCTCTAATATCCTAACCAGAGGTTCCCAGCCTTGGGTCCCCAGATGTTGTTGGTCTACACCTCCAATCACCACCAACCCAACCCACGTCACAATGGCCTTTGGCCATTTTGTCCAGCAACATCTGGGGCCCTCTGTCCTAACCTAAACAAAAACCACAATATTTTCCTGTAATGCTCTGAGCAGTTTCTTAAACAGATTGTTCTTTTCTCATTTGTGTGTGTTCTTGCCATGTTTTCTGTATCAGGCCAGGAACTAAAGAGCAAGAATGGGACATGAATTCTTTATAACCTGGGCTTACAGTTCCAGCTCCTAGTGTGAATAATTCCTTCTAAGTTAAAAGTATGATCAGTGCTTTTCAACATGGTTAGAAAGCAGGTCCTTCTTTATTAAGGGAGAGCTCTCTAAACCAGCTCTTAGTTTACTACCTGCTGTCAAATGACAAAACTGGGTAACCTTCTGTATTAATCAGATAAAATATCTACCCCCCGCCTCCTGTGAATTTGCCCCTTTTAGAGCTTTATTTAATATTCTTATTCTGTATCCGCTATAGACTTTAAATGTAAGTCTCAAGTGGCGACTATAAGCATATACTTTTGCACACATACCTCTCTGAATGTGCTTACAATTCCTTATTTTGTTCTACAGGAGGGTCAGGAAAATGTCGAAATCCTGCCATCTGGAGAGAGACAGCAAGCAAACCAGAAGAGGATCACCACTCCCTACATGACCAAATATGAGCGGGCCAGAGTTCTCGGCACCCGTGCCCTCCAGATAGCGTAAGTGTGGGTTTGGTCCATGTGTTCATCGGGAATAGAGGCATGAACCAAAGAGGATTCTCTTTGTTGTTTAATTTGCTGTTTCTTCTACCTGAGATTGCATCTGGCTCTGATCTGATTACATATTAAGTCTCTCTTCCTTCAAAAGAGCCAAGGGCAAACATCTCCAAAATGGAAATTAAGGCAGGTTAGGGGCTTTTGTTTTATCCCAGAAGTTTCTGTGCTCTGGTTTCATGGCAATCTGCTGCATGGTTGCCATTCTTACTTTCAGGGTCAGATTGAGTTGGCCCTGGGGAAGTCATAGGAGGTGAGAGACTGGACACATTGCAGAAGTGCATCATGCAGGATTGTGTCAAACTGTACAAGCAATGGATCTCTGGAAGAAGTGAGCGATAACATGAGCAGTGGCAAGCAGCAGTTTGTAACATTTCCTGAAGTTTTCTTATCATAAGAAACTACACTTTTGTTCTACTGCTCCTGATTGTAGCTTCCTAAATTGTCCAGAATAATTCATGTTCCATTGTACAGAGCATTCAGATATCTTGCTATAAGGAGGTTGTTATGGATACCTCCTTTAAATTAGCTAGGAGACCAGCTTCTGGTCTCCATGCCATGTCTCTGAGTTGTTTCTTATTGCTATAGCATCTACTTCCTTTGCTTTGAATACAAAATTGAGGCCTGCAGCAACCTCTGGTGCCTAGATTCACATTGCATGCATACCCTGTTCGCTGAGATTATTTTTTGAACGGCTCATCATCAATTAATATTAGAGGTGAATACAGCCTTGGTTGTTAGTACTTAGAGTGGTAATAATAGTATGCAGTCAGTTTCATAAGAAACCCAATATTTCTAGCCAATTTTGTGCTTGTGAATTCAGAAGTCGTATTTTTAAAATTGCCATTAATAAACATTAAAATAAAATATCTCCAGGTCCTTGGTGTATTGGGCAGAAAGCTCTTGCCCTCTGAATAAATGAAAATGCAGTTCTAAGATACAAAAGAGCTCTAGGCCACATGCTTTACTGCTGTCCCACAGTTTTTCTCTCTTGCTCTAATAATATCTGGTATCTTTTCCCTCATCAGCATGTGTGCCCCAGTGATGGTAGAGCTAGAAGGAGAGACAGACCCCTTACTGATTGCAATGAAAGAACTCAAGTAAGTTGGGGAGTTCTAGTGTGCTCATGTGATTTGTCATAGAATGTTGTTCACATTCTCTCTCCCCCCCCCCTTCCCCATAGGGAAAGGTTGGCACATAGTTTTTAAGGCAAGGATTATTGCTTTAAGTCAGTAAGAAGAGGGCTTCGTTCTGCAAATGCATTGCATCTTGAGTAAAAATTATGTTAAACACACTATCCCTTCATCTACAGATTACGTATGCATTTTAAATAGCCCTGAGCTATTCTGTAAGGGCGGTCTATAAATCAAACAAACAGTTCTTGTTTCTGATTATTTGTTGCAGTGGAGGTTGGAAAATCCTCTCTATAAACATGTTTCAATTGAAAACTAATTAGTAGTTGTTGTGTTTAAGCAGGGGTGGGAGGCTGCAGAGCTTTCACTGTGTAGAAGCTGGGAATGAAGTGCCAATGACATGCACGCCTGCAGCAATAGGAGGGAAGGAAGGACTGTAGCTCAGTGGGAAGAGCATCTGCTTTGAGTGCAGAAGGTCCCAGGTTCAATCCCTGGCATCTCTAGGTAGCATTGGGAAATACCGTAATCCATCCCTGGATTGCTGCCAGTCAGTGTAGACAGTATTTAGCCCAATGGACCAATGGTCTGACTCGGAATAAGGCAGCTACCTGTATATGTAATTCCTGAACATTGCGGCAGAAATGTACAGGGGAAAAGAAGCATGAGTCAATTGATCTTCTTTCCTCATGACTAACCAAGATATGTTATTTATTTTCCATAAAATGGACCCAAGATCTGGCTCTCATTTCTCATATCACATTTGTATATCCATATTAAATTATTTGAGCTTCTTCTAGTGTGTTTTTCAGCAATGGGGAAGCGAACACTGAATCAGTGATACCCCCAAGAGGTTGTCCTGATAAGAGGCTCACTTCCAGAGATGCTGTTCTGGATCTGGCTTCAGGCCACTGTAACAAATTCATGGGGTGTTGTTTTTTTTGTTTTGTTTTAAACCAGATTTCCATGTTGTTGTTTTTCATGTACAGGTTGTAACCCTGATATCCTGGATAAATTCCAAGCCGGCTAATTACATTGTTGACCTAAGAAGTTTTACTTAGATTAAACTGGATTTGAGTTTCTTTCCTCTCAGCCCTGTTCACTTTTCCAAGAGCTTGTATCACTTATTTATGGTCCACTTGGTTGGGGTACAGAGTATTTGCTTTAGTCCCTGCTAGACAGATGCAGTATACATGGGCTCATTTGTGGAGAAATTTCAGCCTAATAATAGTAATAAACATTTGTGTAGCACTTTCAAGCATTCAAAGCACTTCACATGTATCTTCTAGTTATCCTTACAATAACTTTGTAAGGTGGGTATTACTATCCCCATATTGTATCTGGGGAACTGAAGCTGAGAGGGAGTTGCTTCCCTAAGGCCACCCAGAGCCAATGGCTAAGAGACGGAGCTATGATTCAGGACTTTGCCAGTTCAGATCTTGCATCTGCCATGAACTTACAAAGAAGTGGTTCAAATTATCACTGGCTTCTGCAAACAGAGACAATGGGGTCAGGGTGAGATAGCGCCCATCCTGACATCACTGAAGGATGTCCCAATGTGCTGAAGGATGTCCCGACGTGATTAAAGGATGCTCCGACAGTGCCTTGGGACATCCTTCAGTGACATCTCACCGTGATCCTGTCGTCCTTGCATGTAGAGGCCAGTGATCATCTGAGCTGTTTCTTTGTGAGTTCACCGCTACACAGGCTGCATTTGCATTGGTGGGACCAATTGCAGCATCCCATTTATGCAGTTGTTTGCTGCCTGCTCATTGGGAAGGTCTCTTGGTTGGGCTGGCTTGTGTCTGTATTGGGAATTGCCACTGAAAAGTACTGAGGGTCTCCTGCCCAGATTCATGGAGCGTTCAACCCGTTCTGTGAATGGTCTTTCTAATGGGACACACAAACACTATTCAGTGTGATACTACCTCATGAAATGCAAAGCACAAATAAATATTCTAAACAATAATAAATAGAAGTGCTACTGGAGTCTATACCTTGCTTAGAGCCAGCATGACAAAGGCGCCCTCTTCTATATTCTTTGTTCCTTGCAGAGCTCGGAAGATTCCCATAATTATCCGCAGGTACCTGCCAGATGGGAGTTATGAAGACTGGGGTGTGGATGAACTGATCATTACGGATTGATTGACTTGTCTTCTGTGCATCAACTCTGCTTTCACTGTAATTTTTTTTTTTACTGTTGTGTAAATAAATACTAAAATTTTACCTGGCTGTTCTTCCTTCTCAGAACTTAGACCCAAGGTGAGGCCCTCTTTTTCTTTTTTGTTTGTTTTTAGCACTGGGTCTGATCATTCAACCTCCTGTACTCCTTTCCCTCTCCTAAACATCCGTGCCACTTAGTCTCTTGCAGGCTTTCCAGGGCAAAACATTGCTGCTTTGGAAGCATTTCACCAGTAAGCCAGTATGGGAGCACAAAAGTGGCTTCCCCACATCCTTGATTCTGCCCATCATGTTATACCTAAAGTGTTTTTAAAGTGACCCTGCAGCTGCCAAGCGTCCAGATGCCCTCTAAGGCAATCAAGAGACCTGCCCCCCCCCCGGCGCGCCCAACCCACACCCTTTTCAAGGGGCCGGTGGTGGAGGCAACATTTCTGTTGCCTGCCAGTAGACAGACATGTCTTTGTGCCCAGGAGCAAGTTGCCTTGGAAACCCCCAATTTCCCCTCTGATCAGGGCTGGCTCTGTGGGCTTCTCAGGAGTATCACAGAGCAACTCTCATCAAAACTCCCATTGTTCCCTGCTCCTGCCCAGGCTTCTTATCAATCAACAGGATCCCTTTACAGTGGCAGTTCTGCAGCAGGAAGCACAATTACCTTGACGAGTCCCTGTGTAGTGAGACTCCGCTTGACATCTATAGGTATAGTCGATGCTTTACAGCATGTATCAAGGCACCTCTTTCCCACCCCTCCACTGCCATCCCATGCATTGCTTTACCAGAAGAACATCTACTATTCCTACTGCAAAGCTTGACATGCATCCCTGAAAGAGCAAAGAGAGAGATTCTTAAATTTTGCCATAGTCTGTCTCTACATCAAGAAAAAAACTCTTTGGAGCACCTCAATGGTAACAGACAAAACCAGAGGGAATATTTGCTCTTGATCAAAAGAAAAGAGCTGCTGTTTGGATATGAATCTTAGATTCTCAAAAGATGGTAACACAGCATCACATTCCAGATTTTAACTGATATGCACACACAGCTTACTCTTTTTTTTGAAAGGGCAATCCATTTATACAAGTGTAAATGTGGGTGGGTAAGAGAGAGATGAATGTACTATGTATGCATGTACGTGTATCCTAAGTGAAATCAAATTAAATCAATCAATCAATATCAAATGTGTGTCCCAACTTACCTAAGTGCTCAAAGCAATGTACAGAAACCTTTGAGTAACTAACATTAATTAAAAACAATTAACACCCCTAAAACTGCAACCTGGTAAATTTTTTTAACATTCATTGGTCATGAATGTCTTCATGACTAATCTTCCAAAATAGATGTTTTGAAAATAAAAACATCTTAAGCTGCCTACAACTCTCATACCAAAAGAGAGTTAATGCGTTCCTAGGCAAAGAATGCCAAAGGAGGGTGTCGCATCCAAAAAAAACCCCGCCCTCTGCTCCTGCAGGTGCCACCAATGTGTAAATGATGAGATGCAGAAGGAAGTTGATTTGATGACCAAATATGTAAGGAGGGACACAGGGCTCCACTCCTGAAGGTATGTCAAATCCAGAGTGCTGGTGGTTTTTCTTTTAAAGGTCAATATCACCTTGAATTGGTCCTAGAAACAAACTAGAAGCCCATGCAAACAGGTCATCAGTAGAGTGAGAAGCCTGCCAGCAGTCATGAAGCACTACCTACAGCAGTCATGAAGCACTACCTGCCAGCACTCTGCACTACCTATAGTTTCTAAACCATCTTCAAGGGCAGCACATTGCAGTAGTCTAGACTCTAGAGGTTACTATTGAATGGAAGACAAACTCCTGGCCTTCATGGCTGCAGATGGTTCACCAGCTGAAGCCAGTAAAAAGTGCTCTTGGACACTTGCCACCACTTGGGAGTTGTGTCACTGGGGTAGGTTCCTAGGTTGCATGTCTGTTTCTTCAAGGGAAATGTAATGCCATTAAGAATGGTAATACTCCTGCTGCCCTATTCTGTGATTTATCTACCATCAAAAATTCTGTTTTGTTGGAACTCAGGCCCAGATTTATACGACCTTAATCAGCCCATAAGAGCACAAGAAAACCAGTAGTAGAGTAGGGTGGCATCATAATCCAACTGAGTTGATCTCTCTGAATGGCTGTGAACAGATCTGAAAGAGCATAGAGTGCAAAGTGAAACCTTGTGGGACCCTGTAGCAGAACTACCATGGGAGAGAGCACATGTTTTCAGGATTTTCTGATGGCTAAATGGTTAGATTTAAGAGCAGAACCACTGCAGAATGGTGCCTCTCTAAGCCCCCATCTTTGCAGTCTTCCCAGAAGGATTATGAGCAGATAATCGCCTCTTTCAATTCTGCAATCATCTCTCCCTAATTCAGCATATAATTTACTATAGATGTTATAAGGGCTTTGGTGCTTTCTGATTAGCTTTCCACTAACCAAGAAGGTTAAACAAGTAAGTGGTCAGATTATACAGTTCTCTAAGGATCTTGTTCATTTCCTTAGGAGCCATTAATTATAACTGATCCCATAAAGCCCAACAAGTAGATAAATCAGATACCTCACCTGTATTATGAATAGTGCCATCTAAGCCAGGCTCCGAAGCACGTTATTTTTTTATTTTGATAAGACTGAGCCTTCAAATGGGCTCACAGCTGTATTTGGTCAGATTTGGAGCAAATCTTCTGCCACTTTGTGCTCAAGATTCCTCCCTTCCAATTTCATTAGAGTTCCTCAGTGAGCCAAGGAGAAGCCTGGCTTGCTGCATTCAGTGAGGGCACCAACAAGCAATTATGTCAAAAGTCATCATGTCAATCAACTAGGCTAGAGATCAAAAGGCCAGTGAATGCAGCTGACAAATCTTCCAGGGCATTTTGGAAACCAGTCCATCAGCCTCCAGGAGCAGTATCGTTTTCTCATCCCATGCAGGGCTGCTCAACTTCAGCCCTCCTGCAGATGTTGGCCTGCAGTCCCCATAATCTCTGGCTATTGGCCACTGTAGCTGGGGATTATGGGAGGTGCAGTCCAAAAACAGCTGGGGTGAGGGCCTAAGTTGTGCAGGCCTGCTATAGAGCATAGGAAGCTGCCTTATACCTAGTCAGACCATTGGTCCATCTAGCTCTGTATTGCCTACACAGGCTGGCAGCAGCTCTCCATGGTTTCAGGCAGGAGTCTCTCCCAGTCCTACTTGGAGATGCTAGGGATTGAACCTGGAAGCTTCTGCATGCAAGCAGATGTTCTACCACTGAGCTCCAGCCCCATCTCCTAGGGGGAATATCTTAGATCAGTATTCATGTATAGTCACCCATCCAAATGCAAATCAAGGCAAACCCTGCTTAGCAAATGGGGGATTAATGAATTAACCTCAAGACCCAGTGTGGGAAAGCTCTGTGATTGCCATGAAGCCCTGAGCCTCACTTGGTAAGGTGAACTTGGAATGGATGTTGAAGACCTCAAGGGCCAACAGCCTTCATTCTGCCTTGCAACATTCAACCCACTGATAATTGCTTCCTATGCGCAA
This sequence comes from Hemicordylus capensis, assembly GCF_027244095.1. NCBI lineage: Eukaryota > Metazoa > Chordata > Lepidosauria > Squamata > Cordylidae > Hemicordylus > Hemicordylus capensis. The sequence continues at coordinate 217,963,545 of NC_069661.1, read as the reverse complement.
ACGAAATGCAGAGATAGGGACAGTGATTTAAAAACAACACTACAG